>NC_140991.1:141299087-141846213 GCF_052327205.1 Somniosus microcephalus
GGCTGACTCATCGTTGTTGGTGATCTGGCCAAATGCGAGGTTATCCACTTTGGTGGCAAAAACAGGAAGGCAGATTATTATCTGAATGGCAATAGACTGGGAAAAGGGGAAGTGCAATGAGACCTGGGTATCCTTGTGCACCAGTCGCTGAAGGTAAGCATGCAGGTGCAGCAGGCGGTTAAGAAGGCAAATGGTATGCTGGCCTTCATAGCGAGAGGATTCAAGTACAGGAGCAAGGATGTCTTGCTGCAATTGTACAGGGCCTTGGTGAGACCACACCTTGAGTATTGTGTGCAGTTTTGTTCATCTTATCTGAGGAAGGATGTTCTTGCCATGGAGGGAGTGCAGCGAAGATTCCCCAGGCTGATACCTGGGATGGCAGGAATGACGTATGAAGAGAGATTGGGTCGATTGGGCTTATATTCGCTAGAGTTTAGAAAAATGAGAGGGGGTCTCATTGAAACTTATAAAATTCTAACAGGACTAGACAGACTAGATGCAGGAAGGCTGTTCCCGATGGTGGGGGAGTCCAGAACCAGGGGTCACAGCCTAAGGATAAGGGGTAAGCCATTTAGGACTGAGATGAGGAGGAATTTCTTCACCTAGAGAGTGGTGAACCTGTGGAATTCTCTGCCACACAGGGCAGTTGAGGCCAATTCATTAAATATATTCAAGAAGGAGTTAGATATATTTCTTAAGGCTAAGGGGATCAAGGGATTTGGGTAGAAAGCAGGAACAGGGTACTGAATTTGGATGATCAGCCATGATCGCATTGAATGGCGGAGCAGGCTCGAGGGTCGAATGGCCTACTCCTGCTCCTATCTTCTATGTTGTCTCATTTCTTCATATTTTAATTATTGTTGGAGATTAAAAAAAATAAAAAACATTAAATACATGTATTTTTAACTTTTTAATTCCGTCTCTTTTATCTCTCTTCCTTAACCGCATTTTTCTTTCCCTCTTTATTTTACTTCCTGTACATGATTTGGCATAGAAACATAGAAACATAGAAGATAGGAGCAGGAGTAGGCCATTTGGCCCTTCAAGCCTGCTCTGCCATTCAATGAGATCATGGCTGATCATCCAAATTCAGTACCCTGTCCCTGCCTTCTCCCCATGTCCCTTGATCCCTTTAGCCTTAAGAAATATATCCAACTCTTTCTTGAATATATTTAATGAACTGGCCTCCACCGCCCTCTGTGGCAGAGAATTCCACAGGTTCACCACTCTCTGGGTGAAGAAATTCCCCCTCATTTCAGTCCTAAATGGCTTACCCCTTATCCTTAGACTATGACCTCTGGTTCTGGACTCCCCGGCCATCAGGAACATCCTTCCTGCATCTAGTCTGTCCAGGCCTGACAGAATTTTATCGGTTTCGATGAGATCCCCTCTCAATCTTCTAAACCCCAGTGAGTATAAGCCCAATCAACACAATCTCTCCTCATAAATTAACTATTCTAATTTACACTTCCTGGTTCAGACTGCACTGCTCAGTAAGGATTCTTCAATCTGATTGTTTAAGGAGATATGCACTGTAAGGTTTGAAAATTTCTGCACAACCCTAGAACAGAAGGAAAGCCATTTTTAAAAGGATTTTGGAACATCACAGAAGAAATCTGTAAAAGGGATCAAAGTGTGGTTGGGCCTAACAAAAGAATTTCAAAGAGTTAAATTACACAGTTTTCCTAAGTGTAAGAAGAAAGAAATTTTGGACTGTTTTAAGGAGTTATTGGGCCAAAGGGATTTAAAATAAAAATCCCAGGAAGATTTGGCTGGTTTAAGAGGACATGTTTAGGCTTGCAAAAGGTTGGGACAAAGGGGAGGTGGGGTGGGCCCCCGAGTTTGGATATCGGGCTGTCTAGGAATGTCCTGGGCCACCCCAGTTTTACATAAGGACAATGAAACCTGTTTCCCACCGAGAATTCGCAGAGCCAGGTACATGAATAAACAGGACATGCCCCCAGCAACACAAAGGAAGGAACATTAGCCCTACAGGATACAGCAAACAAAGCACAGTCCAAAACTAATTATAGAGATTGACAAATGTTTTGCATTGTTAAACTGGTTTCAAGGCAATCCCGAAACCAGTTAAAGGCCGATTAAGTTTAGATGAGCCATCCCCTAAACTCGTTAAGTTTAGATGGGCCATCCCCGAAGCTTGTTAAAGTTTTAAAACACATTAAAAATAACGAGCCCGCCAAATTTAACAAAGAAACCCGAGATTTGGTGGTCAGATAAGTCAGGCCCCAAATTAGTATAATTGAGGGCTGCCTTTTCAGTTAGTTAGTTCGAGTTCGGTTCGGTTCGAGTCAGTTCAAGATCGGAGCAGTTCAAGTTCAGCCAACCAGCTCAAGAGAGAGATCATCATCGGAAACTTGAAGGAAGAAAGAAGAAACAGAGATCATAGCAACCAAAGGCCTACAGAAACCAACAACCGCAAATATTACCACCAACCAGGTAATATTGGGCCGCCGCGACCAACAAGAAACCAACCGCTGAAAAACTCACAAAACAAAGACTTGCTTCCACTCTACGGGCTAGTCTGACTTACCCCTGGGTAAGATTTGGGCTCAAAAGACCCTAAACTAGCCCTAACCAAAGAAAATCGGGTACTCACCTGATATATCCACCAGCGCGACTAACCGCATCTGTGGACCAACTCAAACTGAAGACCCAACGCAGGTGCAGTCTTCTACCACGTCCGGGGTACGGCAGGCCCCAACCACCACAACTAAGGAGAACCCCGAAATCGCGAACCTCTACAGTCTGTCAAGAAAGTCGTTTTGGTGAGCATTTCCTGGTCCTCTGGATTCCAGCCTAGCTAGTGTAGTGGGGTTGGGAGGGTAAGGGATTTTGTTTATTGTAATTCTCCCTCGCTTATTCCAAGTGTTCCCCACCCTTTTAAAGTATAAGTTTTATTGTATTGTATATTTTCCTGTCTCAAAATAAAGATCTGAATTCTTTTGACTAACCCAGGTGTCTGTTGCAAGTTTATTACAACCCCCAAATAAGTCCAATGTCTAGAACAAAAGGGAGTGGGAGCGATTCGAACCGCTCAAAGGAGTCAGAGGTGAAGCTGACAAACAATCCACACACCACCCCTTACAACACTGGTCGTAGATCCCCTGTAGAGGGTGCTGTGCTGAAAGGGCTTTCTAACCACAGCAAGTTCCAGTGCAAAAACCCATAGAAAGTCTTTGAGCAAGTGTAAATGTAATCAACGGCTGGCACTATTCATTCACCGCTGACCACCCGGCCCAGTCTGTGTTTGGTAGCATTGTTTGAGGAAAGAATGTTGGATACTAGGAGAAATCCCTGTTCCTTTTCAAATAATGCCACCTGATCTTTTACATCTATGTGAATAGGCAGACAGGACCTCAGTTTAACATCTCATCCAAACAACAGCAATTATGCCAATGTATCAATCTCTCAGTACTGCACTGAAGTGTCAGCCTAAATAATGGCCCAGAAATTCGGGTCTCCACGGGTGAGTACGCATGGGGTACTCACCCGTAAGCCCAATGGAAGTGCTGGTTTCCTGCATGCACTGCGCATGCGCGGGAAACTGGCACTTCCGTTCCCCTGAAAGAAGGGGTTCAGAGGTCGAACACGTGCACAGGAGAGGCTGCACGTGCGCATCGAACTTACATTTTTTTTGCAGGTTTTCCCGGAGGGTAAGTCTCCAGAAGTTAGACATGTAAAAAGCAGTTGCACGGCCTGCTTTTTACAAGTTAAGTGGTGAATTAATTAAAATTAAAACATTTTTTCCACAGGTTTATTATTTTTAAATACTTTAAAGAAAGGTAAGTTTATTTTTAGCCCCGTTAGAAAATAAAATTATTTTTTTCAAAATTTAAATTATTGTATAAAATAGTTATTTCATGTAATTTATAGTTTATTTAAAAAATGTGATTTATAAAAAAAAATTATTTGAAGATTTAGTGTGCTGGCAGTTGGAGGAGGCCCAAGATCAGAATTTCACAGGGGCCCACAGCTCAACGGCTGGCGCGCAAGGTAAGTGCAGGTCGGGGGCTTACACCTGCGGGAAGCCCCCGGTCCGAATTTCTGGGCCTATGTGTTTACTTCCTAGAGTAGACTTGAACCCACACCTTCAGACTCTGAGATGAGCATGCTACCAACTGTGCTAAGCAGACAATTTATTACTAACTGAAATATACTTTATTCCTTTATCTATTCTATCTCTAATGTTTTCCCACTAACGGCTCTGAGGTCAGTAGACAACATTTTCACAAAATCCCTGCCCAACTGGAATAATATACAAATGATCCCCAAAGAAGATTGCAAGCTCAAGTTGATTATATAGGACAAGAAGTACAACAATTTACATTTATACAGTACTTCGCTTTAAAAATAAGTCTGAGTGCTTTACAAACTGGAAAGGTGGACACAGAACAGGAAGTAAGCAAATGTGGTTCAACAGACTTCGTCAAATGTGTAGGTTTATCGGAGGCTTTTGAAGGCACGGAGGGAAATAGCAAGACAAGTGGTTTTGGAAGAGACTTACTGAGGGAAGAGGAGTAGAAGTGGTTAAATGTAGCCTCTGATGGTGCAGCAGTGGGAAAGGGAGAGCAAGCAGTAATTGAGTCAGAGAGATGTATATTATGGGCTGGGATGGCTGGATAAGATTTCCAAATAGTGTGGGGCAAGCCTGTGGAGAGATTTGAAAAGGATCTTGAATCTAGAACAGAGTGATGAGTATGCAGACCTTGTGAGGGAGAGGATTCTGCTATGGGGAGAGGATTCTGGCTATGGTGTTCTGGGTTGATGAAGTTTCTGAAAATTGGAGATATGGAGGCCAGAGAAAAGAGCATTTGACAAGTCATTCCTTGGGATGTCATTAAGGGTTTTGGCAATGAAGGGGGTGAAATAACATTCCAGTGTTGGGAGAAGATTGTTTTGGCAATGGAGCAGATGACTAGTAAGTTAAGCTCAGGCTCAAACAGAAAACCAAGGCTGTGTATAACTGGGCTCACCTGTGTTAGCATCCAGGGAGGTTCATGGAGGTGAAACCAAAGGCATGATTCATGAAGAATGACGTTAGTTTTGGCAAGGTTAAGCTCTATGAATTATTACTCATCTGTGACTTGATGGTTGGGCAACATCCCTGGAGTCAGTGGTTGTGGTAGAGAGATAGAGATGGGTGTCATTGGCATGTACAAGCTGATGCCATACTTGCAGATGAGTCCATCAAGAAGTAGCAAGTTGCTAATGAATAGAAGGAGACCTAGGATTGAGCCTTGAGTAATACCAAAGACGACCATGTGGGTACAAGAGGAGAAATCATTTGCGGAGATGTACAGACTGCACAGGAACAAACTCATATCGGCTACTGTTAAATTACAGAAATCTTTAAAATAAAACTGGATTTCAAGGTAAAGGCGAGCCTCAACCCATTCTCTCTAAACTAAATAAATGCTAGAAATTTGCATACAGTAGGCTGATATTCCTGACCCCTGACCCTTGCCACCAGGGAATGTCCATTTCCCTGGGCGCAAAGGTCATGAAAAAGGGACAGAGTCCTTGTCCCTTTTATATAGCTCCAGGATTCCCAGTGCTTTTCTGGAGGAACAGAGCTGGACCCCTGCCTGAAGTAGATACCATCTGGCAGAGCCATGTTAATGAGGTGGGAGGGTGGTATTCCTGGCCTGCCGTCTCATTTTCCAGATTGACCACTAACTGGGAACCCCATCATAAGGGCGGCAAGTAAACATGGCGTTGTGGCCTTCCCCCAAACCCCAACCAACCAGCGAATCCACAGGGGTCTGAGAATCATAGAATGACACAGCACAGAAGGAGGCCATTTGTCCCATTGAGCCTGTGCCGGCTCTTTGAAAGAGCTATCCAATTCCTCCAACTCCCCTGCTCTTCCCCCATAGCCCTGCAAAATTTTCCCCAAGGGCAGGCCAGAATGGAGTTAATAATCTTGTGAAAGTTTAATTCCATCAGAATGATTGGGATTTATTGGGATCGACTGAACGCTCAGCAACCAGACAGTCCCAATCTAGGAGGACTGACATGCAGCTGCTGGGCCTCACTTTCCTGCTCCTTCCATTGATGCTAAGCTCTGCCAGAGGATGGGCCTGTGCCGGGGGTGTCCATGCAAATAATCCAGGACAGGAAATCCCGATACTCCTGGGATTAGGCAGGAGCAGCACATTTTGTATGTTCTGTTTAGTGCTGGGGCAGAGCGGATGGGCAGGGTAATCTGTCTTAATGTTTTTAGGTCTAACTTTAGTCATTATCAGTCCTGCCAACTGTCCTATTTTTGTTGGGAACTTCATGCAAGAAATGAATGGCTCTCACCATAACTATGAATGCCTTCATAGCTGTTTCTTGCTTTCTCACAGTCTCCAGAAAGAGAAAAGACTTTTAAATCCCAGAGCGAGTTGGGCAGTGAAGAGAATGTGTGAAAAAGAGAAGAAATAGGATTAATAGAATAAGAGGAAAGGAAAAAGGGGTAATACATTAATTCCACTTGACTATCTTCTGGGTGACCAATCTACTACCGCACATTTTGCGCCCACTTCAAAGTTGAGTTTTACCCCATAGACCCATCACAGCCTGTCATTGGTCCAGTTCTTTTCCTGTGTATGCAAGAGAGGATTTTACACATTTGTATTCCAAGGTAGAGTTTCATGTGAAGACCCTAGCAAAATTTTGCAATCTGATTTTTGTTTTGCTGCCCAGGGAGTGCCTTTCAGTCTGACAAGGAATATGTTTAGCTGTGAAGAGCTAGGATTTTACTTAAACCATAGAGCAGTTGGTGAGAGGAGGCAGATTTTTAATGAGCTGAGACTTCAAACAGTAGTACGTTATTCATCTGTGAAGGTGTGCCACATGAGTCCGTCTCTCAGCTGTCGAGCAGTTGTTACTGCTGCACCTGTTTTCTGTACTTCATGGGCCAGGTCTTCAGCAACAGCAGTGTCATCATCAGGCTCTCTAGCCTCCTCTGGGACTACGACCATCTGAGCTATTCTCATTGCAAAGTTAGTGACATAATAAAACTCACTATGCACTTGGTTCGAGTATAAAGCAAGGCTTTAATCAACTTGTTTCAAAACATGGCGGTCTAGTTATCTTTCACTAGTTCCTGTTTACAAAATGTCCTGGGCAAGCTGGGCCCACGCCTGAGTATTTATACTCCTTGGACGGCGCCACCAGCTGGCCGTCCAGTGTTATTTCATGAGTCTTTCTTCATGGATCATAAGATTCATAACATTCTTCCTCCCTAAAGATTTGGAAGTCCGATGATTTCCTTTTAACGGATTAGCCGGACCACGAATACCCGCAGTCTTTTAGCTCTTCGCTGGTGGCTGGAAGGCACGTCTCCCCGGAGCGTGTCTGGGTCCCTGGGTCGATTGATCTGTACTGGTAGGTCGACAGGGCCCGTGTCGCCTTGATCGACCTGAGGGAGACTGGGGAGATCGTGACTCCAGGTGCGGGTCCCCACAGGCGCACAGCTGGCTTCATTTTGTTTGGTAGCCAGGGATTGACTGGCATCCTGGCTTCGGGTGGCCATCCAATGGGGAGCGCTCAGCTCCCTGAGTTGATCTCGTGGAGTAGCCGGCCGATCTGTTGATGTCCCAGGTAGGGCGTCATCTTCAAAGGAGCGCAGAGTGTCGGCATCATTACCGTGGGACCCTCTATCATTTGGGTCCGTGGGACCGGTTGGACAGGGAGCCAGATCTCTGAGTGAAATGGTGGACTCCCAGCCATCAGGATACCGCACGTGCGCATAAGTGGGATTAACATCCATTAACTCCACCTCGTCTACGAGGGGATTGTTTTTGGCAGATCGGACGAATCTTTGGAGCAGCACGGGGCCGGGAGCTGCCAACCATGACGGTAGGGACGTCCCAAGTGTGGAGCGACGCTGGAACCTGAAGAATCGCTCGTGAGGCGTGACGTTGGTGGACGTGGAAAGAAGAGACCTGATGGAATGCAACATGTCAGGGAGCATAGTTTCCCACTGCTGGCCTGGTAGGTTGCGTGACCTCAGTGCAAGACAAACAGTGTCCCAAATGATAGCGTTGTATCTCTCAACCTGTCCGTTACCGATGGGATGATACGGTGTCATGTTACTTGTGGCGATTCCCCGTTGGGAAAGATAACTTTTGAGTTCGCTTGACATGAAGGAGGGACCCCGATCAGAGTGGATGAAATTGGCCGTACCGCAAAGGGAAAAGACTTGATCGAGGCATTTGATCACTGTGGAAGTAAGCATATTGGGACAGGGGAAAGCAAAGGGAAAGCGTGAATATTCGTCCACCATTGTAAGTAAGTAGGTGTTTTGCATTGAGGAAGGCAATGGCCCTTTAAAGTCAATGCTGAGTCACTGCATAGGCTGCATAGCGTGTATGAGCGAGCCATCCGATGGACGGAAGAATTGCGGTTTTAATTCCACACAAATTCTACAGGAGGAGCATGTTCTTTTCACATCTTCCGTAGAAAATGGGAGATTTTTAGATTGCACAAAGTGCAGCATATGGGTAACGCCAGGCTGGCATAAGTCAGTATGAAGGTCCGCAAGAGTCGAAGTTGACATAGAAGAGCAGAATGCCCGTGTGAGGGTATCCGGGGCCACATTCTCTTTGCCGGGTCGATAATGTATGGTGTATCCAAAGGCGGCCAATTCCATCCTCCAGAGTTGTATTTTGTTATTCTTGATCTTAGTGTGTTTCCGGTTATCCAGCATAAAGGCCATGGAGCGCTGATCGGTTACAAATGTGAAATGGCGACGAGCGAGAAAATGACTCCATTGATGTACAGCTTCAATGATGGCCGTAGCCTCCTTCTCGACAGGAGGATAATGGAGCTCGCTACCCTGCAAAGTTCTGGACAGAAATGCAACGGGTCGACCACCTTGATTCAAGCTAGCCGAGATCGCCACCTCCGATGCATCGCACTCGACCACAAAAGGGAGGTTTTCATCAATGGAATGAAGCGGGGCTTTTTCCAGTTGTCGCTTGAGGAGGTTGAAAGCTGAAATAGTCCTTGCCTCCAACGGAAATGACTTCGCGTGAAGCAGGGGCTGGATCTTGTCAGAGTAGTGGGATATCCACTTCGCATTATAGGCGAACATGCCGAGTGCACGACGAAGAGAGCCGAGATTCGTAGGGGGAGGGAGCTCCTGAAGCGGACGAAGTCGCTCCGGGTCCGGTTTGATGACACCATTGCCCACCCAGTAGCCAAGGATGTTGACTGATGGTACTGATTTCACAGATTTGGACTCATTTAAGGTTAAGTGGCAACGACGGAGGACGTCAAAAAATTTCTGGCGGTTGGCATCATGCTCCTTTTGGTCATGACCAGCAATGGTGATATTATCCAGATATGGAAAAGTGTCCGTTAAGTTCTCCTGTTTGACTAGGCTATCCATTGCCCGTTGAAAGACGGCCACCCCATTGGTGACCCCAAATGGAAGGCAACAAAACTGGTAAAGCCGACCATTGGACTCAAAGGCCGTATACTTTTTGTCAGAGTCCTTTAACGGTACTTGATGGTATGCGCTCTTTAAAGCAAAAGTCAAAAATACCTTGTAGTTGGCAAGTTTATTGACCATGTCATCGATGTGTGGTAGTGGGTAGGCATCCAGGTCAGTATGCTGGTTAATAGTTCACGACTAATCGATGCAAAGACGTTTCTTGTGTTGCTTCAGAGGATTTTTAACAATGACGACTTGAGCCCACCAGGGAAATGACCATGGCTCAATGATACCGTCAGCTAGAAGGCGAGAAATTTCCGCCTCGATAAAGGATCGATCATCTTGGCTGAAATGTCATGATTTAGTGGCTATGGGCTTACATCGGGGGGAAAGATTGGCAAACAAGGAGGGCTCGTCGAGCGAAGCTGCCGAAAGTGCACAAAACGGTACTTTGGAAATAGTAAGCTCCGGCTTTGACCCTCCAAACTCGAAAGTGAGTCTTGTGTGTTGTTTCTGGAAATCCTGTCCCAGGAGCACATCGCTGCATAGGTTTCTGAGCACCCCGAGCCGGGTGGAGAAATAAGTGCGACCATTGAGAATAAGGTCAACAAGACAAAAGCCGGAAGAATTGGTGGTCAGTGTCGTCAGAGCCATTGCAACTTCCCTGTCTGAGGGGTAAATACGCAGTTTTAACTTACTGACAGCCCGCTCACTAATGAAGCTGTCAGAGCTGCATGAGTCGATTAGTGCGCTCAAAATGTGTCCATTTACTGAAACCTTCGTGGCTGCATGGGACAGACTTTGGGGAAAAACAGCTGTGATGGGAGATGGGATTACCCTTGACAACTGTAACCTGAGTAGTGGTTCTTGGGGGAGGAGCAGTTTCATAGATAGCAGCTGCAAAACTAACAGGATCTCTCAACCGGTATACCTTAGAAAAGGGGCCTTTCTTACTAACAGAGGCCCTTGACTGGCATACCTTAGAAAAGTGACCATTCTTGCTGCAATGATTGCAGGTTGCGTTACGAGCAGGACAAAATTTCCTATTATGGAACGCACCTCCACAGAAGACACACTTCCTTCCAGATTGCTAAGATGCCGCTCGGGCAGGGTCGTCATCAGTGAAGGCTTCTAGGGTAGGGTTGTCTTCCATTAGGTTAGAGTCACCATCAGTGAGGGCTTCCGCCCGAGACCTATCGAAGGAGTTATTAAAAGTGATAGCAGCAGCCCGTGCACGAGGTAAAAGATAGGTATCTGCATTTCTCTTTGCTAAGTCCAGGGAACACGCCTGGTCATCGGCAGCCTGTAACTCAAGGGTTTTATTCTCCAACAGACGCTGGCATATGAAGGGAGACGTAATTCCAATAATAAAGGAATCGCGAATTAGCTCCTTCTGGTATTGCTCAGCTGTGACAGCTTTAAGGTTACAATCCTTGCTGAGCCTGCGAAGCTTTTGAAGGAAGTCATCAAGTGATTCCCCGGGATGTTGTCGAGTTGTGGCCAATAGATGCCGAGCAAAAATTTCATTTGGGGCCTTAACATATAGTGGCTGTAATATTAGGATAGCGGAGTCATAGTCTACACAGTCTTCGATATAGTCAAACACATGAGGAGATACATAATTGGCAAGTATCTCTAATTTATCAGGAACATTCTCACCACACACCCTGAGGAAGTTGCTGAAGGTACGATACCAGTGTTTCCATACCTTAGCAGTTGTAGGTGAATTTGGGTCCAGGTCAAGACGGGCGGCTCTGAGTAGTTTGTCCATGATAGATTGATTTCTACGCTGGAGTTTCCTTCTGCAGTTGAAGCCGTAGCTGGCTGTTCCCGAAATCACTCAGAACGTGGGTGCCAGCTGCCCAGAAGGCCAGTTCACACACGAGTTCTACTGTACAGGACTCAGATAAGGACTTCGATGGGGTGGCCTTCTAAAGAAGGGTGATGGGCATACACTCAGAAATGCTTGGCGCAATGGCAGGCCTGCCAGAGAGTGTCAAGGAGCATGGAGGCGTCCGGCTCCAACATTGCATGGGGTTTTGCATGAAGCTTGGAGCCCATGATTTCCAGGATGGGCCTTCCACCAGCCATGCTGCAGCCACTGGGGTAGCACTGAGTAGAAGCACTAGAATAGGCAAATAAATATGAAAGACAGACACTAAGGGAATGCACAAGGGTGATTAGTTGACCTTGTTATGTAGTATTGGATTGATTCATTTATAAATTATGTTTGGAATGTTTATTTTGTGGTGGCTCTCATTTCAGCATTGTGCCCAAGAGGACGCTGTGATGTTCCGTGACAGAGGGATGGCAAGGTGGGGAAGTGTTGGGCAATGGGGATCTGGGGTTTCATTCAGGCGAACCGGAGTCTGATGCGTCTCTCATGGACACCTATCCAGACCAGGGATCTGCTGCCTGTCTCCTCCCTTCCTCTTCCTCCTCCTCTTCCTCCTCCTCCTCGTGAGGTGGTCATGGAACCCATGGTGGCAAGGGCTGTGCCCTCATGGTGGCCAAGTTGTGGAGGATGCAGCAGACCACAACGAAATGGGACACCCACTACAGTGTGTACTGGAGGGCTCTTTCCGAGCGGTCAAGTCAGCAGAACCATTGCTTTAGCAGCTGATGGTCTGCTCAATGAGGTTCCTCATGGCAACATGGCTCTCATATGATTGCTGGCCATGAGTGGTGGGGTTGCGGAGGGGAGTCATCAGCCAGGTGTAGAGCAGATAGCCTTTGTCTCCGAGCAGCAACCCTCAGGTTTGACATGGTGGCTGGAAGGTTGCTGGCAAACCGGACTGACACAGGATGAAGGCATCATGACTGCTGCCAGGATACTGGGCATTCACCTTCATGATGTGCTGGGCGTGGTCACGCACCAACTGCACATTAAGTGAGTGGTAGCCTTCGCAGTTACGGTGCATCTCAGGATTGATATGCGACGCCCAGAAAGCCACGTGTGTGCAGTCGATAGTGCCCTGCACCGTGGAGAAGCCCGATATTCTGGCAAAGCCACATGCATGCTCCTCCTGCTACTCTCTGTTCAGAGAGAAGACAATGAATTCCCTTCTCCTGGAATACAGAGCCTCTGTGACCTCCCGGATGCAGCAATCGATGGCAAACTGCGAGATGTTAGCTATGTCTCCTGCTCCAGACTGGAAGGATCCGGTGGCAAAAATATTGAGGGCCACGGTGACATTGAGGGTCACTGGCAGTACCGTCATCACCCTGCTCTGATGTTGCAGGTCTGGTTCCAAGAGGTGGCAGAGTTCTGTGACCACCTCCTTGGTGAAGCGGAGCCTCCGAATACACTGCTCCTTGTTGAAGTGCAGGTAGGAGAAGTGCTCTCGGAAGACCCTAGGTGGTTAAGGCTTCCTGCTGAGAGCCCTCCTGGCCCTCCTCCTCCTCCCTCTGCAAGCAGTTTGTCTTCTTTGCTGCCTCTGCTCCATCTCCCTGTCATGCTCCAGCATGAGGGGTCTGCAAGTAGAGCCCCCATGACTGGGAGCAAGTGATCTGAGCAGAACCTTTGAATTCAGAAGCAAGGCTTTCTCCACTTGCAACATCACTCCCTGTCACCTCAGCAAATTTAAATAACTGTAGAAAGCTCCAAACAGTTGCACAAATGTACACTGAGCCAGTAGAAATCAAAAAGCAAGTTACCTGCAAGTTGTTGATGATCCCTTTGAATACCACTGGTGGGAGTTCCCTCGTGCAGCTGAATGCACGTTCAGTTGTGTGTGAGTCAGAGAGGGCGTGCAGTCAAGTGGCAACGTCCAAAACAACAGCTCGTGCGTCAAATCAGTGTTGCACGCAGATTGACGTCACGATCTGACTCATTAGCATTCTTCTGGCGAACACAGGCAATGGCTGTGCTTACCTGTAGTGTCCGGGTATCAATAATACTCAGACTGCAGGAGAACAATAAAACAGGTATTTACTGAACAGAGAGTAATTCAAGACTGACGTACAGAAGCCTGCTATGGCTTTATATACAGGGGTGGTCACTGCCGGTACTGCAGTATAGAATCAGTTCTTCTCTTAAAGGTACATACACAACAATTCCTCCCCTTTTAGATAAACAGTACATAACATTCATTTAACAACTAAATAATAACTAATTACAATTACAATTTTCTCTGTACTATATACATCAACTGAAATAATCATTTATAAGTTCAGTCTTTGAGGAGGCTTCCTGATCCTGACTGGATAACGCCTTTCTCGAGTATCCTGTTCTTGCGGCGGAGTTGATTCTGGCTCATTGTCATTGGTTGGTTCGTCAGCTTCCAATACCACTGCTTCTGAGGTAGACGCAATCTGTACTTCGGGTTGATTACCAGGTGCACCTGCTCATGGTATGGGTTTGGCTTGTTCCTGTGACTCTAGAATCTGGTCAGCATGGCGTCTCACGATGCTCTCTCCAACATCCACTGTGCACATTAGTGGTCCCTGCTGTGTGCATATCATTCCTGGCTGCCATTTTTCTGTTCGGTAGTCGCGGGCCAAGACTGGTTGCCCTACCTTGAAGCTCCTGGTTGGCTTCTCATTTATGTGCTGGAATTGCTTATCCTCAACATCTCGTCTTATGTTTGGTTTGAGCAAATCCAGGTGACATCTTAGCCTTCGGTTGAAGAACATTATGGCTGGAGTTTGGTTGGTGACTGCATGTGTCGCATTCCGGTAAGCAAACAAGAAATTATCCACCTTGTGTTGTAGTGGTATGTCGTCATTGTGCATTGCCTTTATTGCCTTTTTAAAGGTCTGAACAAACCTCTCAGCCAATCCATTTGTGGCTGGATGATATGGGGCAGATGTGTAATGTTTCACCCCATTATTCCTCAGAAACCTCCGGAAAACCTCGGACACAAACCGTGGCCCATTGTCGGAGCAAATCTGTTCTGGCAACCCATTCCTGGCGAAGATGGTCCGTAGGACTGCAATAGATTTCTCCGTGGTGGTGGAGGACATGTTGATGACCTCTGGCCATTTTGAATGGGCGTCCGCAGCGATTAGGAACATTGAGTCCATAAATGGACCGGCAAAATCAATGTGTACCCGTTGCCATGGAGATGAGGGCCACTCCCATGGATGTAGCCGGGCCTGTGGTGGAGCATTTTGTACCTTCTGGCATTCTGTGCATCTCTTGGTCATATCCTCGATTTCTTTATCGATTCCCGGCCACCACACAAAAGCCCTGGCTAGGCTCTTCATTTTTACCCCTCCCAGATGAACCTCATGAAGCTCATTGAGCACTCTATCTCTCAACTTGGGTGGAATTACCACTCGGGATCCACACATCAAGGTCCCCCGGCACACTGACAGCTGTTCTCTCCTTGGCGAGCATGCTGGCAACAGTGAGTTGCCATGTGCTGGCCATCCCTTCACCGTTAAATCATAGACCCAAGAGAGTGTTGGGCCATTTCGGGTTTCCTTCTCTATACTTGAGTTTGTAACAGGTAGACATTCGACTATGGCCGCATGGAATATCTCAACAGGGTCCACTGCAGGTGCTTCCTCTACCGTAGGCAACGGTAGGCGCGACAGCCCATCAGCGTTTCCATGCTGTTTCGTACCCTTGTACTCTATGTCGTACTGATGTGCCCCTAGAAAAATTGAACATCTTTGCAGCCGTTGCGCCGTCATCACCGGAACGCCCTTCCTTGGGTTAAAAATGGAGACCAGGGGCTGATGATCAGTCAGTAGGGTGAATTTCTGCCTGTGCAGATAGTGATTGAACTTCTTCACCCCCCACACCAGGCTGAGGGCCTCCCTGTCAATCTGGGTGTAGTTACACTCGGCTGAGGTTAACGAGCGCGACGCAAAGGCTATTGGCCTCTCTGAACCGTCAAGGAATTTGTGTGACAGCACCGCTCCGATGCCGTAGGGAGACGCATCACATGCTAACCGAATCGGTAGCGTTGGATTATAGTGGGCCAATGCTTCTTTTGAAGTGATTAGGCATTTACATTTCTGAAAGGCACTCTTACACTCATCACTCCATTTCCATGTTACTCCAGTTTGCAGTAGGGCGTTCAGTGGGTGCAGAATTGTAGATAAATTCGGCAAGAACTTATGGTAGTAGTTCACCAACCTGAGGAACGACCTCAGTTGCGAAACATTTTCTGGTGCTGGAGCCTTGACTACAGCCTCAATCTTGTCCGGTGACTTATGCAACCCTTCCTCATCAATCATGTGGCCACAATACGAGATTTGTCTCCTGAAGAACTCGCATTTGGGACGGTTGGCTCGTAGCCCATATTCCTGTAATCTCGTGAGCACCTGCTCCAGGTTGGCAAGGTGTTCACTGTCATTTTCGCCCGTAACCAGGATGTCGTCCAAATAACACTGGGTCCCCGGGATCCCTTGCAGGACTTGTTCCATCGCCCTCTGCCAAAGAGCCGGGGCTGATGCTACCCCGAATACCAGTCGATTGTACTGGTAAAGGCCTTTGTGAGTGTTTATCGTGAAGTATTTCCTAGATGCTTCTTTCACCTCCATTTGTAGATACGCTTGGGCCAGATCAATCTTTGTAAAGCGTTTCCCTCCAGATAGTGAGGCGAAAATATCTTCTATCCGCGGAAGTGGATATTGTACTGTGTGCAGGACTGGGTTCACAGTTACCTTGAAGTCCCCACAGATGCGAACCTTCTTCAGTTCCCCAGGTGTGCTGCTCAATGATTTCTTCATTACAAGAACGATGGGTGTGGCCCACTCGCTCCAGTCCACCTTGGACAGCACACCTGAACGCTCCAAACTCTCCAGCTCTGCTTCAATGGCTGGGCGGATCGCGTAAGGTACCGGTGTGGCCTTAAAAAATTTTGGGTTTGCGTTATCTTCGATTTTTGTCGTTGCCGTTACTCCTTTTAGAGTCCCAAGTCTTTATTGGAACACCTCTTTCGTGTCAGTTAGAAATTTTGACAGTCGTCCAGGTGTGACGTCATCATCCTTTTTATCAGTCACAGTTAGCGCCTGAATGGAATGCCAATCCAATTGTATTTTTCGGATCCATTCACGTCCCAATAGTGGTGGTCCTCCATCCGGTAGTATATATAGATACAGTTTCTGTGTTTCCTTGCCGTTGTATTCAACTGGCACCCTTATTTTTCCTCTGGGGTACACTTTTTGCCCCGTGTATGTCTTCAATACAATGGACATGTCCTTCAAGGGTATGTGTGAGAATAGCCGCTCATAGTCTCGTCGATTCATGACAGTTAGGGCTGATCCTGTATCCAATTCCATCTTTACTTGGGACCCTGCTATCATGAGGGTGACCCAAATGGTTCGGTGATCCTCCTTTGCGATCACGTTGTGTAACTTTAGACAACTTAGTCTCCTGCTCCCGGAGTCATTATCACTCTCCTGATCTTCCGAACTACTGTCTGTCATTTTTTTTACTTTCTCGTACTTTTCCTTAGTAGTTCTTTTAGTGCTGGTTTTCTTTCCCGACCTGCAGACTCTTGCTATATGTCCCATTTTCCCGCATTGCCTACATACTTTGTCCTTAAACCAGCAGTCCTTCTGATCATGGGTTGTTCTGCCGCAGCGATAGCACTTTTCTGCTCCATACGCCATTTTGTTAGCGCTGTATTCTTGTGGTTTCTGTTGTATTTCCGCAGCTCCCCGTGCTGCTGCTTCGTAGGATACTGCCACGCTGAAAGCCTGTTCTAGCGTCAGGTCCTTTTCTGAAAGTACTCGTTTCTGGTTTCCTTCACTCTGGAGCCCGCAGACAAACTTATCCCGTAAGGTGTCTGCCAGTCCTGCTCCGAACTGGCAGTGCTTCGATAACTTGCGTAGTTCCATAAGATAGTCAGCATTGTTCTCATCTTTGTGCTGGTTTCTTTTATGGAACTTGAATCTTTCTGCTACCAGCAGTGGTGTAGGGTTTAGGTGTTCCTGTAAGATATTAACAATCTCTTCAAAACTTTTCTCCGTTTGTTTAGCTGGGGTAATTAAATTCCGCAATAGGCCGTACGTTCTCGCGCCCATCAAATTCAATAATACCGACGCCTTCTTTCCATCGGCCACCTCATTTGCCATGCAGTACACTTCAATTCTTTCCACATACGTGGTCCAGTCTTCTACCTCGTTGTCGAAAGCAGTGATACTGCCACTCTTCGGCATCTTGGGTGTTTTAAAATGGTGCCTCCCGCGCTTTTTCTTCTTCCCCTTGCTGCCATGCTGCTCCTAGCATTCTACAGGGTAATGGCGGCGACCCGCGGCTTCGGCGCGTCTCACTTTTCCTTCCCCGTGTTCTATCCTCTCCATGCTGCCCTGTTCTTGAGCACCGACCACGCCCTGTGCGCTCCACCCTCTCTCTCTCTCTTCCTCCCGACGACGCTGCACGGCCCCTTTGCAGAGCCGCTCGATCGAGCCTGAGCCCGCCGCAGTCCGGACTTGCTGGAACACCTCGACTGGGGAGCCATGCCCAGCTCTCCACAGCCTCCCCTGCAACTCTCCGATGGATCCCTGGGCTGTTGCCCGTGGTCGACACCCGCCGTTCTGACTTCAACCTCCAAGAAGCTTCTCTTCAGGGAAAAGATCCCCGTGAGGTGATGCAGTACTGCAGGTGAGTTCAAACCTGCCCGTCGCCAGTGTAGTGTCCGAGGATCAATAATACTCAGACTGCAGGAGAACAATAAAACAGGTATTTACTGAAAAGAGAGTAATTCAAGACTGACGTACAAAAGCCTGCTATGGCTTTATATACATGGGTGGTCACTGCCGGTACTGCAGTATAGAATCAGTTCTTCTCTTAAAGGTACATACACAATACTACCGATATTATGTCCGTGTGTAATTGAGACACGGACTGCAGGAGTTGGTTACAACAGGTGTTTACTGAGTGGAGACAAAACTGGAACTACGATGCAGTTACTACACAGGCTTATATACAGGGGTGGTCACTACTGGTACTGCAGTATACAGGGGCTGCAGAATGTAGTTCCTTCTGCAAAGTACATACACTACAATTCCTCCCCTTTTAGCTAAACAGTATATAACATTCGATTAATAATTAAATAACATATTTACAATTACAGTTGCTGATGTAAGAAAAAGGAGACTTACCATCAAGTAACTTTAAAGTAAGCTTTAAGTAACTTATAAACACACTATATACAAGAGAGGTCTTTACCATGCCTCTGGTAGAAGCCTCTTACAATACTGAACAGACCAGTATTTATACCAGTCCAACAGGAAGTGACATTTACAGGAAGTGAGGTATGTACACAGTTCATAGTTCATAGTTCACAGGAAGTGATGACATAACTTCCCGGAAGTTAGCATTTTTATCACATTCTTCCCTCCTGCAGGATTAGGAGGCTGTGGTCTACCTTTTGGTCCGCAGCCGCCGAACAAGGAAGAGTCGCACCCGTTTGGATTCCCGTCGTAGAGGGTCGCTGGTCCGCTTACATGCGGTTGGCCATTGGTCAGAGTCTGTGTGGCCTGGATTGCCCTGTGAAGGGTCGGGGAGATCATGGCTTCGAGTACGAGCCCCAATAGGTTCAAAGTCGGTCTGCCTCTGTTCAGAGGGAGGTGCAGAGCTGGTCTGTGGCGGATCAGTACTTTCATGCGCGGTACTGGGAGGGTCGCAACCTTGAGCACGGGGTTCTACCGGCACCAAGCTAGTTGGTGTCCGATCAGGATCCTGGAGAGGGGTACCCGATAGGTCCCAAGAGTTTCCTGGTGAAATGCCATCACCCGATGTCCCACTCGGTCCTGGTGGGCAGGGAGCCAGATCCCGTAATGATACGGTAGATTCTCGGCCGTCGGAATATCGTATGTTTGCATAGGTGGGGTTGGCATCGGTTAGTTCGACCTCGTCTACAAGAGGGTCATTTTTAGACGTCCGAACGTATCTTCGGAGTAATACAGGTCCAGGAGTAGTTAGCCATGACGGGAGTGATGTTCCATGAGATGAGCGACGCTGGAATCCAAAGAACCGCTCATGAGGTGTAGTATTTGTGGCTGTAGAAAGCAGGGACCGTATAGAGTGCAATGCATCCGGAAGCACTGTTTCCCATTGCTGGTCTGGTAGGCCCCGAGATCTTAAAGCGAGACGTACGGAATTCCAGATGATACCGTTATACCTCTCTACCTGCCCATTTCCGATGGGATGGTATGGTGTTGTTTTGCTTGTAGCAATTCCCCGTTCTGAGAGGTAGTCCTTGAGTTCCCTTGACATAAAGGATGGACCCCGATCTGAGTGAATATAAGCCGGCATGCCACAGAGAGAAAATACCTGCTCAAGGCAGCAGATTACTGTGGACGCCAGCATATTGGAGCAGGGGAAGGCAAACGGAAAACGTGAATATTCGTCGATCATGGTGAGCAAATATGTGTTCCGAGTTGAAGAGGGCACTGGGCCCTTAAAATCGATGCTAAGTCGTTGCATCGGTTGGGTTGCATGTATGAGTATACCATCTGAGGGGCGGAAGAACTGAGGTTTTAATTCCGCACAAAGCCGGCATTCTGAGCATATTTTTTTTACATCTCCAGTGGAAAAAGGGAGATTCCGTGATCGTACGAAATGTAGCATGCGCGTAACGCCAGGATGACACAAACCATTGTGGACATCCATGAGAGTGGAAGATGACATAGTGGAGCAGAATGCCCGTGTGAGGGTGTCCGGGGCCACATTCTCCTTGCCAGGCCGATAGAGAATGGTATAACCAAAAGAGGCCAGTTCCATCCTCCAAAGTTGTATTTTATTATTCTTAATTTTGGTTCGTTTTCGATTATCGAGCATGAAGGCGACTGATCGTTGGTCCGTGATCAATGTAAAGTGCTGGCGAGCTAGAAAATGGTTCCACTTCCGTACTGCCTCTATGATGGCTGTGGCTTCTTTCTCAACCGGAGGATAATGTAGCTCGGCACCTTGTAAGGTCCTGGACATAAATGCTACAGGACGACCTTCCTGATTCAGAGTAGCCGAGATCGCCACCTCCGAGGCATCACATTCAACCACGAAAGGGAGATTCTCATCGATGGAGTGAAGAGCCGCTTTCTCCAACTGTTTTTTGAGAAGGTTAAAGGCTGCAACAGCCGCTGTTCCCAGTGGAAATGATCTAGCATGCAGCAAGGGTTGGATTTTGTCCGAAAAATGAGGAATCCATTTAGCGTAGTATGCAAACAGACCGAGAGCCCGACGTAAAGAAGCCGGATTCTTAGGTGACGGGAGCTCTTGGAGCGGGCGAAGTCTTTCTGGGTCTGGCTTAATGATACCATTGCCTACGCAGTAGCCAAGGATGTTGATGGTCGGTTGCGACTCAACAGATTTGGATTCATTCAGGGTCAAATTACGGCGATGGAGGGCATCCCGAAATTTTTGGAGGTTGGAGTCGTGTTCCTGTTGATCGTGACCTGCAATGGTAATGTTATCAAGATAGGGAAAAGTGTCCCTTAGGTTTTCCTGCTTAACCAGGCCATCCATTGCCCGTTGAAAGACAGCCACTCCATTAGTAACCCCGAATGGGAGGCGACGAAATTGGTACAGCCGTCCATTAGCCTCAAAGGCTGTGTACTGCTTATCTGAGACCTTCAAGGGTAACTGATGATAGGCACTTTTTAAATCGTAAGTTGAGAACACTTTGTATTCGGCCAGTTTATTAACCATATCATCAATGCGTGGCAATGGGTAGGCGTCCAAGTCGGTATATTGATTGATGGTTTGTGAATAATCGATGCATAGTCGCTGTTTGTGAGGTTTTAGAGGGTTCTTGACAATGACGACTTGAGCCCGCCAGGGCGACGAACATGGTTCAATGATATCCTCTGCTAGAAGTCGAGAGATTTCAGCCGCAATAAAAGATTGGTCTCCCTTATTAAAGCGCCGCGATTTCGTTATTATCGGTTGGCATTGAGGCGGAATACTGGCAAATAATGAGGGTTCATCAAGTGAAGCTGCTGATAATGCACAAAATGGTAATTTAGATGGTATATTAGAAATAGTAAGTCCGGGTTTGGATCCACCAAACTCAATGGTGAGTTTCTTATGCTGTTTTTGGAAGTCCAGCCCTAAGAGGAGATCACTACATAAGTCTTTGAGCACTGAAAGTCGGGTGGAGGGATACATACGACCATGAAGTGTCATATCAACAACACAAAAGCCGGAGATTCTGGTATTAAGTGATGACTGGGCCATCGCAATTGCCTGGTCCGATGGGAAGACATGTAGTTTCAATTTCGCAACAATCTGTTCCTTAATGAAACTATCAGTACTTCCTGAGTCAATTAAGGCATCTAAGGTATGCCCTTTAATTGAAATTTTTGTGGCTGCCTGAGACAGGTTCTGTGGGCAAGCAGCTGTAATTGGTGTCGTTGCACAGAGAGTGGCTAAAACTCTCGGTGTGCTTCTTCGGGAGAGAGCTCGAGAGGAAGCTTGATAGGTCCTAGCTGGAGCATCTTGATAGGCCCTAATTGGGGCAGTTCGGTAGGCCTTAGCTGGATTGGCCCTCGTAGAGGCCCTTGATAGGCAAACTTTAGCAAAGTGTCCTTTTTTCCCGCAATAACTGCAGATTGCATTGCGAGCAGGGCAGGTTTTCCTAGGGTGAAAAGCATCTCCACAAAAGAAGCATTCCTTCCTAGATTGCCAAGAGGCTGCTAAAGTGGGGTCGTCCTCCTCTTCTTCATCAGAATTATCAGAATTAGATTCCCCCATGATAGGGTTCACCTGAGACCGCTTGAATTGTCTGGTTGCAGCTACAGCAGCAGATCGAGATCTGGGCAGCTGATAGAGGTCTGCATTTCTCTTTGCCAAATCCAGTGAACAAGCTAGTTCAAAAGCTTTTTGTAGCTCAAGTGTTTTACTTTCTAGTAGACGCTGGCGTATAAATGGAGAGGCAATCCCGCAGATGAAAGCATCACGAATCATTTCTTGGCGGTACAGCTCAGCTGAGGCTGCCTGAAAGTTACAATCTACGCTGAGCCTGCGAAGTTCTTGCAGGAATTCGTCAATTGATTCCCCTGGCCCTTGTCGGGCTGTGGCCAGTAGATGTCTAGCATAGACCTCATTTGGGGTCTTCGCATACAGTTTCTTAAGTGCCCGAATCACCTCTTCGTAATTATCCCAGTCATCAACATATTCGAACACTTTTGGGGTCACATAATTGACAAGTATCTTCAATTTAGCAGGAGCATCCACTTTACATTCATCCAGAAAATTCTCAAAAGTACGATACCAATGCTTCCATACCCTGCCAGCTGCTGGTGTATTCGGGTCCAAGTCCAGACGAATAGGTCTAAGGATTTTCTCCATGATGGGTGGTTCCCTGGATCCTTAACTTCCGAGTTTGTCTGAAGGTCTAGTATTTGTCAGTGTAAATACTAAGTTACTTAAATTGATGTAAGAAAAAGGAGACTTACCATCAAGTAACTTTAAAGTAAGCTTTAAGTAACTTATAAACACACTATATACAAGAGAGGTCTTTACCATGCCTCTGGTAGAAGCCTCTTACAATACTGAACAGACCAGTATTTATACCAGTCCAACAGGAAGTGACATTTACAGGAAGTGAGGTATGTACACAGTTCATAGTTCATAGTTCACAGGAAGTGATGACATAACTTCCCGGAAGTTAGCATTTTTATCACAGTTGCTAGATACATTAGCTGAAGTTAAGCAATTATAAGTTCAGTCTTTGAGGAGGCTTCCTGATTCTGTCTGGATAACGCCTCTTTGGGGTATCAGGTTCTTCTGGCAAAGTTGATTCGGGATCAACGTCGTTGTTTGGTTCGTCTGCTTCCAATATCACCGATTCTGAGGTAGATGCAATTGGTACTTCGGTCTCATCACCAGGTGTATCGGATCGTGGTGTGGAATTGACGTTTTCCAGTGACTCTAGAATCTGGTCAGCATGGCGTCTTACAATGCCCGCTCCAACATCCACGGTATACATTAGAGGTCCTTGCCGTGTGCAGATCGTTCCTGGCTGCCATTTCGCTGTGCGTTAGTGCCGGGCCAAAACTGGTTGACCTATCTTAAAACTCCTGGTCGGCCTTTCATTCATATTCTGAAACTGCCTGTTCTCCACATCTCTTCTGATGTTTGGCTTAACCAAATCTAAGCGGCATCGTAGTCTTCGATTGAAGAACATCATGGCTGGAGTTTGGTTGGTAACCGCATGTGTCGCATTCCGGTAGGCAAACAAGAAGTTATCCACCTTGTGTTGTAGGGGTATGTCTTCATTACACATTGCCTTGATAGCCTTCTTGAATGTTTGAACGAACCTCTCAGCCAATCCATTGGTGGCTGGATGATATGGGGCGGATGTGTAATGCTTAACACCATTGTTCTTTAAGAACCTCCGGAACTCTTCAGACACAAACTGTGGTCCATTGTCGGAGCAAATCTGTTCAGGCAGCCCATTTCTGGCGAATATGGTTCGTAAGACTGTGATAGTTTTTTCTGTGGTGGTTGAGGACATTTTTATTACCTCTGGCCACTTTGAATGTGCATCCACCGCAATTAAAAACATCGAGTCCATAAAGGGACCAGCAAAATGAATGTGCACCCTTTGCCATGGAGATGAGGGCCACTCCCATGGATGTAGAGGGGCTTGTGGTGGGGCGTTTTGGACCTTCTGGCATCCTGTACAGCTCTTGGTCATCTCTTCGATTTCTCTATTGATTCCCGGCCACCACACAAACGCTCTGGCTAAGTTCTTCATTTTTACCCCTCCCAGATGACCCTCAAGAAGTTCATTGAGCACTCTATCATTCAATTTGGGTGGAATTGCTACTCTGGATCCATACATCAAGGTTCCTCTGCACACTGACAGCTGTTCTCTTCTCGGCGAGAATGCTGGCAACAGTGGTTCGCCATGTGCTGGCCATCCTTCACCGTTAAATCATAGACCCTGGAGAGTGTCGGGTCATTTCGTGTTTCCTTTTCTATGTTTGCATTCGTCACAGGTAGACATTCGACTATGGTCGAGTGGAATATCTCCACAGGATCCACTGCAGGTGCTTCTTCCACCGTCGGCAACGGTAGGCGCGATAATCCATCAGCATTCCCATGCTGTTTAGTTCCTTTGTACTCAATGTCATATTGGTGTGCCCCTAGGAAAAGGGACCACCTCTGTAGCCGTTGTGCTGTCATTATCGGGACGCCCTTCTGAGGGTTGAAAATGGAGACAAGAGGTTGATGATCAGTTAGTAAAGTAAATTTCTGACCGTGCAGGTAGTGATTGAACTTCTTCACCCCCCCACACCAGGCTGAGGGCCTCTCTGTCAATCTGGGCGTAGTTACGCTCGGCTGAAGTTAACGAATGTGACGCAAAAGCTATCGGCCTCTCTGAACCATCAAAGAGTTTATGTGACAGTACCGCTCCAATGCCGTAGGGAGACGCATCACACGCCAGTCTTATCGGTAGTGATGGGTTGTAGTGAGCCAATACTTCTCTTGAAGTGATTAGGTCTTTACTCTTCTGAAAAGCCCGCTTACATTCGTCGCTCCATTTCCATGCTACTCCAGTTTGTAGTAGGGCGTTCAGTGGGTGCAGAATTGTGGACAAATTCAGCAAAAACTTATGGTAGTAATTCACCAATCCTAGGAATGACCTCAGTTGCGACACATTTTCAGGCGCTGGAGCCTTAACTACCGCTTCAATTTTGTCAGGGGACCTATGTAACCCCTCTTCATCAATCACGTGGCCACAATACAATATCTGTTTCTTAAAAAACTCGCACTTGGGGCGATTGGCTCGTAGCCCGTGTTCTCTTAGTCTAGTGAGCACCTGCTCTAGGTTGGCAAGGTGTTCATTGTCATCTTCACCTGTCACTAGGATGTCGTCCAAGTAACACTGAGTCCCCGGAATCCCTTGCAGGACTTGTTCCATCGCTCTTTGCCATATCGCCGGAGCTGATGCTACTCCGAATACCAGTCGATTATACTGGTAAAGACCTTTGTGAGTGTTTATCGTGAGATCCTTCCTAGAGGATTCTTCAACCTCCATCTGCAAATATGCTTGTGCTAGGTCAATTTTTGTAAAACGCTTCCCTCCAGATAGTGAGGCGAAAATATCTTCTATCCTCGGAAGAGGATACTGTACCGTCACCTTGCAGTCCCCACAGATGCGAACCTTCCTTGGCTCCTCAGACTTATTGTTTAATGTTTTTTTCATGACAGGAACGATGGGTGTCGCCCACTCGCTCCAGTCTGCCTTAGATAACATGCCTGCATTCTCCAGATTCTCCAGCTCTGCCTCGACGGCTGGGCGAATTGCATACGGTACCGGTCTTGCTTTGAAAACTTGGGAATTGCATTCTCTTCTATTTTTATTGAGGCGGTTACGCCTTTAAGAGTTCCCAGTTCTTGTTGAAATACCTCTTTAGCGTTAGCTAAGATTTTTGACAATCGTCCAGGTGTGACGTCGTCATCCTTTTTACCAGCCACAGTCAGTGCCTGAATGGAGTGCCAGTCTTAACTTATCTTTCTGATCCATTCACGTCCCAATAACGGTGGTCCACCATCTTGCAGTATGTACAGATACAATTTCTGTATTTCTTTGCCATTGTATTCGACAGGCACCCTTATTTTCCCTCTGGGGTATACTTTCTGCCCCGTATACATCTTCAAGACAATGGATGTCTCTTTCAAGGGTATGTGTGAGAATAGCCGCTCATAGTCTCGTCGATTCATGACGGTCAGGGCTGATCCTGTATCCAATTCCATTTTGACTTGGGACCCTGCTATCGTGAGGGTGACCCAAATGGTTCGGTGATCCTCTTTTGCGATTACGTTGTGAAGTTTGAGACAGCTTAGTCTCTTGTTCCCGGATTCACTATCGCTCATCTGGTCTTCAGAACTACTGTCCATCATCTTTTGTACTTTCCTGTACTGTTCCTTAGTAGCCTTTTTGTTGTCGTTAGTCTTCTTTCCAGACCTGCAAACTCGTGCAATGTGTCCCATCTTTCCGCATTGCCTGCATATTTTGTCCTTGGACCAGCAGTCCTTCTGGTCATGGGTTGTTCTGCCGCAGCGATAACATTTTTCAAATCCCCATGTCATTTCATGGGTGCCGTATTCCTGTGGCTTTTGCTGTATTTCCGCAGCTCCCCTTGCTGCTGCTTCGTACGATACTGCCAAGCTGAAAGCCTTATCCAGCGTCAGCTCTTTCTCTGAGAGTAACCTCTTCTGGGTTCCTTCACTCAGGAGTCCACAGACAAATTTGTCCCGTAGAGTATCTGTCAGTCCTGCTCTGAACTGGCAGTGCTTTGATAGCTTGCGTAGTTCCGTAAGGTAATCAGCATTGCTCTCATCTTTATGCTGATTTCTCCTGTGGAATTTAAATCTTTCTGCTATCAGCAGCGGTGTAGGATTTAGGTGTTCCTGTAGGATATCAACAATTTCGTTAAAACTCTTCGCCATCGGTTTGGCTGGAGTGATCAGGTTCTGCAATAGGCCGTACGTTCTTGCGCCCATTAAGTTTAGTAGTACCGATGCCTTTTTCTCATCGGCTACTTCGTTTGCCTTGCAATATGCTTTGACTCTTTCCACATACGTGGTCCAGTCTTCTATTGCATTATCAAAGGCAGTGATATTGCCAGTCTTCGGCATCTTGGAAATCTAAGATGGCGCCTCCCGCGCTTTGCCTTCTTCCCCGATTGAACAAAATGGTGCCTCCCGCGCTTTGCCTTCTTCCCCGCTGGATTAAGATGGCGCCTCCTGTGCTTTCTGTCTTCTCCGCTGCTGCTAGCGCTGTTGCTGGCGTTTTTATGCCTTGATGGTGACGCCCTATGGTCTTCGCGCACTTCCCCCCCCGTGCTGCTGCTAACGCTGCTCTCCGCGGTCCCCGTGGCAAACTGCAGCTCCTCGCGGCTTTCTGCGCTTCTAATTTCTTTTATTTTCCCATTGTCAGAGCAAACCCTACGGGATACTTTCCTCCCTCTTCTCGGGTCTGTACACTGCCCGGCTTTGTAGCACCGGCCGCGCCCTGTGTGCTCCACCCTCTCTCTCTCTCTCTCTTCTCTTCCCGACAACGCTGCTCGGCCCCATTGAAAAGCCACCCGATCGAGCTCTCGCCCGCTGCAGCCCAGGAAGGATCAGTGCACTACCTGCCACCAGCCCGATTAGCTGGAACACCATAGACTGGATAACCAAGCCCCGCTCTCGACAGCCTCTCCTGCAAATCTTCAAATCCGATGAATCAGAGGCGGTTGCCCACGGTCGACGCCCGTTTCTTCTGTTTGTTTGTTTTTTCTTTCTTCCTTCTGGCCTCGACCTCTGACAACTTCGCTTCAGGGATGGATCCCCATGAGGTGGTGCAGACTGTCGGTAAGTTCGGATCTGCTCGTCGCCAGTATTATGTCCGTGTGTAATTGAGACACGGACTGCAGGAGTTGGTTACAACAGGTGTTTACTGAGTGGAGACAAAACTGGAACTACTATGCAAAGTTACTACACAGGCTTATATACAGGGGTGGTCACTACTGGTACTGCAGTATACAGGGGCTGCAGAATATAGTTCCTTCTGCAAAGCACATACACTACAACCGACCTGCCCAAAATGGCAGTTGACGCAACCCATGCCAGAAGTGGGCGGAAGTGAGACGGCTGCCATTTTTTTTGCCAATATAGGCCTTAGTAGCCGGTGCTAAGGTGGTGAATTTCGCAGCCATGGAACCTTCCTTAGAGCATCCCAATGGCTTGCTCAATTCTTATCCGTGTCTTCATATGTGCTTCATTGTAGTGTTCCTCTGCAGCATTGATGGTCCTACAAATAAGCATCATGAGCCAAGCGATTCGTGAGTACCCTTTTTCACCCAGCAGCCATCTTGCCCATTGCCCTTGCTGCTGGGACACTGAACTGACCAAGTGTAAACACAATATGACAGCTTCCAGCATATTGTGAATTCATATGGAAGAAGTTGTCAATTAGGGAATGGAAGCCTTTGTGATTCATATAAATAGGGGGGTATATATTAGGGGCTGCAGTGCCACATGGGCGCAACAATAGATCCGACAACTCTGGGGAATCTGCTAATTCTACAAAAAATCAATGGGCCTCTCACTGTCAAATTGAATAAATTGAGCTGCTCTGGCATAGAGGACATTGGTGACGACATTATAGAGGAGTGGATAGCAAATTGACTGATCTGGCAAAAGTCCCCATATGCTACCTGCAATGATCGTGTGCCATAAATTTGAGAGCTGTGGTCACTTTCTCTGCCACATATGTCCATGCTTTGGATCTTTGTTGCAGATCTGGCTATAGTAACGAGCAGAGCTTCTCCAAAGTTTCATGACTGCACGCAACTTCCTGAGACAGCGCTCCAGGAAACATCTCAGAAAGTGAAGGTAGGTCTCTGCATACTGCTGTGATGGTCTGGTTCTCCTCTGGTGCTGCCTGATTAATACGGCTTCCCTTACAACACCAACAACAACTTGCATTTATATAACGCCTTTAACGCAGTAAAACGTCCCAAGGCGCTTTACAGGAGCGTTATCAAACAAAATTTGACATCGAGGCAGAAGATTCTTGACAGATCGTAAGTTCTGGGTTTTCGCACATGCACTTCGCATGCCTAAACTCAGAACTTGCAAGGCCCTTACGGGTGCGTACGCACCTCATACGCGCCTGTAGGTGCCACAAATTACGGGCCCATGTGAAGTGGGATTCACAATAGGAAGCCCATTATGCAGCCATAGATACTTACTCAGTTATTATCTTGAAATCTAATGCATTCCAATGGTTTGCAGATTGTAAGGGATTTTGACAGTGAACATTTTCCCCCAGTACCTGCAAAGTATTCCAAGATACGGCCAAAAGTCATACAAGCAATCTTAGCTCGGCAGTGTCCCTTTATCTAAGTCCTTCTGACTTCATGAACGGATCCTGGCAATTTGCTCCTTTTAAATAGTGGCACACATTCTCAAGGATGGATGGGAATGCAGAAATCATGGATATTCGGATGGGTGACGTCATTAGCACATGACTGCCACTGGGATGATGAGCATTTCTTCAATGCACTCCGAAACTCAATCAAATCTATGCCGGTCTGCTCTGTAGTGAATCTTCAGCAACACTGGTCCTGTCAAAAAATTCCTGTCCCCAAAAAGTGTCATTGCTGACTTTTGCTGTCATCCAACCCATTAATTTTGGGGCATAATGATCGTTTGAGATCCATATGAGCCACAAATGGATATAATGGGCAGAAATATGAGCAGAGATCAGGTACATAAGAACATAAGAATTAGGAGCAGGAGTGGGCCATACAGCCCCTCGAGCCTGCACCGCCATTCAATAAGATCATGGCTGATCTTCGGCCTCAATTCCACTTTCCCACCCGATCTCCATATCCTTTGATTCCCCTAGAGCCCAAAAATCTATCTATCTCAGCCTTGTATATACTCAACGATTCAGCATCCACAGCCCTTTGGGGCAGAGAATTCCAAAGATTCACAACCCTCTGAGTGAAGAAATTCCTCCTCATCTCAGTCTTAAATGGCCGACCCCTTATCCTATGGCCCCTAGTTCTAGACACTCCAGCCAGGGGAAACAACCTCTCAGCATCTACCTTGTCAATCCCCCTCAGAATCTTATGGGCCAGAAATTTGGGTTGGAGGTTTCCCGCGGGCGCAAGCCACCGACCTGCACTTACATAGCGCGCCTGCCGTTGTGCTGTGGGACCGCATGGGATTCCGTTCCTGGGCCTCCTGCAGCTGCCGGTGTGCAGTGCTTGTGTATCCCAGCGGTGAAGTTAGTTCGCAGCGTCCCCTGGGATCATGTGTGCCATGGGGAGCCAATCGGAGCAGGGAATCTATATTCATAGATTTGACAGGAAGACCTGTCAAAGCTATGAATAGAGAACGGCCCCAAAACCTAAGTAAAACTTCAAATACATTTATTTAAAAAAAATCACATTTTTAAAATAACTATAAATTACATAAATTTTTTGAAAAAATTAATTAAAGTTTTTAACAGGGCTAAAATAAACTTATGTTTCTTTAAAGCATTTTAAAATGATAAACCTGTGGAAAAAATGTTTTAATTTTACTTAATTAACCTCTTACCTTGTTAAAAGCAGGCCTTGTGACTGCTTTTTTCACGCGCAGCTGCTAGGGACTTACCCGCACGGAGAAACCTGTAAAAAAATCGGAAGTTCCAGGCGTACGCGCTGCCTCTCTGGCGCACGCGTTTCACCTGTGAATCCCTTCCTTCAAGGGAACGGAAGTTCCGGTTTCCAGCGCATGCGCAGTGCATGCACGAAACCGTCACTTTCGGTGGCCCTACGCGTGAGTACACAGCGCGCACTCACCCGTGGGGACCCGAATTTCCGGCCCATATATATGTTTCAAAGAAATCGCCTCTCATTTTCCTAAACTCCAGAGAGTGTAGGCCCAATCTACTCAATCTCTGCTCATAAGACAACACTCCCAGGAAACAATCTAGTGAACATTTGTTGCATCGTCTCAAAGGCAAATATATCCTTCCTCAGATAAGGAGATCAAAACTGTGCACAGTACTCCAGGTGTGATCCCACCAAAGCCCTGTACAATTGTGACAAGATTTCCTTCCTGTTGTACTCCAATCCCCTTGCAATAAAGGCCAACATGTCATTTGCCTTCCTAATTGCTTGCAGTACCTGCAAGCTAACTCTCTGTGTTTCCTATATGAGGACACCTAAATCTCTCAGAACACCAACATTTAATAGTTTCTCACCATTTAAAAAATATTCTGTTTTTCTACTCTTCCTACCAAAGTGAATAACCTCACATTTCCCCACATTATACTCCATCTGCCACCTTATTGCACATTCACTTAACCTGTCTATATCCCTTTGCAGGCTTTTTGTGTCCTCTTCACAGCTTACTTTCCCACCTAGCTTTGTATCATCAGCAAACTTGGATCCATTACACTTGGTCCCTTCATCTAAGTCATTAATATAGATTGTAAATAGCTGAGGCCCAAGCACTGATCCTTGCGGCACCCCACTAGTTACAGCCTGCCAACCTGAAAATGACCTGTTTATCCCTACTCTCTGTTTTCTGTCCATTAACCAATCCTCTATCCATGCTAATATATTACCCCCAACCCCATGAGCCTTTATCTTGTGTAACAACCTTTTATGTGGCACCTTATCGAATGCCTTTTGGAAATCCAAATATACTACATCCACTGGTTCTCCTTTATCTACCCTGCTAGTTACATCCTCAAAAAACTCCAATAAAGTTGTTAAACATGATTTCCCTTTCATAAAACTGTGTTGACCCTGCCTAATCATATTATTATTTTCTAAATGCACTGTTACCACTTCCTTAATAATGGATTCTAGCATTTTCCTGACAACTGATGTCATGTGTGCTTGGGCTTTGCATATAATTTGCATCACATGTATTTTCAGGCTAAGGGTTGGGGTAATTTTGATCGGACAGGAAGCTCTCGTATGAAGTGGCATGAGCATCATTTCAATATTTTAATAAGGGGAGGATGACGACATATAGACATCCCCGCAGTTTACTCCATCACCTATATTCCCAGGTTCAGTCAGTGTCCAGGATTGCTTGACAGTTGTTCAATGCAGAAGTAAAGATTTGAAGGGCCCGAACAAGTCAAACTAAAGGTTTGCAAGGTTGCTTTCTGTGGTATCCTGGAGTGCCAAAGAGGGCAATTCTTCTGCTGCCCATCTTATTACGACAGAATATCCATTTCACTAGCCATGAAACAAGGGCTCAGTTATTGGGCTGCTCCAGAACCGTGTCTCCAGACTTTCTGTATCGTTCCTCCATGTAATTTTCATCTGGCATTTCAGGCTTTTCCTTTATAGCCGTGCCGATAGATTGAAAAGACTTTTGAGCCTTTCTGAAAGCTATAAGAATTTTTCCCACCCTAAGCAGCCTTTAGGTGACCTCATCCTTTTTACATTTCACTACCAACATGATTTCCATGTACCCCTATTGAGCTAGCTCACTGCACAAGGTCAAAGCTGCACTGGGAAATGGGAATAATGATGAAAATCAGCTGACCAAGGAAAAATTGCATGCAGTTAGCACAGAACAACCCTGAAATTCCTACCTTTTGAGGGCAAAGTAATTGTGCAATCAGGCTGGGTGGAGGGGGAATTTGGGGCAGGACGTGATTACACTGAATCTCAACTCTTTGTGTGTTATAACATTCTGCTGGAAGTGGGGGAGTGCATTCTTTGCATCCACCCCCTTCAGTGTGGACATCACTGAAAGAGGCTAAATTGGTAGTATGACATTATCCCCCAGAATTCTTGCCAATTCCGTCTCCTTTCCTCCCAAAACTGTGGATCACTGCATGAAGCATGAAGTGCATGTCAGCACGTGATCCTGGTGGAAGTGGGGCCAACAAATTGTACAAAGGACAGTTCCCCTGCTGTAGTCAATCACAGAGTGATCAATTGTCATTTGGTAAGTGGCAAATTGAAACATTTTTGTTGGACGTTTGGCAGTAGAGCCAGGCCACCTAGACTGTGATATGGTGCGGCAGTGAAATCCCTCCCCTCCTGAGGGGCCTCAGTGCCACAAAAAAAGGAATGAGTATCTGCTAATGCCCCTGTCGTAGGGATGCGGGAAGAGGTCAGGAGTGCATCCAAGGGGCAGATGGAAATTCCGATCGACTCTAGATCTGTCCCAGGAGGCTGCCACAAGAATTTATAGGCTGATACTTTCTGTTAGAAGTACACTCATTCCCAGCCATTCTGGATTAAACATTTTTCAGGACCTGAAAATTTATTCTGTACAACCCATGTTCAAAACTCAGCATTGCTGCCAAAACTAGGTTAAGAACATTTCTTCAAGTGATCTGATTGGTCAGTTTGGTTGTGGTTGCACTTTGTTGCTTTTCCTACCTGTCTGGTGAATGGAGCTAGTTTTTGATTGGTTTACATATTGTCAATAAGGTATTTGAGACAATCAGCATTGTTAACTCAATAGATGCCAGTAATTTGAGTCAATCAAATTTTTTTGCCGTAAGGATAAGTGACGTCTTCAAAAGTTGTGACATGTGCTAGATGTGAGGCATTTAATTATATAGGTGTATGAATTACTTGTAACCTATGTCAATCATGCTGCAGTTAAAAGAATAACTGTGCTTTGCAGGGCTATTTTTATTACAACTAAATACGAGCTGTAAGGGCAGGAGATTTACGAATAATACATCAAAACATGAATACAGCACTGACATAGTTAAGCTAATTATTTTATAGGGGCCTGTGTAGGAATCTGACTATATATGCCAAATAGTAATGAGAAAGGACTGGGAATGCTGTTTTCATGATCTGCCAACAACTGAAGGAAATTATAGCCTTTATGGAAATACTTACCAAACTGAAACACAGTCAACATATGGAATTTATTAGTACCAGAAGGGAATTAACTGAATATGGGTCATGATTTGGCCTGTTTGATGAACTCATTTCCAAGGCAAATATGTTTCTCAAACCATAGTGCCAATTTTTTTTAAGGAAAAGTTGAAAGGCAAAAATTTACTGATAAGACAATTGCAAATGAACTAAGCATTAAAATAGTGCCAGTGCATGCTCCCATTTGTCAGAGTCCAATACTTTTCTGTACCCTTTTACTTAGGAGTAACAAGGCGTTTCACATATATTTACAATAGTCTACATCTGAGTGCCATATTTTAGGACGTAAAGGATGGAGGTTAACTGAAAATTAAGCTGATATCTATTGTCTTGAGAGGACCAGTGGATGTGGTGTATTTGGACTTTCAGAAGGCTTTCGATAAGGTCCCGCATAAGAGATTAGCGTGCAAAGTTAAAGCACATGGGATTGGGGGTAAGATACTGTCTTGGCTAGAGACTGGTTGGCAGACAGGAAGCAAAGAGTTGGAATAAATGGGTCTTTTTCCGAGTGGCAGTCAGTGACTAGAGGGGTACCGCAGGGATTGGTGCTAGGACCCCAGCTATTCACAATATATATAAACGAGGGAACTAGATGTAATATCTCCAAGTTTGCAGATGACACAAAGCTGGGTGGGTGTGTGTGCTGTGAGGAGGATGCTGAGAAACTCCAGTATGATTTGGACAGGCGTCGTGGCTTGCAGATTCCTGAGGACCAAGTGGCTCCTCACTTATCCTCCTCAGATGAGGAGGAGGAGGAGGAGGAGGAGGAGAAGAGCGAAAACGAACCTCTTGCAGAGGCCCATCAACCAGCAGCAGCAGTATGCAAGAACATAGCTGCCCGGGATGCAAGGAACGCACTCATCTTTGCCAGATTTGCTTAGCCTAGCCACTCAAGGACTTTTGCCTCGCATCTTCTTATCTGAGCATCAACAATGGCCAAGAACCAGCTGACTCCTAACAATTTGACCACCATAATGATAATTCCAATTAATCCTAAGCTCTCAATGTAAAAGTCCTACTCGTGAAATGACACACGCCACAACTACAGCAGTAGCCATCAGATTTTTTATTAACATTATTGATCTGATGGCTATTTCACATAAAACATCACATTTCACCCAAGTGACTACCCTTGTGACTATTTGTGCAGTATCTTTCTCTTATGCGTGCTCCTACGTGGTGCTTCCCCTGTGGCTTCAGCAGATGTGGAGGCCCCTTGCTCACTTTCCTGCTGCTCCTGTCTCGACACCTTTGCCGGGCGTCCTCTGGGGTTGCGAACCTGTGAGGGCTCATCAACAGTCTGCTGCTCCTGCGGTGTGCAGGGGTTGAGACGCCGATCTCAGCTGGGTGTGGACTCTGGTGGGGCTCTGACCGAGGGCTCTGCAGTGGCATGGAAGTGTGAGCGCTTGGAGAGAAGCCCCCACTTCCTTGATGTCTGCCACAACTTCTCTCTCATGGGTCAGGTCCCCCTCCACTTGCAAGTGGCTTGAGAGCACCTTGCTGCACATCAGCAGGGCCATGGGGACCCGTATCTGCACTGGCAGTCCTACTCAGAAGGACTTCCATGAAGGTCTGGTTTCTCTGCTCAATAGATGCCCATCGTTCCTCCAGAGATGTCATTCTATTCAGAGCACTCACCATGTTTTCTGCACTCTGGCGACTTATCACCTCCATGGAGCTTGCCATCCTTTCCATGGTGATGCGTTCATGCGCCAATGACTCCACAAAGGCTCTGCTCATGTTCGCTATGGACTCCTCCATTCGCTCCACACTCGCAGCGACCCTGGATATAAAACCTGCCAGAGACTCCTGCATCTGTTCCTGGAGTTCCAGCACCGCTGATCTTATGGATGGACCCAGAGCCAGAGGGTCAACATGTAGCTGAGCCGAGCTGGCAGAGTCCTGCGCCCTCCGACGAGGACTCTCCACTGCTGTCCCTGTCTCCACAATCTGCTGATGCTCACTTGTGAGCTGTGATACACCAGGTGACAACACTACTCTATGTCCCAAAGGTCCCACCGAGGTGTGAGTGTCTGTGCTGGTGCTGGGTGCAGTGAATTCTGCTGACGCTGCACCCTGCACCCTCAGAGGTTGCAGCTTCCTCTGAGGAGTCTGGAAGCTCAGGCTCTTCCTCCTGGACAGTGGGGACGGGGGCTCTCGATGGTCCTGTGGGGGAGTAAAGGAAAGAGTTAGAAATGTGAGGTCAAGGTTACATGCACATTGCATATTGCAGATGATCATAAGTTAGAGCGTCAGAATCATTATCAGCGACTCATGCAATGTCAATGAGAGAGATGGAAAACTATTCTGTCACCAGCTTGCTGTGATGCACCCGTCTGTCCGTCCCCCACTTGCGCATCATCTTCCACTCCGACGATTTCCAGGGCCGCCACCTCCCAGGGGGTGAGGTGGGCTACTGATGGTGGGCCTCCTCCTGTCCTAGCTCTTTCCCTTTTATTGTGAGCTCTCTTTTCCTGCAATGAGGCAGATATGTGGAGTTTGAGTGAGAATGAAGGAGTGAGTGTAGAGATTCCATAGCATAGATACTTAGAAGGAGAGAAAGATGGAGTGAGGTGGCAAGACCAAGGGCCCTCCCTGTGTGTTGTCAGTTATTTTCATAACATCACAGTGATAGGGAGTGTGAGGGCTGCATAGTCTAATAGTTAGGTGAATGTGAGCATAGAGAGAAAGGGAATGGGTAAGGGTGCATGGATGTCAGTGTCAAGTGGGATGTGGAGGAAGAGATTGCTAAAGCTGAGTGCTGGTGAGGAAAGGCAATGGGGATCAGATTGAGGGTGATGGGAAATGCATACTCACTTTTCCAGTACGCAAAAGGTCATGAAATCTCTTCCTGCACTGTATCCAGGTTCTGCGGGTAACCGTTAAGGAGTTGACCTCCTCTGCCACTTGCAGCCACACAGCCTTGGTCTGCTGGGGAGGCTTCTCCTCCCTGATGAAGGGAAGAGCACCTCCTTATGAGACCTAGCTCCCTCTACCAGAGCCTGCAGGGCAACGTCGTCAAACCTGGGAGCAGCCATTGTGACTCCAGGTTCCTCTAACAGTAAATGCCAAAAGGTTGGCAGCCTGCAGAGGAAGCAAGGCTTGTTGCAGACCTTAAATGCAGCAGCAATGATGACGTCATAAGATGCGACTTTCTGACTGGAAAAACTCATTTGCCAAGGGTTCCCACACGTTGGAACTCAATTGGACAATTAAGTTAAAATAGCATCAATCTCCCACATCGATTTATATTTGTGTGGATAACATGAAATGCGGATTTCATGACACCAACCCGCCCCTGAATGAAAATCCTGCCCAAGGCATCGGTCACCTGGGTGATGCATCTGTGGGCGGCCGACTGCAAGATCCTGCAAATATCTGCTGCAGATCCCTGGAAAGAGCCTGAGGCAAAGAAGTTGAGGGCAATGGTGCCTTGACAGCCATTGGTAAGGCATGTCCACCAGGACCTCTGGGCAGCAGGTCTTGTTCCAGCAAGCTACAAATGTCTGCATTGACCTGACACGATAGCCTGAGCCTCCTGAAGCACTGCTGCTCAATCATGTCCAGGAATCTCATCCTCTGCCTTTATACCCTGTGTTGGGAGATCACCTCCAGCGCGGTGTTGTCCTATGCTGACACCCACTCTCATGTGGAGCATCAGGTCGTTGAGGAGAAGGCTGCTGTTGTGGTTGCTGCTGCTGGTGTGGCTGGTGCTGCTGGTGTTGGTGGTGCTGGTGCTCATCTTGGTACGTTTCAGAGGTCCAACGTGAGAGAGCATAAGTGGCACCCCTGCTGATGTAACAGATGACAGGTAAAGTGAAGATCAGAGGCACAATCCCTCAATGTTGTGATAGTGACTAGCAATGTGGTGAGAGTGGCTTCCGAGGTTGCAGAAATGACCTGCAAACTGCTGACAGCTAAATCTCTGCACAAAATAGAGTCAGCAACAGCCTTTCCATTAGTCAAGTGATCAGGTGTAATGTGGGAGTATTTTTGTGTTTTTCCCAACTCTCAATTAATGGACTTGCACAATGGCCACTGAACTTCCAACTCCCCTTCACAGGCGAGGTGCGTGATACCCATGTTCCTGAAGTTAAAGCCAAAAGCTGCTGTTAAAAACCTTCTTTAGGGTCTCTCAACAAGCACGTAATTACTTGAATGAGGTCTCCCGCCTCTCCCGATTGGGCCCATGGCGCGCCAAACACACCCAAGTTTAATGAGGAAGACGGCGGGAGGATGGTGCGTTCCTGACGCGCTGGCAATGGCACCATATTACAATAGAACCATGTTATAAGGGCACCATGAGAAATAGCACCAGGTTACAATGGCACCAGGTTACAATGGACAGTCATAAAACTGTCTCACAATCAGCTTGAAGGGCTAAATGTAATGTTGAATTGAAGCTTCAAGCAGAATCATATATAGTCACAGGCAAATACTGAGTAAAATTTATAGATTGCAAATTATTTATATGCAATATGCAATGTTTTAAAAAACAATTTCAGTGTTAAACACCAATATAAATTTAAAAGTAAAATTCAACTGTCTGCTATGCCACTAGGCCACATCCTGAAATGGCTTATTATCTTAAATGCTATTTTTCTGGGTGAGGGGAGATTCCACCCACTTATTATACTTACCTAAATTTGTTCTGTGGTAATCTTATAAAAATAACCTTGATGTCTCCTAGTTATTCTTAGAATATATTTTTAAAAGTCTCATTTTTTTTCTGACAGATTTTGTTTAAGTGATGCGGCAATGCCAAAGTTCTGTGAAAGATACAGGTAAACCTTAGTTTCACAAGGCACCCAGCTATAGAAAAGAAAGAAAGAAAGAAAGGGCTTTGATATAGGATTTTATAAATGTCCTTGGACGGTTCAAAAGTCACATATGTCAATCAATAGTGCACCACTACATTAAACAGGTGATGGGTGCACCATTAACAAAGTTCATTCTGTTAATTAAATTAGCGGAAAATGGGCGTGGGGATCACGGTACGCCCGTTCATTGCGTGATTGCTGTGTGCAGCCAGCACTACCCATGCTGTTCTCCTTGGCTGCACGCATCAACAAGGGGCCCGATATTGCGAGTGGCTAGTGCTACTTAAAGGCAGCCTGCAACTATTAAAGGGGAGGTGCATTGTGGCTACAAGAAGCGGTGGGAGTTATTTGAAAACTGATTCTGTGCTCTGATACTTTGAGAAATGGCAAAACATGCGAGAAAGCATGTAGCAAGGTTTTCAGACACTGCACTGGAGCTCTTGGTAGAAGACGTGGAAAGGAGGAGAGACGTCATCTGTCCGCGGGGGGGCAGGAGGCCCTCCAGACAGATGCTCAGGAGGCGTGGGAAGAAGAAGCGGCGGAGGTCAATGCCAGGGATATTGCTCCAAGAACATGGATGCAGTGCAGGTAGATATTTAACGATCTGACACGAGTTGTCAAGGTGAGTGAGTGGCATAGCTTACCAACTGCACCACAAGACTCATTCACTGCTCAATTCATTACACCCCCATCACCTATCAACCAACAATCTCTATCAATCAGTACTCAACCCTAAAACTTATGTGCTTTAACTCACTATCATACACTTAGCACTGTTGCAAAGCACACACCCACAACTCATAACTCACACACACTGGCAGCTATTCAACCATGAGAGCCTCATCAACCAAACATATTGCAGGACACTCACTGACAAACTTCCCTTTTCTTGCAGGAGAAGTGGTTGCATAACAGCATGCAGCAGCAAAGAACTGGAGGAAGACAAGTGCGTCTGCATGCTTTAACCCCGATGGAGGAGACAGTGCTTGCCATCATGGGAAGGGGCCTCGCTGAGGCTGTGGTCACTGGTGGGGTTGAAGCGAACGAAGATGAGGGTATCTGCATACCTAATCCTCCTTCTTTCATGCCACTTCTCCCTCATTGCTCAATCTTGTCTGACTTAGAAGCTGCAGATGGTGTAACCACGCACATTCTCCTCTCCCTTCACCACAACCCAATTCTTGTCCCTTTTTCATTTCAGATAACCAAGAACTGGAGCCTTCCCAATCAGTGGAGGAAGAGGAAGAAGACAGTGAAGATGAAAAGACACTGTTGCTTGATCTTACACTCACAGCCACCAGCTCAGAGACTGACACTGCATGTAGTTTAGAGGCTAGGATAGAGGAGGGACCAAGTCAGGAGGAGCCAGGGTGAGGGAAACGATAGTGCACGTGCCAACTCGTCAGTGGGCGAGGTCACACACTAGTTCTGCTGCATAGGACTCTGAAATAAAGAATAGATTTGCCTTCCAAAGCTAGGCTTTATTAACTTTAAAATCTGCAGCACATCTTCCCACATCCAGTCCCAACCAAAGCTGGAAAAGAACTGAATTTAAGGTGGCCACAACACATCATGTGATCATCAACTACCAATGAGATTACAACATATATCCCAAGGCAGTTAACAAACAACCAATCACAATACTTTTACTAAACAAGGAATAATCACCACATTCACCCCTCCTTTTAAAATATACTCCAACCTAAATAACCTTTACAATTTATAATTAATTATTTACAACTAAAACTATGCACAACAAGAATAAAACTGTTCACATGACACAATACTAAGTGAACAACAACAAATAGTAACATTGCACATAAGTATTAAGTATCTCTCAACTAAAACAATATACTATAATATTTCAACAATTTTAAAACATTACTATCAATTTAAAAGTCCATTTTCAATCGGTCGACCAGATATCTTGTTCGTGTCAACCTTCTTAACCTTGGTGAAATTCCTTGCCCTCCCACACCAGAAGGCACAGAAGTATCTTCAGCAGGAAGGCTATCCATATCCCGATTTTCAACGGTTTCCAGATTAGAAATCCCATCAGAAGGTAAACTGGGACGGTCATAAACATCTATCAAGGGCTGACTAATAGAAGTATAATTATCTGCAATCGGATTGGAAATATTCGTAATATCTGTAACAGCATCCACATTATCTGAATCATGACTATTGTTAATACCCTCAGAAGAGGGCTGGCCCCCACAAGGAGCCAAGTCTTTAATTGAAACAGTACTTTCTTTCCCATCTTGGAATCGAATATGAGCATATTGGGAATTTGCCTCCAACAGCTCCACCTCCTCCACCAAAGGATCATATTTTGACAATCTAACATGGCGTCGAAGCAGCACAGGTCCCTGCATAGTAAGCCATGAAGGTACCGAATATCCCGTAGTAGATCTCCGCGGATAGTTAAAGAGCCTTTCATGGGGGGTCACATTAGTAGCCGTTGAAAGCAATGATCTAATGGAATGCAGGGCATCAGGCAGTACCATTTCCCACTGTGTATTCTTAAGGTTCCGGGATGTCAAAGCCAACATAACTGCCTTCCAGATCACCCCATTGTATCGTTCGCACTGTCCATTACCCTGGGGATTATACGGGGTAGTTCTACTAGTAGAAATTCCCCGACTCTGAAGGTATTCCTTCAACTGGGAAGACATAAAAGAACTTCCCTGATCCGAATGGATATACGCAGGCATCCCAAAGATGACAAAAAGTTGAGTCAGACATTTAATAACTGTAGCAGCTGATACATCTGCACAAGGAAAAGCAAAAGGGAACCTTGAAAACTCATCCACAATAGTAAATATATATCGGTTTTGAGTAGTTGAAGGAAGAGGCCCCTTAAAATCGACGCTCAAACGTTCAAAAGGAGAAGTAGCCTTTATAAGATGAGCTCGTTGAGGCTTAAAGAAATTCGGTTTACACCGAGCACAGATAGAACATGATGAAGTCATCCGCTTGACGTCTTCAACTGAAAAAGGCAAGTTCTTACTGCGTACAAAGTGTATCATCCTCGTAACCCCAAGATGACATAAGGCATTGTGAAGATTAATAAGCGTATCTCCGTGAATCACAGAACAATAAGCCCTCGACAGTGCATCAGCAGCAACATTATCCTTCCCCGGACGATAAACTATGTCAAAATGGTAACATGCCAACTCAATCCTCCATCTCATTATTTTATCATTTTTGATCTTTCCAAAATGTTTAACATCAAACATAAAGGACACAGATTTTTGATCAGTTACCAACGTGAAATGTCGCCCCGATAAATAATGTCTCCATTTACGCAATGCTTCTACTATTGCGTATGCCTCTTTCTCTATTGAAGAATGTCTTTTTTCACTATTGTTCAAAGTACGTGAGAAAAAGGCCACAGGTCTTCCATTTTGATTCAGAGTAGCCCCAATTGCAAAATCCGAAGCATCCGTCTCGATCACAAAGGGAACCTGCTCATCAATAGAATGCACAACTGCTCCTAAAATATCCTTTTTAAAATTCTCAAAACATGCCCCGGCCTCCCATGATAGAGGATATGTCGTAACCCGAATAAGAGGCCGGATCTTCTGTGAAAAATTTGCAATCCAATTAGAATAATAAGAAAACAGTCCAACAACTCGTTGCAAAGCCTTAGAATTAGTAGGACAAGGTAAATCAATCAATGGTCGCAGACGTTCTGGATCTGGTTTAATCTTGTTTCCCGAGATAATATACCCCAATAGATTTACCTCAGTAGTCGAAAAGATACATTTCTCTTTGTTAAAAGTTAAACCAACTTTTTCCGCAGCTTGAAGGAATCTTTTTAAATTAGAATCATGCTCCACCCTTGATTTGCCACACACTGTGATGTCATCTAAGTATGAAAAGGTGTCAGAGAGGGAGTTATCACTTATAAAAGCATCCATTGCCCGTTGAAAACAAGCAACACCATTAGTAACGCCAAATGGTATTCGGCAAAACTGATACAGCTTTCCACCAGCCTCAAAGGCCGTATATGGTTGATCCTTCTTAACAATAGGAATCTGATGATAAGCACTCTTTAAATCAATAGTGCTAAAAACCTTATACTGAGATGCTTTGTTGATAAGCTCATCAATCTTAGGCAAAGGGTACGCATCTAATTGAGTATACCTATTAATAGTTTGGGAATAGTCTATCACCATTCGTTTCTTGTGTCTCTCGTTAGTCGTGACAACTACCTGTGCTCGCCAAGGCGAACAACTAGGTTCAATGATTCCTTCCAATAAGAGACGTTGAACTTCAGAATTAATAAATTCTCTATCCTGACTACTATATCTTCTTGACTTGGTAGCAATTGGCTTACAATCCGACATCAAATTGGAAAAAAGTGATAATGGAGAAATAGATAAAGAGGTTAATCCACAAATAGATAAAGGTGGCTTAGTCCCTCCAAATGAAAGACTAAGAGACTCGTGTAACTGAAGCACATCATGTCCAATCAAAATATCCACACAGAGATTAGGCAAAACAGATAGGCGTATATCAGTATACATATTACCTAGAAGAATCATTTTCACAAAGCAACAACCAGCTATTTGTGAAGTAAGGGTCGTCTGAGCCATACACACCTGATACGTAACAGGCGAAATTTTTAAATGCTTCTCCTTCGCAAACTGAAGACTTATAAAACTCTCAGTACTGCCCGTATCTATAAGGGCCTTCACTTCCAACCCATTAACTTGGGCCGTAACTATAGCTTTGTTTAGGCCATGAGCAAATGCAGCAGAAATTGATGCAATAAACGCCCTATCTAAAGGCTGAATAGTCACAGAGGAGGTAGTGGAGGAGGGCCCTCCCACACCAGGAGAGGAAGAGGTAATTGAACCTGATGATTTGCACACGCGTGCATAATGACCTCTCTTGCCGCATTTACTACACACAGCCTCCCGAGCAGGACACTTCAGACGAGGGTGCCGGATATTCCCACAAAAATAACACTTCTGAATCCTAGAAGCAACAGCCGCCGAAGTAGAAACTGTTTCAGAATCTAGTAAACCACTCCCATTAAGTCCACATAATTCCTTTTCATCCGAAACTGCCGAAACCATAGTCGCAGGCCGATTAAAAAGAGCATAAGAATCCGAACTTCTCTGAGCCACATCCAATGTAAAAGCTTGCTCAAAAGCACTTTTAAGATCCAAAGTCTTATTTTCTAACAACCGCTGACGAATTGATCTAGACAGTAATCCATTAATAAAAGCACCCCGTACCGATTCTTCCTTATATTCTTCAGCCGTCACAGCCTTATAATTACAGTTAACACTAAGGTACCGAAGTGCTTGTAAATAAGTATCCAAAGATTCTCCCACCTGCTGCCTACGGGCAGATAGAAGGTGACGTGCAAATACCTCATTCTTTGGTTTAACAAAAATCTTTTCCAATGTAGAAATAGCCACTTCATAAGTTTTACAGTCCAAAATATATTTATATACATCCGGAGCAATGTAGTTGATCAGCATATTCAGCTTATTTAGAGACTCTTGATCCAACACGCCCAAAAAGTTTACCAATGTTTCCATTTATCATCCACGCCAGCAGAATTGGGGTCAGCCTTGAATCGTTCTGGTTGAAGATATCGCTCCATTCTAACATAAAGTTAATAAATTGAAATAAAGAATAGATTTGCCTTCCAAAGCTAGGCTTTATTAACTTTAAAATCTGCAGCACATCTTCCCACATCCAGTCCCAACCAAAGCTGGAAAAGAACTGAATTTAAGGTGGCCACAACACATCATGTGATCATCAACTACCAATGAGATTACAACATATATCCCAAGGCAGTTAACAAACAACCAATCACAATACTTTTACTAAACAAGGAATAATCACCACAGACTCAGATGAGTATTTTGATGGCCCAGGCTACAGAAGAAGGCTGATGTTTGTACATAACCAAATGCTTGGTGCATTGGAAAACCTGCCAGAAATCATGTGCTCAGTGTCAAGGAGCATGGAGGAGTCCAGCTCTAACTTGGCACAGGGCTTTGCGCAGTTCTTGGAGCCCATCCTTTCCAACATAAGCACACCTGTGGAACCAACTGTAGTAACCTGGGAGGTTATGAGTAACCTGATCCACCAGGTGGTGCTGTGGCAATTGCTCTCCTGAGTTAAGTCTGATCTGTACTGTTGTACTCTTTGTTTTTGCTGCCTCATGGCAGAAGCTTTTATGTGCAAGGGTTGATTAAACCATGTTACGGAGTTAACCTGTGTCTGTCTCCATCTATGGCCAGCTCAAGATACCACACCAACCATGATGCAGAGTCTGATGGCCATTGTCACAGCTTCCATTGCAGCACAAACAGCTTCCATCGAAGTTTCTGAGTGCTGGATACCTTTGTTCAAAGGGGCTTTCAGGGCATCACAGCACACCAGCAATCTGTTCTCCAACAGATCAGAAGGGTTGCTGAAGCGTCGCCCCGGGACAGTGGCAGTGGCTCCATGGATAACAACACTCCTGCTCCCAACCCTGCCAGCCCAGACTGCTGCAGCCCAGGCTGAAATGGTGCAGTCTGAAGCCGGGCTTTCTGGCCCAGAGCTGCTTGAGGTCGCCCTCCAAGGTCCTCTGCAATCTCCTCAACTGAAGGTCAGCAGCCTTCCACTACCCATGGTGCAGCCACTGGGGAAGCACCTCATGGGTGCACTAGGAGAGGCAAAGACACACAGAAGATAACTACTAAGGGAATGTGGAAGGGTAATTATTTTTGTATGGAATATGTCATGATTGAATTTATAAATTTGGATTGGAATGTGCATTTTCTGGTGGTGTTTATTTTTGTGTTGTCAGACAAAGGACAATGTGATGGTCAGTGATAGAGGAAAGGTAAGGAGCATGGGACTGTTGGTGAATGGGGAGATGTGGTTGAGGTTACTGGTATCGCTCATTAATTATTTCATCATGTAGAGCCCGGGCAGAAAGGGGCTGTCCACATTGTAGCCTCCCTTCCTCTTCCTGTTCCTCTCCTTCCTCCTCCACTTCCTCCTCCTCCTCCACTTCCTCCTCCTCCTCCTCTTCTTCATGCTCCTGTTCCTCAGCTTCTCGCCTGATAGGTGGTGGCAGGGGCTGTTCGCTCACAATGGCAAGGTTGTGCAGCATGCAGCATACTACCACAAACCTTGATACCCGCTCAGCTAAGTACTGCAGGGCTCCTCCAGAGCAGTCCAGGCAGTGGAAGTATTGCTTGAGGATGCCGATGGTGTGCTCTATAATATTCCTTGTGGCAGCATGGCTCTCATTGTAGGCCAGCTGTGAACGTGTGCTTTTGTTCCGGACCAGAGTCATGAGCCATGTCATGAGGAGATAACCCTTGTCGCCCAGTAGCCAGCCTTTGGCTTGCCATGCTGGATCAAATACAGGTGGCACATAGGACTGCTGCAGATTGAAAGAATCATGATTGCTGCAAGGATACTAGGCATACACCTGCATGGTGTGCTGCCTGTGGTCGCACACCAGCTGTACATTGAGGGAGTGGAATCCCTTTCTATTGATGAGTATTGCTGAGATCAGAGGAGGCACACACAAGGCAATGTGCGAGCAGTCAATGGCACCCTACACCATGGTGAAGCCTGCCAAGCATGCAAACCCTCTTTAGCTAGCTACAGCCATCAAAAAGCTGGCAGGAGCACTCAATTTCCCTCTCTCCCAGTAGCAGGTACCCAGTGAGTAGTATTACTGCTCCTAGCCCTCACTGCATGAATAATTACGGCTCCAGGAAGAAGTCCTGCCTCGCCACTAAGCAACCAACAGAGATAGAATTTAGCCCCTTGCGTCTTGCACTCCATGGCACAACATCTAAATGTTCTTTGTAATATTTACTGTATTAGCAAATCATTACGGATTGCATCAGTGTTTGTATTTACCCATTGACTGGTGAAACCCATTGCTCCGGAGATCATTATGTCTCCCTTGCTATAACCATTTTGTAGACAAATATTTAGGTTTCCTGCCCACTGCTCAGGAGTTAACTTAATAATTGAAGGATGTGATGCCCTAGTTCCCTATGCCTGACCACACCTCCACTAAATGGAAAAGAAAGCTAACATCACTCAGTATAATGAGACAAACAGCTTCTCCGTCCTATTTGCTCACTTGTACTCTGTCTTTGCCTTGCTCACTCACACGCCCTTTCTTCCTGTCTCACTCACTCACTCACTTTCCCCTCTGCTGTTCTTACTTATTCACACTCTTTCCCTGCCTTGCTCACTCACATTATTCCCTGTTTTGCTCACTAACTTACGCTTTGTTGCCCTCACTCACCATGTCTTCCTATCTTGCTTGTTTGCTTACATTCACTCTCTGCTCCGATCACTGTTTCATACTCAATTTCTTAATTTTGAGATTGCTTGAAGTCAGTTACATCAACCAAAATTTCAAAGGTGAACACCTACTACCAGGAAAAAGCACAATCCTGATCCTCAACAATGCATTATTAAAGTAAAATGTTTATTTTTATTAAATAAAATTATTATTCAAAGCTCAAAGCTTTCCTAAACCCTACCTGCCTTATTGTTACATTTTGTTTTTTCATCAGGTTTTGGGTGCAGTGCGAGCAACAAGAAAATGGAAAAACTGGATAAACCAGAGTTTGGTGTTTTTATAAGACGTGAAGTACAATTGTTTTTGGCAGCTCGTACTGGATTTTTAGTTTGTTCTGGAATTTTTCCACTGGGCTCAAGCAGCTATCTTGGATTTGCAGTACAGTGCTAATGTAAAAAGACAGACTGTGGCTGAATTATTCTGGCTGTTTTCCCGGTGTCTGGATTTCAATTAATGTGGTGCAGATATATGGAAATTTGCATCTTTTTCCCAGTCGTTCACCCCGTAAGTACAGTGCCACTCCAACATCGCACCCCAGTAGCCATGTGTAGTCCATGTGTAGTTCATGTGTAGTCATGTGTAGTTCATGTGTAGTTATGTGTAGTTCATGTGTAGTCTTGGACAGTAGGAGTTGGCAGGCTATTGACTGATGGAGGACATCACAACCTTTCCTCACGTGAGGTCAACATGTCAACCAGCACCAATCACTGGTTAGTGATCAAAAGTGGAAATCTTGGCTTATTTTCCACTCCCTAATCTAGAAGAATTGAGGCCAATTATTATAGTATATGTACTCACTAAAGTGATGATTCTGCAATCCTGCACATCCAGCAGGGAAACTGTGCAAGTCGGAGGTAGGCATAAAATATTATAACCCTGATTCTCTAACCAGTGCTCCCATTGAATGTGACTCCCCACAGGAAGTGCAAGATCACAGAATCACCAGTTAACTCACCAGAGGAGTTTTCAAGATTTTTAATCCATTTAACTAACTCGGAAACAATGGACAAACTTAAAACATCTTGGGCTAGAAATTTGGTGCATTTGCGCCTCCCGGCACCCCCCCGGGGGACACTAATGGGGCGCAAATGACTTTTTGCCTGGGCGGGGCACTGCTAACGATTCCCGCTAAATTCAGCAGGAGTTTAGCGGTGGCGGTAACCAGTAGCACCCCGCTCCACTGCGCAGGCGCTGACGACGTCATCTCCATGCGCAGCGCCACTTTTTCGTCCCGCCTACAAAATTGGCCCACGCCCCTGAATCTGCGCCGGGCGATGACTGCGACCGATTCAGGCGGCAGGAACGAAGCGGCAGGAGGCTCGGGGGGCGATAACTAAAGGGGAGGTGGTGGGCGGGGAAAAAAAACTCGACCGGCTTACTTGTCGCGGCTCATTGTGTCTTTGAACGCGGCGTCTGTGCAGCGATCTGGCAGCCCAGCACACCGCTCCCCAGCGGTCCAGGTAGGGCCCTGCAGAGTTGTGGGCTTGGGCCCTCCACTTTAATGAGAGGAAGAGCCATTCTATGCGGCAGCGCTACATGGCCCAAGCGCTATGGTGGCATAGTGGTTAGCACTGTTGCCTCACAGCGCCAGAGACCCGGGTTCAAATCCGGCCTCGGGCGACTGTCTGTGTGGAGTTTGCACATTCTCCCCGTGTTTGCGTGGGTTTTCTCCGGGTGCTCCGGTTTCCTCCCACAGTCCAAAGATGTGCGGGTTAGGTTGATTGGCTATGATAAATTGACCCTTAGTGTTAGGGGGTTAAATACGTGGGGTTACAGGGATAGGGTGGGATTGGTGTAGGGGTTACGGGGATCGGGTGGGATATGTGTCGGTGCAGGCTCGATGGGCTGAAATGGCCTCTATCTGCACTGTGGGGTTTCTGTGATTCTGTGATACTTATGTCAATAAAAAGGAAATTAAATCAACGGCCTATAAATGATTATGTGATTATCTTCTGATTTTTGCAATAATGTTACTAAATTTCTGGAACTATATTGAATGCTAATACCTTTGTGCTATACAAGAGTGACTAATAATAACAGATGCTTCTTTTACTGGTCTTATTTTCTCAGTACAATGGCCAAGTATGAGGCAGACAGACCTCCTGCCCCAAAAGACTATCCCAGATACTTGAACGCACTGTTCTTTCTCCGTTCACTATCCCATCAATGTTACCTATCATTCCAATATCAGAAGCCACTGGCTTTCAACCCACTGGGCTGGATTTTCATTGAGGAGTCGGGTAGGAGGCGGGACTACAACTTTCAGGGTTGTAGTCCTGCCTCCATCGAGTTCTAGCCAACCCATGCAATTTTGACTTGATTGACCTTGTTGAGCCCAGTGGGCCAATTAAGGGCCACCCAGCAACAGGTGACATCACAGATTGTTATTTCATCTGTCAAGACCTTTTGACAGATGAAATATCAGCGTTTCACAGCTGTTTGAAGCTGTCAAACACTGACAATCTGTACTCCAGGTTAATTCCTTCCTCTCAGGGTAATTTAGAGATCTCCCCGGAACAGAAAGCTGAATGCTGCAATTTCTGACAGCTCGCAGCCATTCTGCTTTCTGTGCTGGTGAGATGAGGGACTCCTGAGGCCTGAAGGAAGGAAGGCTGTAAAGGTAAGTAAAGGTATGTAAAACTTCTTTAAACACTTTACACACACCAAACACACTTACCTTTGCACTCATGCACCCATCACTCACCTGAACACCAGACCTCTCGACCCCTCCACCCCTCCAAGCCCTTCATCCCGACAGTCCACCTCCTCCAACTTGGCGTGGTTTGGAGCTGTCGGGAATCCCACACTTCAACATTAAAAATAGAGATAAGGCTAAAAACTGCCTGTTAACTACCTGTTAACAGGCAGTTAATTGGCACTAATGCCCTTCCCACCTTGGGGAGGCGGGTCCCAGTGCGGGGCGGGTACCCGCCTCCTTTGAAACTGGCATGGAGGCGGGTTGGGGGCGGGATGGGGTCGGGACCCCCGATTTCGGGTTTTTCACTCCCCACACGCCTCCAATCCTGACTCCATGGCCCAATGAAAATCCTGCCCACTGTCTCCCACACGGAGTCACCAATAGCCAGCCTTTGAGATTGAAATTGTGCTCTGTAATATTAACAACAAACAAAACAACTCTTTCATACGGAATTTCTCTGTCACTGTAACTTCAGTGAAAGTCTACCGGAATGACTGGACAATAGACCAAGACCTGGGAGTACCAAGTTCCAACCTTGCATTCAAGTATATGGGATGGTGTGTTGGGGGTGGAACCTCCTCCTGCCCCATTCATGGCCATTGCCATGGGAGTGGGGAACAGCCAGTGATGTGGACCTCTGATATCGGGAGTTCCTGCAGCCTCAGTCATGAGTGGGATGCAGTTGGCAGTGATCAGACCAGTCATATCTTGATGTCAACCGTGGCAGGATAGCGGTCTGGACCCCAAAGAGAAGTAAACAATTTTCAATGTGGCCCTTTACCAGCCCTCATCTTGTTTCTAGAGAGGGGATCTGCCCCAGTCACCTCTGCTGGACTTTCTATCCTTATGCCTGTGGTAGACACCCCAGATGCATCCCCAGTGGTACAGGAACCTGCCATTGAGATGATAATTAAGGGATCTCCTCTGACTCCGCGTCCTATAATGGTATCAGTGGTGGAGCAGGCGTATTCTGACATTTACACTAGGACGCATGGATTTTCGAGGCCAACCTTTGTTGCAAATATTGCACAATGCGATTTCAAGCCATTTGTTTCCTGACTCTCCTTTCTGGCATGATTTTCTTTCCTACCCTGCCAGATTCTCCCCTCATCCTGGGTTATAATTTCCTGACTCTAGCATTGCTACCTTGCTTCATTCCTGATTTTGTCCTTTGTCTCTCCTTTCATGGTTAGAATTTATTTGTTGCATCTGGACCCTAGTCCCAACAGACATAAAAAAGTTGATCAAGTTGACAGGGTTAGAAATCTTCCCTACTCCCTGGCAATATCAAATGATTTTGCCCCTGGACTAAGTATTGTAAGACTGGATCTGTACCACTCCATTTCCCATTCCACACTTGCTATCCATGAAATTGAAGGGTCTGGATCTTGAGATAAGTTGCTTGTAAGGTCATTTATTTTAATTTATGGGTACCATAGAGCACAAAGACACCATTGTACTGCCATATATATCTCCTGCTACTAACTTTTCATATTTATTCCTTTTTTAGGGTAAGATGTGATAAATATAAATCTATATATTGTAAAAGTTAATGGTTGCAGATAATATGCATTGTAGCATGAACTCGCAACACAAGGCTAACATAGTGGCACAGAGTTAAACTTTTAAGTGGGCCATGCTTAGATGCTGCTGCCCAAAGACTCTAATGGAGTGAGTAGAGTTTCTTCATTGCTGCCTCTCCTCTGTTTACTGTGTCACTACCTCTCCTGCTATCTCTTCACTCGTCCGCACTATGTCATGACTTAGAATATGCCATCATTATCTTCCCCTCCCCATTCCCTGTGGATTTGATGAGAGGTTGCAGAGGAAGGTTCTGCAGTCTGGTTCAATTAGGATCTACTGTTCTTTCTCAATTCAAACAATAATTGAATTTTAATATGGGAGTGTTAGTTATACGCTGTAGCATACTGGCCGTGTGAGGCACAGATTATCGGCAGAAGAATATTTGTAATAATAAACTATGTAGAGCAAACATTTTCCAGAAGGAATAGTCTGTAGAGCTCTGTAAATGTATAAACACCACATGTTACTAACCCTTTAAGTCTCTGCACTATTCTATAACTTTTGTTTTACTTTATTCAAAGAATGCTAGAATTATTAAATGTGATATTATCCCTACAAATTTTTTAATTCTCTTTATAATATTTAAGTAATTTAGAGAAAATACTTTAGCAGTGTTACATGATAAAGGAGATCTGTGTTATTTGAAACATTGGCCGCGATTTCGCCATCAGAGGCAGGATCACGGCGGGAGAGGTCGTTGGCGGGTCCCGGTTCCGCTCCCAGCTCCAGCCGCTCTGTGGAAAGGATTTTCACCTGATTGGGCTTGTTAGACCCGCCCTGCAAGGTTCCCGGCCAATTAAAAGGAAGCACGTCTGATGACGTCATTTAATGACGCATCATCAGCCGGTTTCCTTAAAGGGACCATGGCCACATTAATTTTGACAGTTCAGCTGTCAGTGTTATAAAGCATTGAGGTGCTGCAAACACTAACAAGCACTGCACAAAGGTGCACCACTGCACCCAGGCTCCCACATGACTCCCTCCATATGCTTATGGAGAGAGTCACTGCACGCAGGGAGGCCTTCTTCCCTTCCCATGGGCGGAAGAGACCTCCGCAGGAGACCAACGCAGCCTAGTTGCACATTGCACAGGAGGACACAAGCAGGGATGTCATCAGGAGGACCTGGCTACAGTGGCACAAACCTTTCAATGGTCTCAGTAGATCACGAAACGTTTCTGCAAATCTACACCCAACCTCATGGTGCCACTCATCACGTCCCCATTGCTCTGCCTTCCCTACCCTACCCCTGCACATTGTTACTCACACCAACTTACCTTGCACCTCCACCCATCCCTCTCTATCTACATTATCACTTTCCCATCTCAGTAGCCACCCCTCACACTCACCCTCATCCCAGTGCAATCATACCAACTAACAACACACAAGGGTAGGCACTTGGGTGTTGATGGGCCTTCAATAACCACAAAACTAGAAGTTATAGACTTAAACAAGTTGGCTTTTAATCACTAAGATCAGAGCTAACATCTCAACACGCCGACTGGTTCACAGGAATGAGTCATACAGATCCTGGGATCTTTATGTAAGAGAAGTCAGGGGCGGAGCCAAGAGCCAAGACCTGGAACCTTCCAGGTTAGTCGGGAAAGAGGAAGTGAAACTATACACCGTGGGGGAGGGTAATATACATGAGTGCAAAACGAATACAGAATCAAGACAAACAGATTTCATTACATTCACCCCTTCTATAGATGTGGTGTGGAGATGCCGGAGTTGGACTGGGGTGGACAAATGTAAGAAGTCACACAACACCAGGTTATAGGTGCCGAGGTGTGATAAATGGCAGTTGGAAAGGTTACCTGTAAACATCTGACATGATTCTCTGACTATATAAGCTGTGTCTTTATGCATTTCTCCACTTCACCTGAAGAAGGAGCAGCGCTCCGAAAGCTTGTGATTTCAAATAAAGCTGTTGGACTATAACCTGGTGTTGTGTGACCTCTTACATTTGCCCTTCTATAGATTTAGTCCATCGGGGTGATGTTTCTTAAAAGTTGGTATAAGTGAGTCTGTCAGGAGGTTTTGCAGTTCTCAGGGATCGGCGCAAAGCCGGTTGGGGTGCCTCTAGGGGAGTGGATTCTGGTTCCTCCGCTGTCCGGGCCTCCGCAGTGTCTTCCAGATTATCTGCAGTGTCCTCCAGGAGACCAAACGCAGATTGGGTGACCGCTTTGCGGAACACCTCCGTTCAGTCCGTAAGGGTGACCCCGAGCTTCCGGTCGCCTGTCATTTCAATTCACCGCTCCATTCCCACTCGGACCTCACCGTCCTTGGCCTCTTGTATTGTTCCACGGAAGCTCAACGTAAACTCGAGGAACAGCACCTCATCTTCCGATTAGGCACTCTGCAGCCTTCCGGTCTCAATATCGAGTTCAACAATTTCAGATCATAACCTCGGCCCCTATTTCATTTTCACTTATATTTTTCCACTCCTTTCCTTTTCCCCCCCCCCTTTCCTTTTGTTTCTCTCTCACACCTGGCAGCTATCTTTTGCCCTGCCAGTACACTTTACACCTAATCACAGCCTATTACCATCTCGTCTAGCTTCTAATCTCTTTTACTTCTTTTGGTTCTTTTATTCTTTTGTCCGATCGCAGCCCTGCCTTCGATCTAGTTCCTTTTCTCTCCAGTTTTGAAGAAGGGTCAAACCCGAAACGTCAACTCAAATTTCTCTCCACGGATGTTGCCTGACTTGCTGAGTTTTTCCAGCATTTTCTGTTGTTATTCCTCCAGGTTAAAGTTGGGTATTGATACCTCTGGGCGTCCTGTCTCTTTGTAGTGTAGGTCTTCATCGGGTAGTCTCCCATCGTTCTCTCCGCTCCCCGAGGGAGCGAGGTCTTTTATGGAAACAGTGTCCTCTCGCCCGTCAGAGTATTCGATATAGGCGTACTGAGGGTTTGCATGGAGGAGCTGTACCTTTTCCACAAGGGGGTCCGTTTTATGGCCTCTCACGTGCTTCTGCAATAGTACTGTCCCCGGAGACGTCAGCCACGCGGGTAGAGATATGCCCGAGGTGGATTTCCGGGGGGAAACGAACATCTTTTCGTGAGGGGTAGCGTTAGTGGCAGTACGTAACAGAGACCTTATGGAGTGGAGCACGTCTGGGAGGACTTCCTGCTAGCAGGAGGTCGGAAGGCCTTTTGACTTTAAGGCTAACGTGACAGCCTTCCAAACAGTAGCATTCTCCCTTTCCACTTGCCCATTACCCCGGGGGTTGTAGCTAGTGGTTCTGCTAGTGGCTATCCCCTTCGAGAGCAAGAACTGGCGCAGCTCGTCACTCATGAATGACGTCCCCCTATCGCTGTGTATGTAGTTCGGCATGCCAAACATGCAGAATAGATTACAGAGACACTTGATGACCGTGGCACTGGTCATGTCTGGGCAGGGAATGGCGAAGGGGAAGCGGGAATATTCATCAATGATATTGAGGAAGTATACGTTACGGTCGGCAGAGGGAAGGGGTCCCTTGAAGTCCAGACTTAGGCGCTCGAATGGCCGTGTGGCTTTGATAAGGTGTGCACGGTCAGGCCTGTAGAAACGAGGCTTGCATTCCGCACAGATGCGGCAGGCTCTGGTCATTGCCCTGACCTCCTCGATGGAGTGGGGCAGATTGCGGGACTTTATAAAATGGTATAGTCGGGTGACCCCTGGGTGACAGAGGTCGTTGTGGAGACCCTGTAATTTGTCCTTATGAATGCTGGCACACATTCCCCGCGATAGGGCATCTGGGGTTCATTAAGGGCTCCCGGCCTGTACATAATATCATAGTCGAACGTGGATAGTTCGATCCTCCACCTGAGTATTTTGTCATTCTTGATTTTCCCCCTTTGTTTGTTATTAAACATGAAAGCCACCGACCACTGGTCGGTGAGCAGGGTGAAACGTTTGCCGGCTAGGTAGTGTCTCCAGTGCCGCACTGCCTCCACTATAGCCTGTGCCTTCTTCTCGACAGAAGGGTGCCTGATTTCAGGTCCCTGAAGGGTTCAGGAGAAGAAGGCCACAGGTCTCCCAGCCTGATTGAGGGTCGCAGCTAAGGCAAAGTCTGACGCATCGCTTTCGACTTGAAAGGGAATGCATTCATCCACTGCACACACTGCAGCCCTTTCAATGTCCTGTTTAATACTGGTGAAAGCCTCCCGAGCTTCAGCTGATAGTGGGAAGGACGTCGATTTAATGAGGGGTCGGGCCTTATCAGAGTAATTGGGCACCCATTGGGCATAATACGAAAAAAATCCCAGGCACCTTTTTAAAGCTCTGGGATTGTGTGGCAGGGGCAGTTCCTTTAGGGGGCGTAATCGGTCAGGGTCCGGTCCAATTACCCCATCTTCCACCACACAGCCGAGGATACAGAGACGGGTTGTGTTGAAGACACATTTGTCTTCGTTGCAGGTTAGATTCAGCTTTAGGGCAGTTTTTAAAAATCTCGCAAGATTTAGATCGTGGTCTTGCTGGTTGTGCCCGCAGATAGTGACATTGTCCAGATAGGGGTAGGTAGCTTGTAGTTTATTCTCGTCAACCATGCGGTCCATCTCACGTTGGAAGACCGAGACCCCATTTGTTACCCCGAAGGGCACTCTGAGAAAATGGTAGAGGCGCCCGTTCGCCTCGAAGGCGGTGTATGGGCGGTCCTCCGTTCTAACGGGGAGCTGGTGATACGCGGATTTGAGGTCGATAGTCGAGAAGACTCGGTATTGCGCAATCTGGTTGACCATTTCTGATATGCGGGGTAAAGGGTAGGCGTCCAGCTGGGTATAAATATTAACAGTCTGGCTGTAGTCAATTACCATCCGTTTCTTTTCGCTATTTTTAACTATGACTACTTGGGCACGCCACGGGCTGGTACTGCATTCAATAATGCCTTCCCGCAGGAGTCTGTCCACTTCCGCCTTGATAAAGTGTCTGTCTTCCAGACTGTACCGTCTACTTTTGGTCGCTATGGGCCTACAGTTCGGAGCGAGATTAGCGAATAAAGAGGGTGGGCTGATTTTTAAGGTTGATAGGCCACAGACTGTGAGTGGCGGCTGGGACCCGCCATATGCTAGCGTGACACTTTCGTGGTGGCACTGGAAGTCCAGGCCCAAGATTACATTAACACAGAATTCTGGCATCACGAGGAGTTTAAAATCCTTGTAGTCCGTGCCTTTTACAGTCAGTGTTACCACACAGTAGCCCAAAATGTCCGAAGTGTGGGGCTTAGCAGCCATAGCAATTCTGCTCCATGTAGGGGTTACCGTTAATGAGTGCCGCCGTACCAGGCTAGGGTGGATAAAACTCTCGGTACTCCCACAGTCAATTAAACATTTAGTTAAATTCCCGTTTACCTGTATGTCCATCATGGATTTTGTCAACGGGTGTGGCCTGGATTGATCCACCGTGATTGAAGCCACTGTGGGGCCCTGGGTGGCCGTTGAGTCGGGAAAAGATGGCGGATCCCAAGATGGCGGCCCGCACAGCACGCACGAGGCGGTGACGGAGTTGGAAATCGGATTCCCCCTGCAGACTTTGCTAAAATGCCCCTTTTTCTTACATTTGAAGCCTGTAGCGTCCTTCGCTGGGCATCGTTGTCTGGGGTGCTTGGCCTGGCCGCAGAAGTAGCATTTCGGGCCTCGAGACATTGCCGCTGTAGTAGGACTCCTGGGTGAACTTCTGTGTGGGGACTCCGGCAGCGTAGAGCTGGTCTGAGACCTGGATGGGGAAGATGCCTGATTCCAAGATGGCGGCCCCCTCGGCGCGCACGAGGTGGTGAGGGCCGCATGGCCGGAAGAATAAGAGTCAGAGTTTCTCTGGGCCACGTCCAGCGATCACGCAGTGGCCACTGCCTTTTTTAAGTCCAGGACCTCCTTCTCCAGCAGTCTCTGCCGGATATAATTCGATTTGAGGCCCGTGATGAAGGAATCGCGGACCAATTCGTCAGAGTACGCGTTGGCCGTCACGGCCTTGCAGTTACAGTCCCGGACCAGGTCCTTTAGGCCCTGTAAGAAATCGTCCATTGATTCCTCTGGTCGCTGCCTGCGTGTAGCCAGCAGATGTCTGGCGTACACTTCGTTTACCGGCCTCTGGTATTGGGCCTTCAGGATAGTGATGGCCTCCGTGTAAGAGGTGGCGTCCCGGATGAACGAATAAATCCGATGACTTACGCGAGTAGTCAGTAGACTCAGTTTATCTACCTCGCTAGCGGATGAGTCCCCCGCGAAGAGTTCGAAGCATTTGAGCCAGTGTCCAAATTGATTTGATGCTTCAGCAGAATGTGGATCCAAGTCCAGACGCTCTGGTTTTAGGAGTCGATCCATCCTAGTATTCTTTAGTGATTAAAATTGATGGGCCTTCAATAACCACAAAACTAGAAGTTATAGACTTAAACAAGTTGGCTTTTAATCACTAAGATCAGAGCTAACATCTCAACATGCCAACTGGTTCACAGGAATGAGTCATACAGATCCTGGGATCTTTATGTAAGAGAAGTCAGGGGCGGGGCCAAGAGCCAAGACCTGGAACCTTCCAGGTTAGTCGGGAAAGAGGAAGTGAAACTATACACCATGGGGGAGGGTAATATACATGAGTGCAAAACGAATACAGAATCAAGACAAACAGATTTCATTACAGGTGTTTTATGCAATGTTCATGTAAATTTTCTGTTAATGTGTTGTCAAATATTGAAATCTATATTTTCAACACTTTACTTTATTGGACAGATCTGTGCTCACCTTTGGAAGTGTCTTAGTGAGTTGCAGTGAATGGTGAGACATAACATTCCCCCACCCCCCCGCCATTTTGATGAGTGTGAAAGGAATGGCTTGGACATTGTAGGGATGCTTCACGGTGCTGGTTTGGGGTGGTATCAAGCTGGCACATCATGTGGCAGCCAGGGTGTACAGCGTCAAGTGAAGTAAATCTGGCCATGATGAGGCTATTGTTGGCCTCCCGGGCAGCAATGTGGTCAGGTGCTGATGCCCTGTGTCTTGTGCAGCATCAGGTGATTGCGGAGAATGTTGATGTTGTTGTTGGTGATGTTGGTATGCCTGGTGATGTTAGTGTTGGGGCTGATCATGGAGGGATTCAAAGGATCAAGGTGAGATTTTTTCAAGGGCACCGATGTTGCTGGAATAGATGGCAGCCGAAGTTGAGATGACAGAAGCGATCTATCAGTGGTGAGAGAGCTTGCTCCAAGGAGGTGACAGTGGATAGAAAGTTTACTCCAAACACTTCCAAACTGCATACAGCTCAAAAGTGTCTTCCATGTCCTGAAGGCTCAAGCTTCTGACATTGGAAAGTGACCAGCTGTGAAATGGTAGCTTTCACACCACTTTTGCAGCTGTCACCTATTCACAGCAATGAGGAGACATAGAGATCCCAACCTACTTACCTGACATGATCACCGAACGACGTGAACCTCATTAAAAAAAAGTGGTAAAATAGAAATAGGCTGGCAAAATAGTAGTTAATAAACATTTAACAAGCATTTAACTATCTTAAATGCCTCACACATCGCTTGGTGTCAGGTCTGTTCTGAAATCGCAGACCCGACACTTTGGAAACTTACATGGAGGCGGGTTCACAGCGGGCTCACAACCCGCTGTCAATCATTTTGATTTTGACAGCAGACCCGTTTCCAAACCCGCACTCTGAGTGCCGGCAAAATTCAGCCCCTTGTTTCAGTGCTCAAACAGTTATAAATTTGTTCTCCTGGATTTTGTTTTCATTTCCACTCTTGTCCCCTCCCCTCTTGACTGCTCTGACTCACGCTGGAATACACTTCCATGGGTGCCAACGCTCCTCCAGTACCTCATCCAAGTGGTCGTTCATCATGTGTGAGCCTTGACTGTGAGCATTGGTAGAATATCCAGTTGTGGGGAGCATCACAGATGAGCTTGCACCTGTCCCCATCTGACTTGCGCACACACACACACACACACACACTTTCCAACAGGGGTCACTGGTCAGAGACCAGAAGTGGAAATCTGGGCTGATATTTTTTCCCCTCCCTAGCCTAGAGCGCTGGGGCCGATTGCAATGTCTGCACCATGGTCTCAGCTTTGATCTAACTCAGCACAGAACAGGGGTTCAATCCTCTACATTGGGGAGACCAAACGCAGATTGGGTGACCGCTTTGCGGAACACCTCCGTTCAGTCCGTAAGGGTGACCCCGAGCTTCCGGTCGCCTGTCATTTTAATTCACCGCTCCATTCCCACTCGGACCTCACCGTCCTTGGCCTCTTGTATTGTTCCACGGAAGCTCAACGTAAACTCGAGGAACAGCACCTCATCTTCCGATTAGGCAGCCTGCAGCCTTCCGGACTCAATATCGAGTTCAACAATTTCAGATCATAAGCTCGGCCCCCATTTCATTTTCTCTTGTAATTGTTCCACTCCTTTTCCCCCCCCCCTTTCCTTTTGTTTCTCTCTCACACCTGGCAGCTATCTTTTGCCCTGCCAGTACACTTTACACCTAATCCCAGCCTATTACCATCTCGTCTAGCTTCTAATCTCTTTTACTTCTTTTGTTTCTTTTTTTCTTTTGTCCGATCGCAGCCTGCCTCCGATCTAGTTTCTTTTCTTTCCAGTTTTGAAGAAGGGTCCAACCCGAAACGTCAACTCAAATTTCTCTCCATGGGTGTTGCCTGACCTGCTGAGTTTTTCCAGCATTTTCTGTTGTTATTTCAATCTGACCTGGATGGCTCAGTATCATCTTGAATGGTGTGTTTATACACTAAACCATCAGGAGAGCTACTCCAATGCGTCTGTGTTAGAAATATATAGACAGCAATTTGAGCAGATTTTCTATGTTACAAATTGTGCACATTGTTTAAAAGTTGTTACAAACACAAATCAAATGAGTGATAACTAAATGGGATAATGGCAATGTTTATAACTATTGTGAAGAACTGTACTTCAAAGATTTATGTAATTGTTTATCGGTGTAATGTATATGAAATAACAGCTGGACTTTGACTGCAACCTTCAAAATATAATGCACTGGATAAAATGGTAGTACTGGGTGTTATGGTTTCCATGGAGAAGTTACAACCACAAGCTGCACTTACATAAATGTGCCAAAATTACCTACTTTATGGCTCAATGTGAAATTTTTATCGCATTTCAGTGAAAAAATCTCATTTAGACTTATCATACTGTATATCTGATTTTCAGGTGTATAATTTCTTGTTGAATCCAGTTAGAACCATAGTTAGCAACATCTGTAACAGTGTTTACTATGTATAGAGAAAGTAATTATATAAGACTGTAAGAATGTACCATTATCAGTCACAATATATATAATTTTAGACTCTGTCTTACTGTGTAATTCATATTGGGTGCAGTATCTTATATAATGATTCATTTCACTTTATGTGGCATGCTGAAGCTCAAAACAGCTTGACTTACTTGTGCAAGTCAAATTTAAAAAAGACAAGATTATAATTTTAGTTTATTCAGAGTGGAAAGGCCAACTTTATATTTTAAACTACGGCATGTCTATAAACTACTGAATCTAACCACATCTTCATTATCTTAGAAAAGTTTCATTATACGGAAATATATAAGATTGGCAGCATCATAAACCAGTGTAGCTTCATCCTGGGGTGTCTGTTTCCTTTCTCTTATACTACAGGGACAGTTCTTAGGCCTTCTTCTCCTCCTTCTTCGGCAGTCCCTCAGAACCGAGGATGACTTGCTTCCACATTAAAAATGAGCTTGTAGGCGACTGATGAGTCCAATGCGGGACCTACAGTCTCTGTCACAGGTGGGGCAGATGGTGGTTGAAGGGGTGGGAGGGTGGGGTGCTTGGGTTGACGTGCGCTCCTTGCGCTGCCTGCGCTTGGCTTCCGCTTGCTCCCGGTGAAGAGACTCGAGGTGTTCGGCGCCTTCCCGGATGCTTCTCCTCCACTTTGTGCGGTCTTGGGCCAGGGATTCCCAGGTGTCGGTGGGGATGTTACACTTTTTCAAGGAGGCTTCGAGGGTGTCTTTGAAGCATTTCCTCTGCCCACCTGGGGCTCTCTTGCTGTGCCGGAGCTCCGAGTAGAGCGCTTGGTTTGGGAGTCTTGCATCGGGCATGCGGACAATGTGACCCGTCCATCGGAGCTGATCGAGCGTGGTCAAAGCTTCGATGCTGGGGATGTTGGCCTGAGCAAGAGGCCTCTAAACCAGTGTAGCTTCATCCTGGGGTGTCTGTTTCCTTTCTCTTATACTACAGGGACAGTTCTTAGACCAGTGCCTGAATAATCTAACATTCAGCTAGCAGAACTGAGCTGTGCTGCCTGCCCCACATTACTCTCTGGCCACTCACTGGGCTTTCAAATGCAGGTTAATTTTTTAATATTAGAAATGAGTCAACAGGATTGTCTAACTGCTACTATAAAGTTAAAAGATTCAAAACTACCGATGGGCCAATGGAGTATTTGGGAACTTTAGAAGCATGCCTTTGAATTGAAGTGAAGTTGAATATTGGGCACAGTGTGAAACCCAAGTAGAAAGAGATTCCTGGAGGTAGTATCACCTCATGGATACAGATTGGTATTATAACTGTCTCATAATGACAGGGCTTAGTGATCACTGCAAATTCATAAGAATTTGCAGCAATGCATAGAGAACACAGACAATGCATCAATCAATTAAGGTAACTGATCTAAACCATGGAAGTAAAGGTCTGATTGTGAGTAACCATCATCACCAGAACAAGAAAACTGGCTGTGTCCTAATAGTACACTATTTATGGTGTATTTTTTACTTAGAGCCATAGTTACTGATGGTATGGGGTGGTTCTTGCTCCTAATCATGACAATGTTGAGAGTGTCTAATTTCCAGCCAATTTTCATTTTCAAGATCACTTCATCACTTTTTGTAGCTTTTCTAGTTCTGTTAATTTCGTACATTCCAATGATCTTGTGTGCTTTGACATTGATGTATTGACTAGCTCACAAGAAGGCTTTCAATATTCTTGCATCCTCTGTTATCTACTTCAATGGCTCCTAGCCCATAACAAAAGATGTAAAGAATGTAAGTTACTCTCTACAGTGTATCTTGCTCAGATCTTTGTTTCCTTAATTTAATCCTAAAACTTTAATTTTGAGTTTATCACTGATCCATAAAATAAAAATTAGGTAGTGCATCAGTGGTTGAATGACCTGTCCTCTTGTTGACTTACCCAGCCTTTTCCCCCTCCATTAGTAGTTCTCTACACTGGTGTAGATGGGGTTGGTGTGAGGGAATCAGAATACACAAAGTCATACATCAAGTTAGAACCATAGAATAATCCGTGGTTACAGTTGGCAGGAAGATCATTCTTAAAGCTCAATAGCCACAGATGTGAACACATGCACTAAGTCACTTGTAAATCCCATCCTTCTCCCCGTGTACCTATTTGCATATCTATTTCTAACTGATCGGGATGAATTTTCTGGGGTGGTAGCAGGTGTGATCGGTGGTGGGTCGGGTGGGAAAGTTGTTATATTTGACAGCGGGCCGGGGACCCGCTGTCAACTCGCCCCCATGCACCTTTTCCCCAGGAGCATCTGGAGCAGCGTGGAGCCAACCCGACCGGCAGCGGCGGGGGACCCAATTGAGATCATTCAGGTAGTTGACAGGCAATTACTTTTTAAATAGCCCTGCATGGCCATGGGATTCACACAGCTCGGGAATCACATCTGTCATCCTGAGGCATGAGTTCCGTGGCCATTGCTTCAGCTGATTACTTGACAGCATGGAAAACAAACCAAAATAAAAACATGTTGATTACATCAGCTAACAGATTGATGGAGATTCTGTTCTACGTGAAAAGCTACTGATAAATGTTAATTCAGAAATTCCTAAAGGGATGTAAATGCTACCCTGGATGGTGAGGGAAATATATTTTTCACTGGCCATTCTCGGCTGTTGCCTTCCAACTCAACAGTAATTGCAGTGAATTGATCTGCACTATAAAAAATAACATATCCCATTTAAATAAATTTTTGTGTTGTTTCTGGCCAGGTTTTTTTCACAGTATACTGTGATTGTCCAGTTACACGTTAAATCAAGTCATCAGATGTAACAATTTCATTCTCATCACTCATTCCACTGGTTCAATTTGCTTTCAGTCCCTGAATCTGACTAATTTAATTTTTCAGTCTGAGACTTTAGGGTGAATTTCTGCAGAGATTCTCTCACTTGCCAATTGTTAACTTCAATGGAAAAGCTGCAGAAATCCAAGAAACACATTGTAAGCACCACTTACACTGTTTGTCAGGGTTTCCGCAGCTCTTCCTTTGGCTGAACTTGCATAAGATTGGAAATCCACCCTTTTACAATTACATTTAAAATCTGCTTAATTTTATATATTACCTATACACACACATCTTTTATTTGTACCAGTTACTGATACTAAAGTCTATGGCCTAGAAATTCAGTTGGTTGCGCCAGCCGGTAGCGCCTTAGGAGGAGTAGATGTCGGGCGCTAGGCGGCTAGCGGCCGGGCGCAGCGTGAACAGCGCCTCTCCCCAACTTCACTAGAGATTTAGCAGCGGCGCAAAGTCTTTGCGCGCGCTCAGATGCGCGCGCAGATCATGACGTCATTTCCTCATGCAACGCCCTTTGTGCGCCCCCAACCGGAAATTCAGTCGCGACGCCCCATTGTGCGCCCGGCGCCCCTAGTGACTGGTAGAGTGGAACGGTGCTCAGTCGATGCGGGGTGCGGGGGGCGCAAATTAAAGGGCACTCCTCCTGCACTATAAAAGGCTGCCATTTCGCAGCACTCCTTCTTGAGAGACGGATCTTTGCAGAGAGACCAAGGTAGAGAGCTTTCTGCTTTGGCTCAACACTCGGACAGATACTTATGGCTTCAGGCCACAGCTTTCCACTTGTCTTTGCCTCATTGACATATCATTCTTTGCTAACATATTATGGGGGCTGCAATGGGTGCAAACGCTGGCTTTCTCCACTGCATCCAAAGGGCTCACAGACGCCGTGAGAGAGTGGCAGCCCTGGCTAGACGGAGAGGGGGCAACAGGCGTCGGGAAAGGAGGCCTTACCCACCCAGGGTATACCGCCAGCATTTCTCCTATCTCAACATGTCTGACGAGCAGTGTGTTCGGAGGCTGCGATTCCGAAGGGAGGTGGTCACAGAGATCTGCCACCTGCTTGGCGGTGATCTGCAGCCACAGCTGAGGAGCAGGACGTCTCTGTCGGTGGCAGTGAAGGTGAACGGTGGCTCTCAACTTCTATGCCACCGGCTCCTTCCAATCCGCCACTGGGGACATTTCCAACATCTCCCAGTTCGCCGTGCATTGCTGCATCCGCCAGGTGACCAATGCCCTTTTCAAAAGGAGACGTCAGTTCATCTCCTTCTCCATGGCCCTTGCCAAGCAGCAACAGCGTGCAATGGGCTTTGCAGCATTTGCGGGCTTCCCCATGGTGCAGGGCGCCATTGACTGCACGCATGTGGCTTTGCGGGCACCTCTGGAGAATGCCGAGGATTACCGCAACCGGAAGGGCTACCATTCGCTCAACGTCCAGCTCGTGTGTGACCACAGGCAGCTCATCCTAGCTGTCAATGCCCGCTTTCCAGGCAGCAGCCACGATGCCTTCATCCTGCGACAGACTTCTGTGGCAGACATGTTCCAGGCCCAGCCTCACCCACGAGGATGGCTCCTCGGGGACAAAGGCTATCCTTTGTGTACCTGGCTGATGACCCCACTCCGTGCGCCCAGCACCCCTGCTGAAGAGGGATACAATGAAAGCCATCAAGCGACCAGGAACATCATCGAACAAACAATCGGCGTCCTGAAGCAACGGTTCCGCTGTCTGGATCGTTCCGGTGGAGCCCTACAATATTCGCCGGAGCGAGTCTCCCATTTCATGGTCGTTTGCTGCGTGTTGCACAACCTGGCTATCCGCAGGACTCAGCCACTGCCACCAGACATTGGAGGACCACCTGAGGAGGAGGAGGAAGAGGAGGACCAGCACAGGAGGGAGGCAGAAAGTGCAAGGGCCGCCCGTCGCCGGCTTATTGAACGTTGCTTCTAGGCCCCCTCTCAGGGAATGGCTTGTGCCAATGTCAACAGATGAATGTAGCCGCTCCACAAGCCCTCAGCCGAGCAGGGCAACCAGGACTTGACAAAAAAAACATGCACAGTGCAATTTAAGAACAATAATTTATTGCAAACCTCTGCCCTTCCCACATTACAACCTCATGTGGAGAAGCCCCCCCAAAAACACAAAACTACCAGTCTCGGCCTTACAAAAAGAAAGAAAGACACCAGTCTCGGCCTTACAAAAACACAACTACACCAGTCTCGGCCTTACAAAAAGCACCAGGCATTTGTGCAGAGCTTCTACTTTTAGCCCTGCGAGGGCGATGCCTTTCGCATCCTTGCCTGGCCCCTGCCCGCCCTGCAGCTCCTCCTCAATGGGAGCCCAGTGGCTGCAGCAAGGCTGGGGGAAGGCTGCTGAGGGTCAGATGGCAAGACGGCAGATGCCCTTGGGGGTCGGCCTGCACCAGCTCTGGCCTTGGAGGGGCCGGCTGCTGACTGCTCCAACTCTGCCTGGGCGGCAGCAGTCTGTCCAGCGGCTCGTGGCAGCTGCAATGGCGGAGTGGCAGTATCGGCTGCAGGAATGGTGCCAACCTGGCAGATCGCAGGTGCTCGCTGGTCGCCTGAGACATTGGCCCTCGCACGAGCCAGCACTGCAGCATGCGCAGCAAACAGCTGAAGAACAGACTGCTGGGCTGCTGCTGCGCGGCGGGTGCCCTGGCGATGCCTGGCTGATCCAGCGAGGGTGGCAGCAGTTAGTGCCTGTGTGGCCCTGGTCTGTGTTCACATGACAACAGCCAGTGAATGGACGGCATGACTGAGCACTTGGCTCGAAGCCGCCTGTGCTGCCGCAAAGTCCTGTAGACTCCTGGCCTGTGCTGCTCCAAATTGTTGCACACTCCTTGACAAAGACTCAATGGAGTCAGGCATCCTTGCCACTGCAGCCATGAGCTCATTGCGCCTGCGCTCAGCCTGGACGGCCATTTCCTCCAGGAGCCGCACCTCCTCTGCGCTGACCGTCGCAGGACTGGAGGCCGCACTCACCCTCTGGGGAGAAGTCCGCCGAGCTTCCCCACCCCTCCCGCATTGCTGCAGGCCGCTGGGCCCCGGAGCTTCTTTCTCCTCCGACCCTTCCCCCCCGGCTCCCCTCCAGGGAAGACGTGTCCCCTTCCTCGCCATGGGCTGGCGCGGCTGAGGGTGGTACTGATGGGCCGGCTTCCTCTTCCTCCTCCTCAGAATCGGAAGCGCTGACAGTGGCAGCTTGAGGGCCCGCCTCCTCACCTGGCGATTCACCATCTGAAAACAGGAAGGCACAAGAGTAGCTTTAGAGTGAGGACAGGGCAGCAGCGAGGGAGTCATGAGTGCTGCCATGCACTGCATTGGTCGGACAGTGGCAAAGGATGCTGATCTGAGGCGCAAGTGTAACGAGAGAGGTCAAAAAGGTGATGCCCTTACCATTGGTGCCCAGAACAGGGTCGGCATCTCCAGTGGCGACGGGACCAATCAGCCAGCCTGCCATAATGCGCTCCACACGCTGGTCGAGGTCGGAGAGCTCTTTGACGTCAGGACGGCCTCCCCCGGTCTCAGTTCGTTTCCGCCGGTTGTACGCCACCTTGGCCTGCAAGAGAAAGGACGGCCTCTAAGTACAGTGTGAAGCCCTGATCTTGTCTGCAGTGCCTCCCATGGTCGAATAGCTTGTACAGTGTGTAAAGTGCTGAATGTGCAAGTGATTTCCATGACAGTCCCATAGCTGCTGGATGAGGGCTGACCATTAGGGCTTTCAGGTCCCTTTGCCCATAAAGTGAGGTGCACATGCAGGGATGAGGAGGGCACTGGAAAGGGTACTCACCCTGACAACCCAAGTGAGGTCGTTGAACTTCTTCCGGCATTGCACAGGAGTCCTGGCAACCACGCTGTTGGAAGACACCCTGTTTGAGACCTCCCTCCAGGCTTTCCGGTATGCGCTGGGCAGCGGCCTCTTGCCACCTTCTGGGAACAGAACATGGCGCCTGCGCTCCACTCCGCCAACCAGCAGCCTCAGGTCACCGTCACTGGAGCGCTGCGCTCTCTCCCTGGCCTTCTCCATAGCCCTGGGCGTTGTGCAGGTGAAGCTGAAGTGGTCAGGCCTAGGTTGAGGGCTGCAGTGTACAGGGCGTGGCAGGCAAACAAATTGACCCTCCCCCTTTAAGAGCTGACCAGCGCCAGAGTGTTTGCCGTCAATCAACAACTCGCCGCACCGGCGCTGCGCCCGGCCTCGGGGGTATCGCTCAGCACCGCCGGCTTAGCGCCTAAAGATAGTCATGCATCGCCTGTTTTAGCGCAGCAGCAACCTCTTGGGGCGATGCGACTGAATATCGGCGAAGGTGGCGCGACTTTGCGCCGGGCGCAAACTTTAGCGTCCGCCCAACTTTACCGCCCCAAAAGTGGCTATACTGAATTTCTAGGCCTATAGATTTGTGACTAAAGCACCAATAATTTCCCAATTAATGTACTTTTTAAATTATGTTCTTGATCATATTTGTAGATGGTGTCATATTACTTAATGATAATATTTAAATATTTATTTGTTACTCATATATGACTTTTATTATATTATTGTACAGTAAAGATTCAACACCCACTATGTTAGATTAAACTTAAAATTTAATTTGGCCATGGTCCCTTTAAGGATCCTGGCTGAAAATGCGTCATGAATGACGTCACCAGATCCACTCCATCTCATTGGGCCAGGTAATGCGCTGGGCGGGCTTAATAGGCCCCAATAAGGTCAGTTCATTTTCTACAGCAGGATGGAGCCAGCAGCGGGCTCGTGACCCACCACGGACACACCGGACACGCCAAGGTAAAGAAAATTCCGGCCAGAGTCTTGCTGACACCTTCCCAGATAGCAACCCATTCAGCCCGCCAAGGCAAACTTTGGTGCATGAACTCTTTCATTTGAACCTGTGACTCAATGGTGTGCTGCAGCTATAGCTCCAACACGCATGCTCAGTTGAGTTTCTTCTACATTCAGAGTTTTAGTGTATTTTATTGAACATGATAAACCATACAAAAAGGCTTTACTATTCTCCCATAGTAAGGTTGGTAACACTTCAGAGTCTTAAACGTATCTAAAAACAAATCAATCTATATCTGTGAGCTGTTGGAAGCAAGAAAATGGTAAAAGCCTCTACATGGGTGATCCAGACAGTTTTCCCTGCCTTACAGACAAACATGAATGATAAGACTATCATGTTAAGAATAGAGCAGCTGAGATCTTTATACTTTCCAGCTAATCATCCTACTGTTCAGCATGTGAGGACCTGTTGCTAGGAATGCTCAGGAGGGATTGTATGTCCTACCCTGACCTCCCTAACGTCACTTCCAGATTCAGGCAGCCTGGCAGGACACTGACACTTACCTGATTCTGGAGTGACACATTTTCTGTTTGGTGACTGGCTTTCCAGAGCCCTCCTTTGGCCACCTGTTTAATTTTAACTAAGAGCACAGACAGTACAAAGGGTGTGCCCTCATGACAACAGCCACTTTGGGGCAGTAATCCCAACTTCTGTCACCCTGTCACTTTCAATTGGAGGCTTCATCATAAACAAAATCATGGCCCAGAAATTCGGGTCGGGGGCTTCCCGCGGGTGCAAGCCCCCGATCTGCACTTACCTAGCGCGCCGGCCGTTCAGCTGTGGGCCCCCGTGGAATTCCGATCTGGGGCCTGCTCCAGCTGCCGGCACGCATTGCTTCTGTATCCCAGGGGCGCAGCTAGTTCGAAGCGTCCCCTGGGATCACGTGGGCCATGGGGAGCCAATCGGAGCAGGGAATGCTCCATTCATAAGTCTGACAGGAAGTGATGTCAAACTTAGAAATACTACGGGCCCTTTCTTCTTACAAAACATCACTAAATCTTCAAATAAATTTTTTAAAAACATCACATTTTTTAAATAAACTATAAATTAAATGAAATAACTATTTTAAACAATAATTAAATTTTTGAAAAAAATAATTTAATTTTCTAACGGGGCTAAAAATAAACTTACCTTGCTTTAAAGTATTTAAAAATAATAAACCTGTGGAAAAAATGTTTTAATTTTAATTAATTCACCACTTACCTTGTAAAAAGCAGGCCTTACGCCTGCTTTTTACATTTCTAAATTCTGCAGGCTTACCTGCCCGGGAAAACCTGTAAAAAAAACGAAGTTCGATGCGCACGCGTAGCCTCTCCCGCGCACGCGTTCGACCCCTGAACCCCTGCTTTCAGGGGAACGGAAGTGCCGGTTTCCCGCGCATGCGCAGTGAATGCAGGAAACCGGCACTTCCATTGGGCCTACGGGTGAGTACCCCATGCGTACTCACCCGTGGAGACCCGAATTTCTGGGCCCATGAGTCCATTTGTCACCAGCTACGTATGTATCCTGAAAGAATCCAGAGACACCTTCATTGGAACCATAAATGTTAACAATAAAAATAGAATCCATCACCAATATCCAATTATATTAATTCTCCTGATCAGTACTCAGTTTATTCCTGAAATCACAAACTACGGTCTTGATTTTGTAATACTGAAAAGCGGCCCATCCAATTAACAACAAAAACAATAACAACAAACATTTATATAGCATCTTAAAGATTTTTAAAAATCCCAAGGCATTTCTCAGAGGCATAATCATAAAATAGGTGCTCAGCCGAAAAAGGAGATAATAAGAGGGGTGACGAGGTGAGTTTTAAGGAGGTTCTTAAAGGCGGAGGGAGAGGTGGAGAGATGAAGGGGTTTGGTGAGGCAATTCCAGTGTGTGGGGCCTAGGTAGCTAAATGTCAGTCTCAGGGTGGTCCCTCTCTGGACTACTTTGGTGGCAAAAATAGGAAGGCAGGTTATTATTTGAATGGCAATAGATTGGGAGAAGGGGAAGTGCAAAGAGACCTGGGTGTTCTTGTGCACCAGTCGCTGAAGGTAAGCATGCAGGTGCAGCAGGCGGTTAAGAAGGCAAATGGTATGTTGGCCTTCGTAGCAAGAGGGTTCGAGTACAGGAACAAGGATGTCTTGCTACAGTTGTACAGGGCCTTGGTGAGACCGCACCTTGAGTGCAGTTTTGGTCGCCTTACCTGAGGAAGGACGTTCTTGCCATGGAAGGAGTGCAGCGAAGATTCACCAGGCTGATACCTGAGATGGCAGGAATGACGTATGAGGAGAGATTGTGTCGATTGGGCTTATACTCACTGGAGTTTAGAAGATTGAGAGGGGATCTCATCGAAACCTATAAAATTCTGTCAGGCCTGGACAGACTAGATGCAGGAAGGATGTTCCCGATGGCCGGGGAGTCCAGAACCAGGGGTCATAGTCTAAGGATAAGGGGTAAGCCATTTAGGACTGAAATGAGGAGGAATTTCTTCCCCCAGAGAGTGGCGAACCTGTGGAATTCTCTGCCACAGAGGGCGGTGGAGGCCAGTTCATTAAATATATTCAAGAAAGAGTTGGATATATTTCTTAAGGCTAAAGGGATCAAGGGATATGGGGAGAAGGCAGGGACAGGGTACTGAATTTGGATGATCAGCCATGATCTCATTGAATGGCAGAGCAGGCTCGAAGGGCAGAATGGCCTACTCCTGCTCCTATCTTCTATGTTCTATGTTTTCTATGTCTATGGACAAAACAATTTGGCAACCTTCCTGTTTAAGATCATTGAAGTTTTTTTTTCTTATTTAATTGGATTACTTATTGGCTGGCAGTAATTGAATCAAGTGATTCTGTTGCTGTGAGACTGTGAGAGTCATTAAATGTATTTGGCATTACAGCTATGATAAACACACTGTAAGGTATCAATTGGCCCTTTTTTGCAATTTCATTAGGAAATCTAACAAAATAAACATTTGTGGCTCTGTGTGAAACACTTTAATAACATTTTTCATGGTTGAATTAGATTTTTCCAATAATATGCTATTGAGAGACACAATCATTCATTACCATTTAAACATGCAATTATGTTAATTTTAATTCTTCATCTAAACAAGACCTACATTTAACTCCCAGTACGTCTGCATACTTTTCCACCATTTAATTGTACTGCATGGGGTGTATGTCTGACATTTAATGATGCCTGTGTGGTGTATGTGCCTTTAAGAGCAATTATGGTGTATGTGCCTTTAAGAGCCCCAGGTGTGCGTAATGCCGGTAATTGCCACTTGGGCTATATAAGCCTGTGTATTGTGTATATCCTTTAGAAACCCCCCCCCAGACTTGCTTAGTAAATACCTATGAACCAACTCCTGTCTTCAGTGTCTTTATCTACACACGGACACTACAGTGGCGACGAAGTGGAAACGGACTTACCTGCAATTCGGCAACACCTCAAGGACATCGATTCCTCCAGCGTCCAGAAGACTCAAGGAAGTAAGACAAACTGTGGTTTCACCAGCTAGCCAAGCTGGTGACAGGTACTGCGCTAATCCTTCCTGGGCATCAGGCTGGAGCTCCAGCGGCGGGCTTTACAGCTAAGACAGGCAGCGAAATCGGAGGCAAGCAATAACGGACTGGGAGGGTGCACTCGAGAGACGGCCGGTGCGGCAAGCAGGTCAGCGTTTAGACCTCCGTCGGGAACGAGTCTCCAACAGTGAATAAACGGAAACCACAGTAAAACAGCGTTGTTATCGGTAGCAGTGGCGGGAAAGCGCGGGAAGCGCCGTATCGTTGCTACAGAAAAAAAAAGCGCGGGAAGCGCCATATCTTTTCTGAAATGCCTAAATCTGGTAATATTGAGGCTTTTGATGGCGAAATAGAAGATTGGACCACATACGTGGAAAGAGTAGAGGTTTATTGCACTGCAAATGGAATAGCAGATGAAAAAAAAGCTTCAGTACTTCTCAACTTAATGGGCGTGAAGACATACGGGCTGTTACGAAATTTAATCACTCCAGCCAAACCAAAGGACAAGACTTTTAAAGAAATTATTGATACCCTGCAGGAGCATTTAAACCCAACACCGCTGCTGATAGCGGAACGATTCAAGTTCTTCAAGAGAAATCAACACAAGAATGAAAGTAACGCTGATTACCTAACCGAATTAAGAAAGCTATCAAAGTACTACCAATTCGGAGCAGGACTATCGGATTATCTTCGAGACAAATTTGTTTGCGGTCTCTTAAGTGAAGGAACACAAAAAAGACTGCTTTCTGAAAAAGATTTAACATTGGACAAAGCTTTCAGTATGGCTGTATCATACGAAGCAGCAGCAAAAGGAGCTGCAGAGATACAACAAGAGACACAGGACTTCGGCACCCATAAAATGACACAGGAGTTCGGAAGATGTTATCGCTGCGGCAGATCCACCCATAACCAGAGGGACTGCTGGTTCAAGGGCAAAGCATGCAGGCAATGTGGTAAGATTGGACACATTGCACTGGTATGCCAATCTGGACAAAATAAATCCACTGACAGAAAACAAAAAATCAATAAAGAAAAGTACAGGAAGGTACAAATGATGACGGACAATAGCTCCGAAGACCAGAATAGTGATAGCGACTCCGGAAACAAGAGACTAAGCTGTCTCAAATTACATAATGTACTTGCCAAAGAGGATTACCAAACCATTTGGGTTACCCTCACAATAGCAGGGTCCCCAGTTAAAATGGAGCTAGATACAGGATCAGCTCTAACCGTAATAAATCGACGAGATTACGAGAGGCTATTTTCGCATATACCTCTAAAAGACACATCCATTATCTTAAAAACATATACGGGGCAGAAAGTCTACCCCAAAGGAAAAATAAGGGTGCCTGTGGTATACAACGGCAAAGAAATACAAAAGTTGTATTTATACATTCTACAAGATGGTGGTCCACCGTTGTTGGGACGTGAATGGATAAGGAAGATACGTTTAGACTGGCACTCCATTCAGGCACTGACGGTGACCAGTAAGGAAAAAAACAATGATGACATCATACCTGAACGATTAAAAGACATCTTGGCCAACGCCAAAGAAGTGTTTCAAGAGAAACTAGGAACCTTGAAAGGCATCACCGCCTCAATAAAAGTGGAAGATACAGCAATTCCAAAATTTTTTAAGGCAAGACCGGTGCCATACGCAATACGTCCGGCAGTCGAAGCAGAGCTGGAGAATTTGGAAAAGGCAGGCATATTATCCAAAATAGATTGGAGCGAATGGGCAACACCCATCGTTCCAGTCATGAAAAAAACATTGAAAAATAACTCTGAGGAACAGAAAAAAATTCGCATCTGTGGGGACTTTAAGGTGACTGTAAACCCGGTCCTTCACACGGTACAGTATCCTCTTCCGAGGATAGAAGATATTTTCGCCTCACTATCCGGAGGGAAACGTTTCACAAAAATTGACTTGGCACAGGCATATCTACAGATGGAGGTTGAGGAGACCTCTAAAAAGTATCTCACAATAAACACACACAAAGGCCTGTACCAGTACAATCGACTGGTTTTTGGAATAGCATCAGCTCCAGCTATCTGGCAAAGAGCTATGGAGCAAGTCCTGCAAGGGATTCCGGGGACTCAATGCTACCTAGACGGCATCCTTATAACAGGAGAAAACGACAACGAGCACCTTGCCAATTTGGAGCAGCTGCTCACTAGGCTGAAAGAACGGGGCCTACGAGCAAATCGCCCCAAGTGCGAATTTTTCCAAAATCAGATATCATATTGTGGCCACATAATTAATAAGGAAGGGTTGCATAAGTCACCTGAAAAAATTGAAGCAGTTATAAAAGCCCCAGCACCTGAAAATGTTTCACAATTAAGGTCATTCCTGGGATTAATAAATTACTATCATAAATTTTTACCGAACTTATCAACTATTCTACACCCTCTTAATGATCTTCTACAGACAGGAGTAATTTGGAAATGGAACGAAGACTGTAAACGTGCCTTCCATAAATGTAAAGACTTAATCACATCCGAGAAAGTTTTGGCTCATTACAACCCATCACTACCAATCAGACTGGCGTGCGATGCATCCCCTTACGGCATAGGAGCGGTATTGTCCCATAGATTCCCTGATGGCTCGGAACGGCCGATAGCTTTTGCGTCACGCTCATTGAACTCAGCTGAGCGTAACTATGCCCAGATAGATAGGGAAGCACTCAGCCTGGTATGGGGAGTGAAGAAATTCAACCATTACCTACACGGACAAAAATTTACCTTGCTGACTGACCATCAACCCCTCATCTCCATATTCAACCCTAAAAAAAGGTGTCCCCATTATGACGGCACAAAGACTACAGAGGTGGTCCCTTTTTCTAGGGGCACACCAATACAACATTGAATACAAAGGGTCAAAACAGCATGGGAATGCTGACGGTTTATCGGGCCTACCGTTGCCAACGGTAGAAGAGGCACCTACAGTAGACCCAGTAGAGATATTCCACTCTACCATAGTGGAATGTCTACCGGTGACAAATTCTGCCATTGAAAGGGAGACAAGAAATGACCCTACTCTCTCTCGGGTCTACGATTTAACAGTGAAGGGATGGCCAGCACATGGCGAACCATTGTTGCCAGCATTCTCGCAAAGAAGAGAACAGCTGTCAGTGTGCCGAGGAACCTTGATGTGTGGATCCAGAGTGGTGATTCCACCCAAACTCCAGGATAAAGTGCTAAAGGAGCTTCACGAGGGGCATCTGGGTGGAGTGAAAATGAAGAACCTAGCTAGGGCGTTTGTATGGTGGCCAGGTATCGATGGAGACATCGAAGACATGACCAAGAGCTGCCTAGGATGCCAGAAGGTCCAAAATGCTCCGCCACAGGCCCCTCTACATCCATGGGAGTGGCCCTCATCTCCCTGGCAAAGGGTGCACATCGACTTTGCTGGTCCATTTATGGACTCAATGTTCTTAATCGCAGTTGATGCACACTCCAAGTGGCCGGAGGTAATAAAGATGTCCTCCACCACCATGGAAAAAACCATCACAGTATTAAGGACCATATTTGCCAGGAATGGGCTGCCGGAACAGATATGTTCTGATAATGGACCGCAATTTGTGTCCGAAGAATTCAGAAAGTTCTTAAAGAACAATGGGGTAAAGCACTACACGTCCGCCCCATACCATCCCGCCACCAATGGATTGGCTGAAAGGTTTGTCCAGACCTTCAAGAAGGCCATCAAGGCCATGGGTAATGAAGACATAAAACTTCAGCACAAGGTGGATAACTTCTTATTTGCATATAGGAATGCAACGCATATGGTTACTAACCAAACTCCCGCCATGATGTTCTACAATAGAAACCTAAGATGCCGGCTGGATTTGGTCAAGCCCAACATCCAAAGGGACGTGGAGAACCGGCAGTTTCAGGGCATGAATGAAAGGCCAACTAGGGCCTTCCAGATAGGCCAACCGGTTTTGGCCCGGGACTACCGTACCGAGAATTGGCAGCCTGGAACTATCTGCACACGATTAGGACCACTGATGTATACCGTGGACATCGGAGACAGCATAATAAGGCGCCATGCTGACCAAATCATCAAGTCATCCCAAAAGGGGCAACCTACACCACCACTCTATACATCTAACGATGAAGTAGAGATACCCATATCTACCTCCGATCCGGTGATACTGGAGCCCGATGAACCCGACACTGGCCTTCAAGCCAAATCAGCCTTGCCAGAAGAACCTACTACACCACCAGAAACTACTACACCCCCGAGGCGTTATCCAGGCCGAGTCAGGAAGCCTCCTGAGAGACTAACTTATAATTAATTAATACAGCAATGTATATTATTTTGCATATAACATGTAATTAATAATTACTTAAAATATGATGTACTAGTTAGCTAGAAGGGGAGGAATTGTGGTGTATGTGCCTTTAAGAGCAATTATGGTGTATGTGCCTTTAAGAGCCCCAGGTGTGCGTAATGCCGGTAATTGCCACTTGGGCTATATAAGCCTGTGTATTGTGTATATCCTTTAGAAACCCCCCCCCCCCAGACTTGCTTAGTAAATACCTATGAACCAACTCCTGTCTTCAGTGTCTTTATCTACACACGGACACTAAAGCCTGCTCTTCAAATTATTATTCTTATCAAATCCTTCTGAATAATGACCTTCTCTGTCTACCGAATATTGAACCAGCATTCTCTTTATTTTGAGAAAGAACATGGAAAACACTTTCAAACAGAACTCTACAATAAAAATATCACTGAGCTGAAATAAAAACATTCCTTTAAAATCTAAAGGCAGCTATGGATACAGTGAGCTAACTCGACATATTCTTCAAAGTGAAAATGAAATTCTGCCCTCCTCCACACAAAAAAAAGAAATCAGTTCTGGACAATGGTCTGAAGGTGATTATCCATAGGAAGGAGGCAATAAGTAGAGGCCTACAGCTTTTTGCTGAATTAGCTTACTTTCATTGTGCCAATGACGTAAGAAACAAAATACGTTTTAATAGAAAACAAAAGTAGAGTACTATCACGCAAAACTTCTAACTGAAGTGGTAAAGCCAAAATTACCAGCCTGCCTACTGGTATTACAGCAATTAATATAATATATGAAAAGGGAACGGCTGTTTTCTCAGTCTCATTCATTTTGATGTTAATTCAGTGCTAATTGAAAAATAATAAACAGCATTACAGGTCTTTATATCAAGTCACATCTTGCAATATTGTTTAAAGTCAGCATTAAATAATTATTACTAGTGGACAAAACACACGTTCAGGCAATTATTAGGGGACAGATCTAATCAACTTAAGTAACAATGCATATTCTGGTACAACTAAACCTTTACACATTCTGGCAAACTTGTACTAGTCTTTAATATCACTGAGATCAAAGGCAATAGAGGGCAACATTTCCAGTAGCATCTGATCAGAATGGGCACTCAGGGGTCAGAAAATCAGGTGGAGATACTCCTCACCAGATTTTGCTCTTTGTATGGCACACACAATCTTCCAGACAGCCTACAAGGCCAGCCCATAGTCTTCTTATCCAAAACAGACAAGAGTTTCATTTTAATATGATACTCAATTAAAACTAGATGAGACCTTCATCTAAATGCCCATCCACCCAATGTATTACCAGTCCATTTCACATGTGGACATTGCAGGGGCAAAACATACCTTCTGCATCATCGGCCTCTGCACTAATTCAAATGCATTGCATCCCATTCCTTTCACCTGCTTTTCAGACAACACCGTAATCATTGGTTTTATTTAGAGTCCAAGCAGCAGCCCCATCCCAATCGTGGTGCCATGGAATCCACCATTTAAAATACCTGAGTGCGCTCCACACGTTCCCTCACACACAGTACTGGTAGTCTGCAGCTGTCTACAGTGATAAACGTGTACAACACTGATATAGGCCGCCATGCTGTGTACTCCAGCTTCCAGACCTCAGGCTTGACCCAGTCCTGGACTAGGGCACATAGTCCACCGCTAAAGATGGTTGCAAACCAGTAATAATGGATCTTAAATGACACTAGCTATTTTAAAGCTCAGTGCTTATTCATGGGCTATCATTCTCTTCTTTGATAATTTGGAAGTCGAGATCTGATTGAATGAAACACCGACATTACCATCTAAGCAATTTTAAGTGCACCTTGATAAATATTTAAGATAGTTTTGAAATTCACTCTCAAGTCCTCAAACTGACTTTCAAACTGTGATGAATGCAGCTTACGTAGTGTGAAAGTCGGCTAACTGATTCATTTGCTTTGTTTTAGCATTAGTTTAGGATTTTATTTCAAACTTTTTAGGTCAGCATATTTGGTGCCACAAACAACTGCATTATTCCAGAAAATGCACCAAAAGAAACTTAGAAAATCATTATTAGCTCTGATCTTAAGGATAATAATTAACCTTAAAATTTGGGTGTCTCAATCAAAAGTTAGAAATCTCGCAAGTGGGATCAATCATAAGCCGTGGACAGCAATCAGGACATGGCTACATGCAGCCCAGAGTTGTATCAAATAAGTGCCTTTAAAAAAAAACTACTGAAAATATTGTTTTACCAAAGTTTAAAAATGATTTCATTGAAAGAAATTCCAAGAAAATGTTCTTCCCTACACAATTCATTCATATTGAGTACTGCTGCAAACAACCTACATCAATCTACTTATTATCTTATCTATATATATAAATCGGTACTTCTGTCTGTCATTCTGTCTGTCATTCTGTCTGTCATTCTGTCTGTCATCGCGTGTGCGTCTTGCGGGTATGCGCTCGAAAGTTACAGGGCGTACCTACGCGCGCGTTACCTCCAAAGAAAGCTTACGCTTCCGAGACGGTTTTAAGCGTATTTACGTTTCGGCCGGGCTAAAATTGCGCCCGCGGTATCCCAAAAACCTTCAACATTCCGCTCATTAGCATCTCATTATCCGCTCATTAGCGACAGAGTGACCTCGAGCTCGACCAATTGTACGCCGGGTTGCTGGCGTGTGCCGCCGGGCCAATCGGTGCGTGTGTGGCCGGGCTTTATCGTTCTGAACCGAGGTGAGTCGCCGCCATCTTGATTCCAAACTTTTCCTTTCTTTTTCCCGCTTTCTGCGTCTTAAAAAAAAACGTTGCTTTTAAAACACATATTGTTTTTAAAAAAAATGATTTAGAAAGTAATTAACTTATCTAATCTCATTAATTTTCCTACCTTTTCCCGTTTTTCCAGGTAGGCCTAGAAGCCTCGACGTCTCCTCCGCACCCACGCCCGAGCTAGGCACCTCCCGGCCCCACTCGAAGGCTGGAGGGCCGAGCCTCAGCCCAGCGCCGCTAGGGTGCGCGCGCAGCAGGAGCTGAGATGCTCTGGCTCGGCCGGGGGGCGGGGCTTGCTGAGCGTCAAGCGTTACCCTGGCTAACCCGGCCGGCCGTCTCGCACAGCCGCAATCGGCGGTCTTCACCTCGGGCGGGGGGGGGTCGCGGCCCTCGGGGGGGGGCCGCGACCCTCGGGGGGGGGCGCGACCCTCGGGGGGGCCGCGCGCGCAGCAGGAGCAGCTGAGACGCGGCATCTCTCTCTCTCTGGCTCGGCCCGGGGGCGGGGCTTGGTCAGCGTCACGGTTACCCTGACAACCGGGCCCGCCAGCCGAGCCAGAGACGCCGCGTCTCAGCTCCTGCTCTGCGCGCAATCGGCGGTCTTCACCTCGGGGGGGGGGCTGCGACCCTCGGGCGGGGGGGGGCGCGACCCTCGGGCGGGGGGGGGCGCGACCCTCGGGCGGGGGGCGCGCGACCCTCGGGGGGGGTGGGGGCACGACCCTCGGGGGGGGCGCAACCCTCGGGGGGGCGCGACCCTCGGGGAGGCTGCAACCCTCGGGGGGGCCCCCCGCCCTCCCTCCCACCCACCCTCCCTTCTCCCCCCCGCCCTCCCTTCCCCCCCCTTTCCCCCCCCCGCCCTCCCCCTCCCTCCCTTCCCCCTCCCTTCCCCCCCACCCTCCCTCCCCTCCCCTCCCTTCCCCGCCCTCCCCTCCCCTCCTCCCCCTCCCCCCCTCCCCTCCCCCCTCCCCTCCCCTCCCCTCCACTCCCCCCCTCCCCTCCCCTCCCCCTCCCCTCCCCCCTCCCCCTCCCCTCCCTCTCTTCCCCCCAGTCGCTTTCTCTCTTCCCCCCAGTCGCTCTCTCTCTCTCTTCCAACAACAGCATGCCCTCGAAAAAGCCTCGGCACCGCCGGGCACTTCAGCTAGTCTATCTATATATGTATATCGGTACTTCTGTCTGTCTGTCTGTCATTCTGTCTGTCATTCTGTCTGTCATCGCCTGTGCGTCTGTCGGGCTATGCGCTCGAGAGTTACAGGGCGTACCTACGCGCGCGTTAGCTCCAAAGAAAGCTTACGTTTCCGAGACGGTTTTAAGCGTATTTACGTTTCGGCCGGGCTAAAATCGCGCCCGCGGTATCCCAAAAACCTTCAACATTCCGCTCATTAGCATCTCATTATCCGCTCATTAGCGACAGAGTGACCTCGAGCTCGACCAATCGTATGCCGGGTTGCTGGCGTGTGCCACCGAGCCAATCGGTGCGTGTGTGGCCGGGCTTGATCATTCTGAACCGAGGTGAGTCGCCGCCATCTTGATTCCAAACTTTTCCTTTCTTTTTCCCACTTCCTGCGTCTTAAAAAAAAAGTTGCTTTTAAAACACATATTGTTTTTTAAAAAAATGATTTAGAAAGTAATTAACTTATCTAATCTCATTAATTTTCCTACCTTTCCCCGTTTTTTCCAGGTAGGCCTAGAAGCCTCGGCGTCTCTTCCGCACCCACGCCCGAGCTAGGCACCTCCCAGCCCCACTCGAAGGCTGGAGGGCCGAGCCTCAGCCCAGCGCCGCTAGGGTGCATGCGCAGCAGGAGCTGAGACGCGGCGTCTCTCTCTGGCTCGGCCGGGGGGCGGGGCTTGCTGAGCGTCAAGCGTCACCGTGGCAACCGGCCCCCTGGCCGTCTCGCACAGCCGCAATCGGCGGTCTTCACCTCGGGGGGGGGGGGCGCGACCCTCGGGGGGGAGCTGCGACCCTCGGGGGGGGCCGCAACATCGGGGGGGGGCGCGACCCACGAGGGGCCGCGACCCTCGGGGGGGGGCGCCAAGCGTCACCCTGGCAACCGGCCCCCCCCGGCCGTCTCGCACAGCCGCAATCGGCGGTCTTCACCTCGGGGTGGGCGCGACCGTCGGGGGGGGCCGCGACCCTCGGGGGGGGCCGCAACCCACGGGGGACAGCGCAACCCTCGGGGGGGGGCCGCGACCCTTTGGGGGGGGTGGGCCGCGACCCTCGGGGGGGGTGGGCCGTGACCCTCGGGGGGGGCCACGACACTCGGAGGGGGGGGCCGCGACCCTCGGGGGGGGCCGCGAACCTCGGGGGGGGCCGCGACCCTCGGGGGGGCGCGACCCTCGGGGGGGGGCCGCGAAGCTCGGGGGCCGCGACCCTCGGTGGGGGCCGCGACCCTCGGGGGCCGCGACCCTCGGGGGGGACGGCGACCCTCGGGGGGGCGCGACCCTCGTGGGGGGCCGTGACCCTCGGGGGGGTCGCGACCCTCGGGGGGCCCCCCGCCCTCCCTCCCCTCCCTCCCCCCCGGCCTCCCCTCCCTCCCCCCTCCCCTCCCTCCCCCCCGCCTCCCCTCCCTCCCTCCCCCTCCCTCCCTCCCCCCCTCCCCTCCCCTTCCCCCCCTCCCTCCCTCCCTCCCCCTTCCCCCCCTCCCTCTCCCCCCTTCCCCCTTCCCCCCCTCCCTCTCCCCCCTTCCCTTCCCCCCTCTCTCCCCCCTTCCCTTCCCCCCTTCCCTTCCACCCCCTCCCCCCTCCCTCCCCCCTCCTCCCTCCCCTCCCTCCCTCCCCCGCCCCCCCCTCCTCTCCCCTCCTCCCTCCCCCCCGCCCCCCCTGCTCCCTCCCCGCCCCCCCTCCTCCCCCCTTCCTCCCTCCCCCCGCCCCCCCTCCTCCCTCCACCACCCCCCTCCTCCCTCCCCCCACCCTCCTCCCTCCCCACCTCCTCCCCCCCCCAGTCGCTCTCTCTCTCTCTTCCAACAACAACATGCCCTCGAAAAAGCCTCGGCACCGCCGAGCACTTCAGCTAGTCTATATATATAAAAGGATCCGTCCGTCTGTATGTCTGTCTGTCTGTATGTCTGTCTGTATGTCTGTCTGTCCGCTATACACTCAAAAGTTATAGAGTGTACCTACACATACGTTATACCAAAAGAAAGCTTATGATTAGAGGAGTCTCATAGGCATATTTACTTTTTGGTCAGACAAAAATTGTTCGGACAGTATACAAAAAAACGTTCAAATATCCGCTCATTAGCGGTTGACCAATCCTACCGCTCATTAGCCTTGAGTGACCTGATGGTTGACCAATTGGTGCATCACGGGGGGCGTTTCATTCCGTGTGTGGGCGGGACCTAATCCTGGAGCCTCCCGAAACATAGCCACCATTTTTTTCACTGCTTTTACTCAACAGCGAGCGGGGCAGCTGCGGCGGGAGGTGAGTTGGGCTCACTCGGGCCAGGCCGGGCCTGACAACCGTTCGGCCCGAGACACAGAGCAGGGGAGCGACAGCGGCCGGCCGTCAACCGCGCGGCCCTGTAAACTGCCGTTTTACAAAAAAGCCTAGGCAATGCCGGGCCTCCCCAGCTAGTAATTGTATAATGCACATGTATGTATATAGTTTGTTTCAAACTACACCAAATAAAGTGTCAAAAGTGATATTTTCTGGGGCAACATGCTCCCAGGTTCCACACAAAATAAATCTCATTGCTAGTATCCCCTTTAAACATTTCTAAATCTGTTTTATTACCAGCCTGATCCTGCTTTCTAGCTAGTTTTCAGTTAACGAGATTAGGAATTGGTTGGGATACATCACCTCTTTGAGCCCCTAATCCTGCTTTATCAGAGTACTTTACTAGCATTGTCAGCCTAGCCCAACCTCCCACTAAAATGTTAACAGTGTATTAAAGTCATTAAGTAAAATATAATTGAATATTGAGTACTGTATTGATACAGTGATGTGTCAATTAAAAAAAAATATTTTGTGTCCTGTGATTATCAAATGTGTTGAATGGTAGTGAAATATTACAGTAAAAATCAGTACCTTTGATCCTATTTACTGTCACATTTCTACTGTATCATTAAGGCCACATGAAGCAACTATTTCATTATTTGACCTTTTGTGTGGCTATGAGCAGGTACTTATTCTATAATCAGATTGTCAGAATATAAATAAATATTGGTACACAAGGGCCATAATTGCACATGGTTATGGGGCAGAGTCATTAATTAGGTAAGGCCACAAGTGACTATCTGTTCTTCACTACACAGTAGCTTTTTTATAAATAATTTTTAAAAACACAGGACAAATTTCAAATGTAAAATTGAGGAAAATTTACGTCAAGTTTTGTAATAAATAGAGACCTCCACACATGAATTCCTTTATGTGCACTTCTGCCACGTGAACCTCTTCACCAGGAACACTAAATAGTAAAGTCTCCCCCTTAAACTTCTCTTTGCACTGGTTGTAGTTATACAGTGTAAGACTGCCTCCCACCGCCTGCGTAAATTTGACTCGGGCTACATCCTACCCGAGTTAAACTACATTGTTTACATTGTTGCAAAGTCAAAACTACTTTACATTGCTGCAAAATGTATCCCATATCTGGTCGATAAAAAAATGTAGTTAAGTGGTGCGAAACATAAAACAAGTTTTGGCTTAAACTCCTTGGTCCGCACGAGTGAAAAATTTTGTGGATGATTTCTTATGATGTGAGAGACATACGTGGCATTTGGATGAACGGGTTGGCAGTACAAATAACTAGGATTTGAAATGAAAGAGAAGTTTAAGTTCCAGATGTTTTAGATTAACGTCTGCCTCTGCCTGCTTTCGTGCACTTTAGCAAAAAGAATGAACCAACGTTTACGTCTGATCAATCAGTTGAATTAAAAACGTTTACATGTGTAGATTACATGTTACAAAAAGCAAATGTAAATGAAATACTATGCAATACAATGCAAATATATTGCAGTAAATTAATATCTGAACTTAGAATCATAGAATCATAGAAAGTTACAGCACGGAAGAAGGCCATTTCGACCCATCGTGTCCATGCCGGCCAACAAAGCACTATCCAGCCTAATCCCACTTCCCAGCTCTTGGTCCATAGCCCTGCAGGTTAGAGCATCCCAAGTGCACATCCAAGTACTTTTTAAATGTGATTAGGGTTCCTGCCTCTACCACCCTTTCAGGCAGTGAGTTCCAGGCCCCCACAACCCTCTGGGTGAAGAAATTTCCCCTCAAATCCCCTCTAAACCTTCCACCAATTACTTTAAATCTGTGCCCCCTAGTTTTTGACCCCTCTGCTAAGGGAAATAGGTCCTTTCTATCCACTTAATCTATGCCCCTCATAATTTTATGCACCTCAATAAGGTCTCCCCTCAGCCTCCTCAGTTCCAAGGAAAACAGACCCAGCCTATTCAATCTTTCCTCATAGCTAAGATTCTCTACTCCCGGCAACATCCTTGTAAATCTCCTCTGTAACCTCTCTAGTGCAATCACATCTTTCCTGTAATGTGGTGACCAGAACTGCACGCAGTACTCCAGCTGAGGCCTAACTAGTGTTTTATACAGTTGAAGCATAACCCCCCCTGCTCTTGTATTCTATGTCACGGCTAATAAAGGCAAGCATTCCGTATGCCTTCTTAACCACCTTATCTACCTGGCCTGCTACCTTCAGGGATCTGTGGACATGCACTCCGAGGTCCCTTTGTTCCTCTACACTACTCAGTGTCTTACCATTTAATGTGTATTCCCTTTCCTTGTTAGCCCTCCCCAAATGCATTACCTCACACTTCTCTGGATTGAATTCCATTTGCCACTGTTCTGCCCACCTGACCAATTTATTGATACCTTCCTGCATTCTACAGCTTCCTTCTTCAGTATCAACCACACAGCCGATTTTAGTATCATCTGCAAACTTCTTAATCATACCCACTATATTCAAGTCTAGATCATTGATATATACCACAAAAAGCAAGAGACCTAGTACTGAGCCCTGCAGAACCCCACTGGAAACAGCCTTCCAGTCATAAAAACACCCATCAACCATTACCCTCTGCTTCCTGTCTCTGAGCCAGTTTTGAATCCAACTTGACACTTTGCCCTGGATCCCATGGGCTTTTATCTTCGTGATCAGTCTGCCATGTGGAACCTTATCAAAAGGCTTGCTAAAGTCCATATAAACTACATCAAATGCACTACCCTCATTTACCCTCCTTGTTACCTCCTCAAAAAATTCAATCAAGTTTGTCAGACATGACCTTCCCTTAACAAATCCGTGCTGACTATCCTTGATTAATCCGTGTCTTTCTAAATGAAGATTTCTCCTGTCCTTCAGAATTCTTTCCAATAATTTTCCCACCACCGAGGTTAGGCTGACTGGCCTGTAATTACTCGGTCTATCCTTTTCTCCCTTTTTAGCAAGGGTACCACATTAGCAGTCCTCCAGTCCTCCGGCACCACACCTGAAGTGAGAGAGAATTGAAAAATAATGGTCAGGGCCTCTGCTATTTCCTCTTTTGCTTCACTTAACAGCCTGGGATACATTTCATCCGGGCCTGGGGATTTATCCACTTTTAAAGCTGCTAAACCCCTTAATACTTCCTCTCTCACTATGTTTATTTAATCTAATATTTCACACACCTCCCCCCGATAGCAATGTCTGCTTTGCCCCTTTCCTTTGTGACATCTTGTTACATTATTCACTGAGTATTTACTTACATTTTAATTTTAAAATATGTATTCAAAATTATTCACACTATCTACAATGGTACTACTGTATATTGTAAGTGCTGGCTGTACACAGGTGAGTCGTTTCAAGAGGTGTGAGTTGGTAATAGTGAAGATTACTGCTGGTTCCACACTGTTCTCATAGTGGGGAAAGTAGACCACTCTTCTGCATTTAAACATGTACACAGTACTCTGCTAACCAGCTTCCAAAGAGCAGTGAAATGTTTTAATGTTAGTGAGGAACAAACAGTCCTGTCGGCTACTTTACTAATATTAAGAGCACCAAACGTGCAAGAGGTGTGTGTGAGACTGCCTCCTGGAGCTGCTCTCATACGCACTGGCATAAACAATACTGAAGCTGCTTTGAATTTAGTTGTACTGCACATTTCAGCACAAAGCCAAATCCACTTTCCAGCAATTGAAGATGTACATTATAACTGGACACATTTCAATAGCTGTAGCATCTGGGATTTTGTTATAACACTGAATACAGACATATTGAAACAATTATATGTGAACAATGATATCCAAAAACCAACAACATATGAGTTATTTGCATGCTAGCAAAAATGAAATCTGTATGCCCAGAACACATAAAACATTCAAAAATTGATGACATGTATAAGGGGAAAATTTCATCTTCACCCCTTGTTTGGCAATCTGGCAGAGAGGATTGCCCGCCTTTTGTAGAATCTACATTCCTGTATCATGTTTTCCCCGTCTCTTTAATTTTAATTTTCCTTATGTAATTTAGGCAAAACATATAAAATAATTAAAATTATTTCGATGTTGGTAAATTTCTCATCTAGTTTCTGCCAGGCAGAAAATTCTACATTGGACAGAAATCTGAGTTCAATTGTGTTCAGCTGGAAGGGAATGTTTTTTCTCTCACAGTTGTCAAATCCACCAATTGAACCAATAATTAGGCATGAATCATAATTAACTTTACAAAATATCCCATAAATTGTTGTAACTACAGCATTTATATATATGTGGAATTTTAATAAAAACTACTCTGTCTATAACAAAGAAATGGTACTTTTACAGAAATTTCATATATATCTACATTATTAGAATGGTATGGCCTGTCATCTTTCCATTCAAATACTACCAATGTATTTTTTCATTTTAATGTTTTCACACCTGGCGACATCTGTCTTGTCATATTTTAATAAGATTTCCCATTAATATGACAGCTGTAACTCTGTAGTTCCATGCATTGGTCACTGGGTGGAATTGTGCAGCAGAATTATCAACCTTCATCTGAAATTTTTATCACGTGCCATTTTTTTCTCATTAACTGTGATTTTTAATTTCCATAATAAGGGTTAAAGGAAAATACAAAAAAATGCATATTTCACAATACATGATTAAATTTATCCATTGAATTGTCTTTTGTGTCTTTTAATGCCTTCATTAAAGTTTTTACTTGAGGGGCTTAGCCTGTCTCATAAGCCACGACTTTTACTAAATATTTTAACCCAACAACAGTTAAGCTTTCAATCATTACCATGCATTCTGAGCATGTGCTGTTTGCAGAATGCCCCAGCTTGTAATCTATGCATTAACAGGGGTTGAAGGATAGAAGGGTGTTCTCTTTCATCCTAAATGGATTTGAAAGTTTCTTTACTTTGATGAAAAGACTTTGAAAGAAAATCGAGTTTGAATTTCCAACGCTTTTATTTTAGGCAAATGATGAATTTATATAAATATCTTACAATTGTATTTTTCAATTGAGAACACCTTACAGAAAAAAAGCACCAATTGTTCACAGAAACAGCTGTTGTGTCAGAATCAGCAATGAGAATAACAACAGTAATTCATGCTTCTTTGTTAATGATTAGAAAATAAATCAAGATGTTTATAGGGAATGGATTTTTTTTAGTCAATCCACACTTGTACATATTCAATTAAATCTTTCCTGAACCATTTTTGAAGCTTAATCTTTTAATATAAAAACTTGGAAACGGCATGAATGATGAACTTTCAGTGTTTTGTGAAGTGATTTTTATTTGTTTATGGAAATCTATGTTATTAAAGACTTTATACATTGGAACACTCACTAATAGTGTACTCCTGGTGCATGCTGGGTGTGCATATCAGCAACATGCACAACCCCAGCCCATAACTTTTCATCCATTAATTTTAACAAGCAACACATTTACACTTAAATGCTTGAAGGCAACAACATAAATATAGGAACCAGCTGATAATGGGAAAAGTGGTGATGGGAGTACCTAACATGGGAACAGGTGTGGGGGTGGCGGGGGGGGGTGGATTGGAGGGGTGGGGCTTGATGGTTCAAAAGTGGCCAACAGCAGTTTAGGTCTCATTCCCCTGGGTCACCCTCCACTTTGGATGAGCTGGATTTTATGAAGAGTAGAAGATGGGAGGCCGGCCAGGACAGCTTTGTAGTGGTTGAGTTTGAAGGTGAAAAAGGCATGTACAAGGGTATCAGCAGTGGATGGGCTGAGGTAGGAACAGAGGCGGACAAAGCTACGGAGGTGGAAGCAGGCGGTGTTTTGTTATGGAGAGGGCATGGGGTTGGAAGTTTAGTTCGGGGTCGAGCAGGATGCTGAGGTTCAGTCTGACACAGTGAGATAAAGAGTAGATTGCCTTTCAAAAGCTAGGCTTTATTAACCTTAAAAAAACAGCAGTACATGTTGAGCACCCAGTCTCAACCAAACTGTAGAAAACTGAATTTAAGATGGCCACCACAGGTCACATGGAATCAACTAACCAATAAGTTTACAGCATATATCTCAAGGCAGGAAAACAGGCAACCAATTACAATGCTTCTTATAAAACAAGAATAATCACCACACACAGTGACCGGAAAAGGAGATGGAGTCAATGGCGAGGGTTCGGAGTTTGTATTAGAGACTGAAGACAATGTTTAGCTGGATCAAATTATGATTCATCAACACTGGATGTTGGACAAGCAATCTGGTGCAACAGTAGCAGTGGAAGAGTTGAGCGAGGTGTTGGAATGATAGACCTGTATGTCATTGGCGTACGTATTGAACTTGACCCTATGAGTGGGGATGATGTTGCCAAGCAACATGCAATTAAGGAAACGTGGGGGGTGTAGGGGGTTTCTCTTGCTCTTTCTGGTCTCCTGCCAGGCTTCGTGCAATAATTACCCTTGAGTGGTTCGACCCACTCCCCCCTACGGTTCTAGACCTTGGACTTAGGTGCAGAGAACAGTAGTGCAGAGAAAGAACTCAATAGACCAGGTTGAATAGCACGAAATGGATGCTTTTATTTTTAAACAGTTTGAAGCATTACAAAATACATGTCATAGGCACAGATTAAAGTGACTACAATCATGCACAAATTTATGAACTTGACTCTATGGAAATGGGGAACACACGGCACATCGAAAAAGGGGAAACACATTACGATTTCCCTTAACTCCCTCCCCTATACCTAAACTAAGTTTCGACCTGGGGAACTTGGGATCATGCTCACCACTCTCGAAATCGCGAGAAAGGGGGTTCGCAGCCTTTTTGGCACCGCTTTCCGTCGTCACGTGGATTTGGAAACTTCTGGCGCAGTCGATATTCTCTCCTCCCTCGAGGCGGTGGGGTAGACCCAGCCTCGATGAGCGCTCGTTAAGGTTGAGATCCACTAAGTCAATTTGGGTTCATGGAGCAGACCCAGATGCAGGCTATGCACTTGGGAGAATCTTGTGGCATCGATCGCCGGTTCTCCAGAGGGTTTCTTCTCCGTCGGCCTGGGTCGTCGATGATCTCCCGACCCCAGTACCCGGGCCACCCTCGTCGTCTTCTCGTCGTGGCCGAGCCTTGTTTGGCTGAACACCGACCACGTTGTCCTTTTACCGAAACCGTCCGTCTTTAAAAAAAAGACGAAAACGTTTTCATCGATCTGCCGAAGTGGAAGAGGCGCCGATCCGGGCACCGTCCGCCCTTCGTTCGTTCCTCGTAGAAGAAAGTTCTTGAAGAAATGGAAGCCTGAAGTCGCCCAACAAGAAGCCGTGACAGTGAAGAAGAAGTTGTTCAAGTAACCCGGAGTCCGAAGTAACTTAGATGGACTTTCAATCCATAGTTATACTCTTTTGGGACAGTCTTATCTCCCGCCAAATCATAGTCCTGCCTTTGTATTAATTTTGGCGGGCAGAAATCTCTGCAGGGGCGCTTTGTCTTGTAACGGAGCCGGTGATAACTTAAACTGGCCTTCCTGGCCGATAATGTCTTTCAATGTCTTTTGCATTGTCACCGTGGCTCGGTTCGCATATTGATCGGTCCGGACATTTTCCTTGATGGTTGCTAAACGGTTTTTCCTTTGTACGATAAATGGGTATAAGTGTTTTTACATTGTCCGCCCATATCTTGATGGGCCCCATCCTGTACTTATAATCCATTGAATATGTATGCTGTTGCCCTGAGTTTCGGTTCCCAGAGACTGGCTTTCGTGGGCTCACTGTCTTCAATCCACAAGCCTGTCTGGCTTGCAGTAACAGAAATAAAATGGTTCATAAACTGATCACGGGGCCTGGCGGCCATTTTGTATGCCCTTTTATCAAAGGTTTTTCTGTGCAAGCTTACTTTGGTCAATAAACAGTCTTATTTTATCCAGTTTTCTTGCGTGATTTTTGCTGAAAATTGCGAATCTTACAGGGGCGGGGGGTGGGGGGTGGCGCAAGGATGGTTCCTTGAGGGACTCCGGAGGAGCAGGGTGTAGGGGGTGGCGTGTGGTGGTCGTGTTTGGCACGTACGCCCAGTCAGTTATGCCCCTGACTGTTTTGTGAGTGGTTCGAATCGCTCCCACGCCCCTGGATTCTAGACACCGGACTTAGGTACAAGGCGGCGATACAGAGAAGACTCGAGTAGACAGGTGGTTGGATGTAAACAAAAACCAAGATTTGATTGAATAGGAAAAGCTTGATACAATCTTATGGAAAAATTACTAGTGTACACTTCTACAGGCGAAAAATACAAAAGAAGAATAACTATACTTATACAGGGAATGGGGAAAACATGGCACATTGAGGGAAAACAACTATCTTAACAATCCCCTCATCCTTATCCCACCTCCTATACCTAACTAGATTAAGCTATGAGGGGTCAGAACTTCATGCTCACCAATCGAAAGGTTTGTTAGACTCAAAACAGCGGTTGGGTTCGCTCTTGGTGCTCTCTGGAGCCTGCCGTCATCACGTGGCCTCCGAGCGCTGCAAGGACGTTGTCCAGGTTCAAGTACTCCAAAGTTAAAGTCTCTGTTTGGGTACTTTACCTTGCAGGGATGATTCTTCGTTGATAGCCGACAGATTGAGTTGGTGTACAGATATTCGAAGGTCGGCTGAGGCTGAAGGCCCGATAATTCAAAACCTCCCCTCAGTTCGTCTCCTCAGTTGGTCTTCTTCAGCTGGACTTCCTCAGGTGGCCTTCCCTCCAGTGGTCTTCCCTCCTCCCCTTGTCGTGTCCCGCCTCGCCTGGCCTGAATTGTCCGTGTCCGCCCGACCCGGTGCCGGGGCGATTCCAGATGGAGTGGGAAAAGGGCACAGGCAAAGGCCAGGGGGTAAGCACGGGACAGGGAAAGAGCGGCAGCCACGAGGGCGAGGGGGCCGAAGAGCAGCAGAGAGCAGCAGCACCAGGACAGCACTGCACAGCACCAACGAAGAACACCGATTGCTTTCACAGAATCACAGAATCTACAGTGCAGATAGAGGCCATTTCGGCCCATCGAGCCTGCACCGACACATATCCCACCCTATCCCCGTAACCCCATGTATTTAATCCCCTAACACTAAGGGTCAATTTATCATAGCCAAATCAACCTAACCTGCACATCTTTGGACTGTGGGAGGAAACCGGAACACCCGGAGGAAACCCACGCAGACACAGGGAGAATGTGCAAACTCCACACAGACAGTCGCCCGAGGCCAGATTTGAACCCGGGTCCCTGGCGCTGTGAGGCAACAGTGCTAACCACTATGCCACCGTACCCTTGTCGAAAACCCTTATCTGCGTGCCAAATCAGGTTAGTTCTTTGTCTTAATTTTGGCGGGCTATTTTAAATAATGGTAGCAATCCATACTAACTGTTTTTAGATGGCCGGTAATCGCATCTAGCGGCCCGATAATTGACTTGTATTGTCATGAAAGTTCCTTGATGGGCCTGTCCAGCCTCGATGGCTCTGTTGTTCTGTTTCTGATAATATATGTAGACTGCTTGATGGCCTTAACTATAGGCCTAAACTGAATTTAGATTTGTCTCCAATTCAGTCTAATGCATAATTTAGAGTCCTGTCTGGTTTCAAAATACAAAGTCTCTCTTCACAGACACTGCAGCTTTGGGTTTCGATCCACAAGCTGTCTGCGTTGCAGAGTCCATTTTAAAATCTCACAGGCTTTCTGCCACGAGGCACGGACGCCATCTTGGGTACCCTTTTTGATTTAAAATGTCCACGCAGGGTCCCGTTTATTAATAACAGCCTTTGGGGAAATGCAGAAATTTTGCAAATCTTACAAGGGGTGGAAAGAGACCCTTTGTTACAGATGCTCTGGCTAAGATTGGATATGTAAGAGTAGAACCAAGCAGTGGCATGTCCTACATGGCTAAACCCTGTTGAAGGTTGCAAAGAGGTCAAAGAGGCTGAGGAGGGATAATGCATCACAGTTGCAGTTACAGGGAATATAATTTGTGACCTTGGGAGGTAATGAAATAAGGGCTATCTGCTGTGCGGGAGCAACCTCAGATAATGCGCAAAGTTCAAGCACCTCTCAGTGGTACTCCAACGGATGATGCTGAGGCATTGAGGTTCACAGGCCAAGATATGATTTAAACCAGATTGAAGACAGTAGGAAACATAGTGGGGACAGCTGTTCAGGAGGATGCCACTAGGCTATAGCTTCCAGTAAGATGCCTTAATGCTAATATTTTTAAGCTAGCTTCGCTCCTTCCTTTGCTTGGTTCTCTGCACACCACCCAGCATGCCACATGGAGGTATAACGGTTCAGGGTGACTCTCCCTTTGATTCTCCTTTTTATGTAGAGAATTGGATGTCATAAACTCAACATTTTCCCATAGTAACAAGATTATTAATTTAGCAAGCAGAGGATTGTGGGTAAAAAAAATATGTTGTAGCCACCCCTGCAATATGACATAGTGATTCTCAAAGCACTAAACCTTGAAAAAGTATTATAAAGAAAGAAGATGTCTGAGAACTGCCATTTTCCCTTTCATTACTGAAGAATTTTACACAGCTCCTTCCAGCTGAGATAAAACACTTTCATTTTACCTCCTCTGTACTATCTATTTAATTCAGAGGTGAACTTGAGGACAACATTAGTTGACATGTGATTTCAGATAAAAGATCACCTTTTAATGAAAAGATATAGACAATTTCAAGGGGGAATGGTGCATTCTTCCAGTACCAGAAATATGAAAGTCAGGGCAAAAACTGAAGATGAATAAATAAAGGGAATAGGGGTGATTTTAAGGCAGGCAAATAAATAGAACCCAAATAGCAACAGGAAAAAAGGAAAAAAGTTTTCCTGTTCCCAAGTTTCTGACTGGCAGATCACCAAGTAGCAGCCAATTATTTAACAGGAACAAATTCCTTTATTCCTAAGTGAGTCAGACCAGCAACTGAAGTAATCCAACTGGAGGAAGTCCTCCTGCCCCCCAACCAGGCCTGTTTAAAACCGCTCTTGTAACTGAAAAAAACAGTTCACCATGACCACGCCCATAGCCATCTCTACTTTATATAAGAATGGCCTCAAACTAGGGTACTGAGAATGTTTGCCAAAATGAATGTATGCTAAATATATATTTAAAACTTTTCCCTTAGTTGATGGAATTTAATTTCTTTGTGCAATCCCTGCTTCATAGGTTTATATTCGCTAGAGTTTAGAAGAATGAGAGGGGATCTCTTTGAAACTTATAAAATTCTAACAGGACTAGACAGACTAAATGCAGGAACGATGCTCCTGATGGCGGGGGCGTCCAGAACCAGGCGTCACAGTCTAAAGATAAGGGGTAAGCCATTTAGGACAGAGATGAGGAGGAATTTATTTACCCAGAGAGTGGTGAACCTGTGGAATTCTCTACCACAAAAGGCAGTTGAGGCCAATTCATTAAATATATTCAAGAAGGAGTTAGATATATTTCTTGAGGCTAAAGGGATCAAGGGATATGGGGAGAAAGCAGGGACAGAGTACTGAATTTGGATGATCAGCCATGATCTCATTAAATGGCGGAGCGGGCTCGAGGGGCTGAATGGCCTACTCCTGCTCCTATCTTCTATGTTTCTATGTTTCATCTCATTTCTCAAATGTAAGTCAAACAGAAGCAGGATCATTCAGATTTCTCTGAGCAGTGTGAGGCAGGATGTTGTATCTGGGGCTGTTTTTGTTAGAGCAGCAGAGATTAAAGATTGATGAGGTAGAGGTTTGTTAAATTATGAAGGGATGCGACAGAGCAGATAGAAACAGAGTGTATCCACTGTTTGAGGGGTATAGAATGAGGGGACATTGATATGAGTAATTGTAAACGATTTTGGAAAGAGAGCAGGAGAAACATTTTTTACGCAGAGGGTTGTGAGGCTGCGGAATACACTACCAGAGTTAGTGATTCAAGTAGAGGAAAGGGGAATAAAGGGATATGGGAACATAGAGGGATTAGGAATGCTCTTCATGTGGAGGATAAGCATCAGGGCCAGAATTTTCCTTACCTTGGCGGGTCCGGAGCAGCCCGTGTCTGTGACGGGTCCCGACCCCACTGCTGGCTCCATCCCGCTGTACATAATGAACTTACCTTAATGGGGCCTATTAAGCTTGCCCAGTGCGTTACCCGGCCCAATGAGATGGAGCGGGTCTAGTATCATGACGTGGTTTAATCCGGGACCCTTAAAGGGATCATGGCCACATTAAATTTTAAGTTTAATCTAACGTAATGGGTGTTGAATTTTACCATACAATAATATAATAAAAGTTATATATGAGTGACAAAGAATTATTTAAATAAAATTATCATTAATTAATATTACTCCATCTACAAATACAATCAAGTACATAATTTAAAAAGTACATTCATTGGGAAGTTATTGGTGCTTTAGTCACAAATCTATAGACTTTAGTATCAGTAACTGGTACAAATAAAAGATGTGTGTGTATAGGTAATACATAAAATTAAGCAGATCTTAAATGTAATTGTAAAGGGGTGGATTTCCAATCTAATGCAAGTTCAGCTAGTGGAAGAGCTGTGGAAACCCTGACAAACAGTGTAAGTGGTGCTTACAATGTGATTCTGGGATTTCTGCAGCTCTTCCGTTGAAGTTAACAATGGACAAGTGAGAGAACGTCCACCAAAATGCACCCGAAAGTCGCAGACTAAAAAATTAAATTAGTCATATTCAGGGACTGAAAGCAAATTGAACCAGTGGAAAGAGTGATGAGATGCCCTAGGGGGAGTGTTTGCTAGTGCTGTTGGGGAGGGTTTAAACTAAACTAAAATGGCAGGGGTTTGGGAACCTGTGCAGGGAGACAGAGGAAAGGGAAGCAAGGATAGAAGCAAAAGACAAGAAGGAGAAAAACAAAAGTGTAAGGCAGAGAAATCAAGGGTGTAAATCAAACAGGGCCACAGTAAATAATAATTCTAATAGGACTAGGCCTAGAAATTCAGTTGTTAGCGCCAGCCGCTAGCACCTTAGGAGGAGGAGAAGTGGGGCGCTAAGCGGCTAGCGCCCGGGCGCGGCGCGATCTGCGCCTCTCGTGAACTTCACTTAAGATTTAGCTTTGTCTTGTAACGGAGCCGGTGATAACTTAAACTGGCCTTCCTGGCCGATAATGTCTTTCAATGTCTTTTGCATTGTCACCGTGGCTCGGTTCGCATATTGATCGGTCCGGACATTTTCCTTGATGGTTGCTAAACGGTTTTTCCTTTGTACGATAAATGGGTATAAGTGTTTTTACATTGTCCGCCCATATCTTGATGGGCCCCATCCTGTACTTATAATCCATTGAATATGTATGCTGTTGCCCTGAGTTTCGGTTCCCAGAGACTGGCTTTCGTGGGCTCACTGTCTTCAATCCACAAGCCTGTCTGGCTTGCAGTAACAGAAATAAAATGGTTCATAAACTGATCACGGGGCCTGGCGGCCATTTTGTATGCCCTTTTATCAAAGGTTTTTCTGTGCAAGCTTACTTTGGTCAATAAACAGTCTTATTTTATCCAGTTTTCTTGCGTGGTTTTTGCTGAAAATTGCGAATCTTACAGGCCCCCCTGTGATACTGATAGCTTGCTTAAAGTATCAATAATCCTTGATGAGCAAATTTTCCCTGATTCCCCACATCCAAACATTCCTGGCACTTAACTATCTATGCCCCTCACGACACATGCAGTTCCCATTTCCGGAGAAAATGAAAATTACCTCATGCACATTTGGAATCATAGACAGCAAAACTTAAACTATAACATCTTCACCTGTCAGATGGGCAGGGGTTGATACCCTTTTGCGCCATCTGCATGCATCTTTTATTAATCCAAAAAACTTACTAACAACTACTAACATAACCATACTTATTTCCTTATAACCCAAAACAATCAAAAAAAAAAAAAAATTTTAAATGGAGGGACGCTTAATCTTATACTAGCAGCTTAGAGTGGGGTATCTGCTTCCCCCATCTGCACATAGTGTTCTCTCCATTCTCCTGTGTTCTCATGCCTCTGGAGGCGTTTGCCTCTTTTGCAATGCACGAAGAGCAAAAATATCACAATCAAAACCTGACATACTACTAGGATATGGGATGCTATTCTAATCCAGGCGGGGACCTCTATGTTGGTGAACAAGTCCCACCATGGTGGGATGGTTATGTCCAATATGTCTTTTCCTATCTCTAAAGTCTTCTGCTCCAGTGTATAGAAATGTTTCTGCGAAACTATAACGGCTTTTAAAACCTTGGTGAGGTGTTCGGGAAGAGGGGGAATGACATAACCAAAATGCGCGACAAATCGTTGTAAGTCTGTGAAATTCTCTTTGATAGTGATGTGTACAGTGGAGGGCGCAGGAATGGGAACAATTCGTTGTTGTGCCACTTGAACCTCGGCCCTGGGTTTGAAACAGAAACTGCTATCACCGACCGAACACCACTCGTGTTGTCCATATCGGTACTGAGGCGCTGCAGTGGTGACGCAGTATGTCCCACCCCCGATATATGCTACCTGTGGGGGCACATGGTCCTCTGCCATTGCCTCCATGGTGCAATTCACCGGCTTTGCGCTAGCGGTTCTGAACCCGCACTGTGGTTTCAAAAAGGCATTCAAGTGCTGGGGACACAGGATGATGTGTGCTCCCCGGCTCCGACATCCCGAGAGGTCGGTGCCTGTCATCGTACGCTCCCATCTGATGACGTAAGGCGGGACCACTGCGTAACGAATGTGTGCGCCCCCCTGAATGACTCCAATGTTCTCTACTCTGTATACCGGGGCGGGCTTTGCTGCGGGACCCAACACCGGCATTCTTACTACTATTCCCATAATAGTGTGATTCGAATGTCCGCAGTCCACTGGAACTGGGTATGCTTCTGCGGCTAGTCTGAGCTGGCACGGGCTTAATGCATTCTCAAAAGGGTGGAGCGCTTGCAAGTGCTTGTTGCTGATCCAGGACGGGACCAAACCCTGTTTTAAATCCTCAAGATTACTGCGGCCCTCGCCCAATAACCACGCCCCGTACAGCACACAGGCCTCGTTTTGCGCAGCTTGATCGGACGCATTCCGATCCTCCTTAATGAGTGCATTTACCGTTCTCGCGTGTTTCTCCAGCTCAGCAATTATGTCCTTAAAGTGTAGTGTCATGGCCTGGTCCTCATGCAACTCAGAACCCACGACCTTGTTTTCGTCTGTCAATATGTTCCTTAACTGGGCTTTTAAACCGTTGATCTGTGTCTGCAGTTCCACGTTATCTAGAGCGTTGACAACAGATGTCCCGGTATTAAAAGCAGTGAATATGTCATTTACAGTACCCCTTCTTTGCCTCCCGACTCGATCCAAAACTTCTGGCGGTGTGGTGTATAATTTGTCTCTGTCGATGTCGGCAAAGTCAAATTCGTAAAATTGTCTAAACATACGGGTTAACAGGACCTGGTATAATTGTTCCGTTTCTTTGGGACACCACTCCGGCAATCTTACCTCAGTGAGATTTAAAATCACTGAGGCCACCGCGTAGTGTACCCCTTGGTACAGCACCTGACCGGTGGGTACCAATACTAAACCGTTCCCGGGTCCCTTGGTGGTGGTTGGGCACCCTCCTTTCTGGGCTAGTGCTACCGGAAGCGTGGGCAGGGGCTTGCGTGGGCGGGTGATGAGTTCAGTGGCGTTCACCGGAATAGGGGAGTATGGGGCTCCGCACGCTCGAGTGCTAACATCCCATCTCATCCCCTTCCCTTCATCCTGCCACTGCCTCTGGAAGAAGATGGACACGCCCTTGGGGCAGACGCGTCTCGAACCCCACATACAGACATATATTCCCTCATCCGGTTCCCACCATTTGTCCCAACACACACGTAATTGTCCGTGAGTTCCCGTAATAGTCCGATGGGTATTATTACCCAGTCGCTCCCACTCGACCGTAGAGTTTCTCATGTCCTTTCCCAGCTTTCGTAGCCACCACCATCGCCTTGGTGGTACGTTCCCATTGCACACCAGACAAATCCTCTTTCCCACGGTGACGCTGACTCTGGGCGCTAGGATCCTCACTCGAGGGCACGTTAATGAAGTCTCTTGGTAGGCAAAACCGAAATTGCTGGAATATTCCGTAGAATTCGTTCCCAGCCAACCTGGCCATCTCCCTTGGTGGAAGTAGGTGGCGGTTTCCTCTACCTCTCGCTCCCCCGTCCCATCCGTTGCGATGGGGGCCGTGTCCCCGGAGCACCCGAAAATGATGACGTCCTTGGTGCGGCCTCGGTAGGCCCACCCGCACCCGATCGCCATGAACGCGATGACAATCCTTTCCATCGTATCCCAGGTTTCTGTAACCAACAAAATGATGTAGCCGGGCTCCCGATAGGTGCTGGCCTAAATTAATTGGACGCGCGGGTTCCTGGACCCCGCTCCCTAACAAACACACATACCGGGCAGACTTCAAAATTGTACTCTTAACACCATATACTTTACCTTCCTTAAACTATGACCATAATTACCTATCTTAACTTATGTACAGCGCCGCCCTCCGTGGGGCGGCTTTCCGAATCCCTGTGAGGTCTGTCGTGTGCCACACCCTGCGGTGGGGCTGCATTGATCTTTGGCCTTGATCCCCCGCAGCCTGTCGCTGCTGAACGGGGATCATGTCTTCCTGGGGCTGCTTTAAACCGTGGTTGGGGAGGATGGGGAGAATCTGGCCAAAATTTTCTGGGCTGGGGCGCTCGAGCTGACCTACGAGGGGCTGCTTTGGGTTGGGCTCCCGGGGCCGATGGATCTGGGGTCGTGACTGTTACCGTCACAGCCTGTGGTTCCTCCACAGCTGCCGGCTCCAGCTCCCCTTCCTCAGGCTCCGCCCCCCCGGGGTCGGGATCTGTGGCTTCCGACTCCACCTCACCTGTCCCTACAGGTAACGAGTCTCCACCCCCACTCCCTACCTCCCCCAAGCTTGAGTCGAGGGCGGGACTGCCGTCCTCTGACTCTTCCTCCTCCGTGATTGGGTCTAAAGCGAGGTTGAGCTGTTCGGGCTCTCCCCTGCCTAAATCCCATTCAAAAGATGAGACCTCCCACTCCAATGGGATGGCCTCTCCCTTCACGCAGGCTACTGCTCCAGCCTGTGTGGTCTGTGACTCTGTTACAGGCTGAGGATCTTTGTTCTCAGACCTGGTCCCCTTTGGTGGCCCTGGTGTACCCGGTTTAAACAGTTTACACTGGTTGATGTGAAACCATTTGGTACGTCAGGGCGTCTTCACTGCATAAACCATGGGGCTGGCTTTGTCTACAATGCTGTATGGCCCCATGTACAGTGGTTCAAAACTCCCTACCCTGGCGTAGTTTCGGACCATGACCTGGTCCCCGACTACCCACTCTTGTTGTTTCCGAGGTTCCAACAACAGTTTATTTCCCTGGTGCTGTCTTCCCATGTTCCCAGCCGCCTGCCCATAAATCTGTCTCAGGCGCTCCAAGAGGGTTTGGGCGAATTTGTCCCGTTTCACCTCTCGGAGCTGGCCCTCAGTGAGCACCGGGGCTAGCACATGGGTGGGTGTTCGCATGATCCTTCCAGTCATTAACTCGTGCGGGGAATACCCCGTGCTTTTGGACTGGCTGGCTCGGATCCCCATGAGGACTAAAGGCAGGACCTCCGCCCATTTCTGGGGCGAGCCCATTGTCTCTTTCCTCAGCTTTTCCTTGAGGGTCCGATTCATACGCTCAACAATCCCGGATGACTGGGGATTGTATGCTACGTGCCACTTTCCCTCAATGCCCAAGAGCCTGAGGGCGTTCTGCATTACTTGACCGGTGAACTGACTCCCTTGGTCGGACTCTACAAAACGGGGGAGTTCCCACCGTGAGAACACTTCCCGAATCAAGATCTTAGCAGTACCCAGTGCCGTAGCTGTTCTGCACGGGAAGGCTTCTACCCATTTGGTGAACACATCTACCAGGACAAGGCAGTACTTATAGCCTCCCTGGGCGGCGGGCAGGGGCCCTATGTAGTCGACCTGAATCGACTGCCATGGTCCCTCTACCCTCCTGATGTGCCCCATGGGCACCTTCCTTTTGTGGGGGTCTGGGTTGTTAGCAGCACACACAAGACAGCTTGCGCAGAACTCGCGGACATCGTCCCGAAGTCCCGGCCACCATCCCGCCTGTTCCACCCGTTGCCAGGTGACCTCAGGTCCGGGGTGTCCCGCTCCTGGACCCTCGTGGGCCAATTGCAGGAATTCCCTTCGGTGCTGCTGCGGCACAACCCACTGCTCCTTTCGGAACAGCATACCTTCTTTGACTGTGAGGGCTGCCGTACTGTACGGACCTTCTACCTGTTTGCCCTCTGTGATGGCTTTTAGGACTGCTTTTAGGGCGGGATCCAGGGTTTGGACGGTCTTTAGGTCTGGGGGCGGTGTCACCCCTGTGTTCCCGGGAATTCCCTCCCTGCCTTGGATCGCCGCCACGGGTCCGGGTTCGTATGGGTCCCAGAGAATGCCGTTGCGGGCACCCTCCCTGGCTAGCGCATCCGCCTGCTGGTTGCCCTGACTGCGGGGTTCTGTAATGGAGTGAGCCTTCACCTTATGGATGAACACCTCTCCTTTCTCCCCCACAGCTGCTAGGATCTTCTCCAGCAAGGGCTTAACTGTTAAAGGCCGCCCGTCCGCGGAGGTGTACCCGCGTCGGGACCAGATGGCGAGGTACTCCGTACACGAATTGCACGTGAACATGCTGTCTGAGCAAATCGTGTATGGGGTTGGGAAAATCTCGGGGTGGGTAACCACGTACGCCACCGCGGACAGTTCAGCCTGCTGCGCGCTCATAGTGCTGGGGAGCTTAATTGCCAGGGCAATGTTTGCCGCAGGGTCATAAACTCCACACCCTGTGAGTCGCTTGCCGTCAGCTACAGTGCTAGAACCGTCTACGTAGATCTCGCGGCCCGTGGGATGTATCCCGGCCCGTAAACCTATGTTAACTTCCCATACCCCTTCTACGGAACATTGATGGGCTGTCCCGGGATATGCCATATTGGCTGCGAGCCTTGGCGCGCAGAGGCCTTTAACTTTGAGATCCATCTGGGAAAGGAGGAGGGTCCAGCGCGCAATCCGAGCGCTGCTTACGGTCCCATCCTTAATCCTCCCGTCCAGAAGCATCTTCGTGGGGGTGTGATGGGTGAGGAGCGTAATGGGAGAGGTCCCTGTGAAGATCACTGATCTGTTCACAGCCCAATGCGTGGCCAGGAGATGCCGTTCGCAATTGGAGAAACTCCTCTCCACATCCGTGAGCACCCTGGAGGAATAAACTACTGGTCTTAGCTTGCCGTGCCGCTCTTGGAGCAGTACTGCGCTCAGGCTGTCCCCACTAGCGGCTACCTCCAGAAAGAACTCCTCTCCCCCATCTATGGCCCCTAGGGCTGGCGCGGTCTGCAGATCTCTTTTCAACTTCTCGAATGCTGCCTGGCACCCCTCGTCCCAAGACCACTCGACTCCCTTGTGTAAGAGTCGAAGTAGCGGGGCCGCTGTGGCAGCATAGTCCTCGATGAAATCTCTGCAGTACCCGGTCAATCCCAAAAAGGACCTTACACCCGTTACTGTGTTGGGAATCGGCAGATCTTGTATAGATTCCCGTCTGGCCTTATCTATGGCTCTTTCCCCAGCGCGGATGGCCAGACCCAGGAATTTAACTTCCTGCTGGCCGATCTGGGCTTTCTTTGGGTTTACTTTGAAACCCTTCCTTTCTAACAGTTCCAACAATTCGGCTAACAGTGGGCCGTGCTGCTCCCTTGTATCTGTGAACAGGAGTAAGTCGTCCACATACTGCACTATCTGGTTGGGCTGGCTGAACTCTTTCAAACTCCCCGCCATACACTGATGGAAAATGCTGGGGCTGTTGTGAAAACCCTGTGGTAAGCAGTTCCAGGTGTACTGTTGCCCTTTGAAAGTAAAGGCAAACTTGTACTGGTCCTCCCGCCGCAGCGGAATGGACCAAAAACCGTTCGAGATGTCCAGCACTGTGAATGTGGTCGCCGATGCTGGAATACTCCCTATTAAGTCTGCAACTGCTGCTACCGTGGGCGCGCAGGCTGGGATATTACTATTGAGGACTCTATAGTCCACCGTGGCTCTCCACGAATTGTCCGGTTTCTTTACCGGCCATAATGGGGAGTTCACGTGGGTGGCTATCGTCCTCAATACGCCCTGCTGTACCAATGAAGATATTGCTGTCTCCATGTCGGGTTCTGCCTCCTTGGGGAAATTATACTGCTTTTGGGGTCGGATCATGGGGTCCCCGTCTACGCTGACTTCGAACCCAGTGACTCTCCCGCAGTCGTGCTTGTGGGTGGCGAACGCGGTCAGATTTTCTGACACACGCGCCTGCAAGTCCGTTGGGACGTTTGTTATCATGAGCTCGAGATCGTAACCTCCTGATGGCTTCATAGTGCACAGGGCCCCCTTTTCTTCCTTCCCCGGGATTACGACTACCTTACCTAAACCGCCCTCGGCTCCCCAGAGACAGTGATTTCTCAGGTCCACGAGGATCCCGTGTTCCACCAAGAAATCAGCCCCGAGGATGCCTTTCCCCCCCCCCTCTTTCCACTTCAATAGGATGCACGTCCATGTGGTGTGGAGCGCTCCCAACTGAATGGAGAGCGGGAGGGAGTGCGCGCCAGCCTGTGCTCTACCTGTGAAACCCGCTACTAAATATGGAGCCTGGGCGGACAGAGGTGAGGCAAAAGGTTTGTCCATGTGGATCAAGGTACACGAAGCTCCCGTATCCAACAGGTAACTACCCCTTTGTTTCTCCACCTCCATCTCCACCACAGGTCTTCTCCAAGCGTCATAGCGGAGCGGACACAAGTAGATGGGCTGCGCGGGCGTCAGTCATTTAGGTGTTTCGGCTGGGGTCTCGGGGGCGATAGGGCTGTTAGCAACCGCTACCTTCCCCTGCCAGGTCATCAGAGACCGCATAGTCTCCAAGACTGACTCGATCGCAGCGGGGTCCACAACCGCACCACCCCCTTCATTCGGGGCAAAGGCTACGGTTGGGTTCTGGACTGGTGTTGGGGCAGCGGCCTGCACTTGTGGTTGTGCTGGTGTTGGGGAAACTCTCGGGCCGTTGGCGACTCGGGCTTGGGCTCGATCTTGGGCTGCGGCGAACGCTCTCTCCCTCTTATCCTTCCAAGGATTCCTACAGTCCTTGCGCCAATGACCCTCCTTCCCACACCCGTAACAACTGCTATTTGCTTGGGGATGGCGATTTCCCTCCTGACGCCATTCCTTTTTAGCAGAGGCTGCGGGTCTCACCTCATGCACCTTTCCTTTCACAACAGGCGTTTTCTTGCCCTTGTTGTTTCTATAACTGATCGTGAGCTGATCTAGTACTACTTCCTCCGTGGAGCGGGCGTTAGTGGGGTCAAACCATGCTTTGGCCTGTTCCTTCACTACTGGCAGGCAACCTGCTACCAGGCACCGAAGCCAGTGAGCCCTTTGTTCGCCATCCAGCCCGGCCCGGGCCGGCCCGCCCGGGCAGCTGCGCCGATACACTGGCCACAACCTGTCGGCGAAAACCCGTGGGGGTTCTCCCTCTAGCTGCACTGTCTTTTCTAAATGGAGGAACGGAGTTCCGTCCCCCTCTCCCATGATCTCCAGAATCTCATCCCGTAGCAACTCATAGTCCCTGTGCCCTCTCTTGCTCTCGTCAGGGAGACACTGGAGGAGCGAACTGTCCAGGGAGAACAGCAGCATTTTAGACTGTTCAACCCCATCGCAGTCATTGACTGCTGCGGTCTGCTCCATGTCCCTGAAATGCACGGAGGGATCTCCTGACTCGGAGAGTTTTGGGATGTGACTTATCATCTCTCTTAGCTGTCGTGCGCTATGAGGCATTATGATCTGACTCTCAAGGGGTCCGTCATCGCCATTTTCTTCATTTGGACCGATCCTCCGGTGTCTCGTTGGACACATTGGCGCCGACCCCGACTCTACTGTCTGGGGTTGCTCTACCTCAGGGCTCTCTTCCTCTACCGTCTCCGTCTCCTGTCCCGGAGTCCAAGACTCCTCATAGGCAGGAGGCGCAGAAGGTTCGGGGGTTGGTACCCCAACTGCCTCTTGTGGAATCGGTCTTTTGGATTCCTTGGCTAGCAACAGCTGACTCGCTGGTGGATTTATGAGATACACCAACCCGTTTGCCTTCGCTAGGGCCTTTCTCAGGTCCTCTAGCTCCCGGCGGCAAGTGCTGTGGTCGGTGTTCTCAGATCTATCCTCCATGGCCATTTTATATGCTGCCCTGGCTCCCAGGAGCTTTTCCTCTTGGGCATCTACTTGTTTGGCTAGACGGGAACACCTCTCTCTCATTCTACCTTCACTGGCCTTGGCCTCAACGACCTGACATTTTAAATATTCTACCCGGGTTTCGTGGCAGCGAATTACAGAGCGGCGTTCCTGGTTCAGCGCGTCAAGCGATTCAATCAGTTTTTGACCTCCCGCAACCTTTTCCTCCACGCCTTTAAGCAAGCCGTTGATCTGGACTGTCTGTGCTGCAACTACCTGGTCCAAAAGCTGGACTTGCTTCTTGTAGCACATCAGCCAGACCGCCTTTTCTACAGATTTCTTATGCTCTCTACCCGCTGTCCACTTGATGGCTGCGTCTAGCGGGCGCCTATCCCTTAGTAGATCAGATATCCATTGTTTTGTGAGGTTGACTTTTCCGAAAACATAATCTGCTATTCTTTCATCCATCACATTTCGTTTATTCAGATCTTGATCTAACACACTACTTTCCTGCTGCCAAGGTCCTGCCGCGGTCGCCATTTCTGTAGGGGGTTTCTCTTGCTCTTTCTGGTCTCCTGCCAGGCTTCGTGCAATAATTACCCTTGAGTGGTTCGACCCACTCCCCCCTACGGTTCTAGACCTTGGACTTAGGTGCAGAGAACAGTAGTGCAGAGAAAGAACTCAATAGACCAGGTTGAATAGCACGAAATGGATGCTTTTATTTTTAAACAGTTTGAAGCATTACAAAATACATGTCATAGGCACAGATTAAAGTTACTACAATCATGCACAAATTTATGAACTTGACTCTATGGAAATGGGGAACACACGGCACATCGAAAAAGGGGAAACACATTACGATTTCCCTTAACTCCCTCCCCTATACCTAAACTAAGTTTCAACCTGGGGAACTTGGGATCATGCTCACCACTCTCGAAATCGCGAGAAAGGGGGTTCGCAGCCTTTTTGGCACCGCTTTCCGTCGTCACGTGGATTTGGAAACTTCTGGCGCAGTCGATATTCTCTCCTCCCTCGAGGCGGTGGGGTAGACCCAGCCTCGATGAGCGCTCGTTAAGGTTGAGATCCACTAAGTCAATTTGGGTTCATGGAGCAGACCCAGATGCAGGCTATGCACTTGGGAGAATCTTGTGGCATCGATCGCCGGTTCTCCAGAGGGTTTCTTCTCCGTCGGCCTGGGTCGTCGATGATCTCCCGACCCCAGTACCCGGGCCACCCTCGTCGTCTTCTCGTCGTGGCCGAGCCTTGTTTGGCTGAACACCGACCACGTTGTCCTTTTACCGAAACCGTCCGTCTTTAAAAAAAAGACGAAAACGTTTTCATCGATCTGCCGAAGTGGAAGAGGCGCCGATCCGGGCACCGTCCGCCCTTCGTTCGTTCCTCGTAGAAGAAAGTTCTTGAAGAAATGGAAGCCTGAAGTCGCCCAACAAGAAGCCGTGACAGTGAAGAAGAAGTTGTTCAAGTAACCCGGAGTCCGAAGTAACTTAGATGGACTTTCAATCCATAGTTATACTCTTTTGGGACAGTCTTATCTCCCGCCAAATCATAGTCCTGTCTTTGTATTAATTTTGGCGGGCAGAAATCTCTGCAGGGGCGCTTTGTCTTGTAACGGAGCCGGTGATAACTTAAACTGGCCTTCCTGGCCGATAATGTCTTTCAATGTCTTTTGCATTGTCACCGTGGCTCGGTTCGCATATTGATCGGTCCGGACATTTTCCTTGATGGTTGCTAAACGGTTTTTCCTTTGTACGATAAATGGGTATAAGTGTTTTTACATTGTCCGCCCATATCTTGATGGGCCCCATCCTGTACTTATAATCCATTGAATATGTATGCTGTTGCCCTGAGTTTCGGTTCCCAGAGACTGGCTTTCGTGGGCTCACTGTCTTCAATCCACAAGCCTGTCTGGCTTGCAGTAACAGAAATAAAATGGTTCATAAACTGATCACGGGGCCTGGTGGCCATTTTGTATGCCCTTTTATCAAAGGTTTTTCTGTGCAAGCTTACTTTGGTCAATAAACAGTCTTATTTTATCCAGTTTTCTTGCGTGATTTTTGCTGAAAATTGCGAATCTTACAGGGGCGGGGGGTGGGGGGTGGCGCAAGGATGGTTCCTTGAGGGACTCCGGAGGAGCAGGGTGTAGGGGGTGGCGTGTGGTGGTCGTGTTTGGCACGTACGCCCAGTCAGTTATGCCCCTGACTGTTTTGTGAGTGGTTCGAATCGCTCCCACGCCCCTGGATTCTAGACACCGGACTTAGGTACAAGGCGGCGATACAGAGAAGACTCGAGTAGACAGGTGGTTGGATGTAAACAAAAACCAAGATTTGATTGAATAGGAAAAGCTTGATACAATCTTATGGAAAAATTACTAGTGTACACTTCTACAGGCGAAAAATACAAAAGAAGAATAACTATACTTATACAGGGAATGGGGAAAACATGGCACATTGAGGGAAAACAACTATCTTAACAATCCCCTCATCCTTATCCCACCTCCTATACCTAACTAGATTAAGCTATGAGGGGTCAGAACTTCATGCTCACCAATCGAAAGGTTTGTTAGACTCAAAACAGCGGTTGGGTTCGCTCTTGGTGCTCTCTGGAGCCTGCCGTCATCACGTGGCCTCCGAGCGCTGCAAGGACGTTGTCCAGGTTCAAGTACTCCAAAGTTAAAGTCTCTGTTTGGGTACTTTACCTTGCAGGGATGATTCTTCGTTGATAGCCGACAGATTGAGTTGGTGTACAGATATTCGAAGGTCGGCTGAGGCTGAAGGCCCGATAATTCAAAACCTCCCCTCAGTTCGTCTCCTCAGTTGGTCTTCTTCAGCTGGACTTCCTCAGGTGGCCTTCCCTCCAGTGGTCTTCCCTCCTCCCCTTGTCGTGTCCCGCCTCGCCTGGCCTGAATTGTCCGTGTCCGCCCGACCCGGTGCCGGGGCGATTCCAGATGGAGTGGGAAAAGGGCACAGGCAAAGGCCAGGGGGTAAGCACGGGACAGGGAAAGAGCGGCAGCCACGAGGGCGAGGGGGCCGAAGAGCAGCAGAGAGCAGCAGCACCAGGACAGCACTGCACAGCACCAACGAAGAACACCGATTGCTTTCACAGAATCACAGAATCTACAGTGCAGATAGAGGCCATTTCGGCCCATCGAGCCTGCACCGACACATATCCCACCCTATCCCCGTAACCCCATGTATTTAATCCCCTAACACTAAGGGTCAATTTATCATAGCCAAATCAACCTAACCTGCACATCTTTGGACTGTGGGAGGAAACCGGAACACCCGGAGGAAACCCACGCAGACACAGGGAGAATGTGCAAACTCCACACAGACAGTCGCCCGAGGCCAGATTTGAACCCGGGTCCCTGGCGCTGTGAGGCAACAGTGCTAACCACTATGCCACCGTACCCTTGTCGAAAACCCTTATCTGCGTGCCAAATCAGGTTAGTTCTTTGTCTTAATTTTGGCGGGCTATTTTAAATAATGGTAGCAATCCATACTAACTGTTTTTAGATGGCCGGTAATCGCATCTAGCGGCCCGATAATTGACTTGTATTGTCATGAAAGTTCCTTGATGGGCCTGTCCAGCCTCGATGGCTCTGTTGTTCTGTTTCTGATAATATATGTAGACTGCTTGATGGCCTTAACTATAGGCCTAAACTGAATTTAGATTTGTCTCCAATTCAGTCTAATGCATAATTTAGAGTCCTGTCTGGTTTCAAAGTACAAAGTCTCTCTTCACAGACACTGCAGCTTTGGGTTTCGATCCACAAGCTGTCTGCGTTGCAGAGTCCATTTTAAAATCTCACAGGCTTTCTGCCACGAGGCACGGACGCCATCTTGGGTACCCTTTTTGATTTAAAATGTCCACGCAGGGTCCCGTTTATTAATAACAGCCTTTGGGGAAATGCAGAAATTTTGCAAATCTTACAAGGGGTGGAAAGAGACCCTTTGTTACAGATGCTCTGGCTAAGATTGGATATGTAAGAGTAGAACCAAGCAGTGGCATGTCCTACATGGCTAAACCCTGTTGAAGGTTGCAAAGAGGTCAAAGAGGCTGAGGAGGGATAATGCATCACAGTTGCAGTTACAGGGAATATAATTTGTGACCTTGGGAGGTAATGAAATAAGGGCTATCTGCTGTGCGGGAGCAACCTCAGATAATGCGCAAAGTTCAAGCACCTCTCAGTGGTACTCCAACGGATGATGCTGAGGCATTGAGGTTCACAGGCCAAGATATGATTTAAACCAGATTGAAGACAGTAGGAAACATAGTGGGGACAGCTGTTCAGGAGGATGCCACTAGGCTATAGCTTCCAGTAAGATGCCTTAATGCTAATATTTTTAAGCTAGCTTCGCTCCTTCCTTTGCTTGGTTCTCTGCACACCACCCAGCATGCCACATGGAGGTATAACGGTTCAGGGTGACTCTCCCTTTGATTCTCCTTTTTATGTAGAGAATTGGATGTCATAAACTCAACATTTTCCCATAGTAACAAGATTATTAATTTAGCAAGCAGAGGATTGTGGGTAAAAAAAATATGTTGTAGCCACCCCTGCAATATGACATAGTGATTCTCAAAGCACTAAACCTTGAAAAAGTATTATAAAGAAAGAAGATGTCTGAGAACTGCCATTTTCCCTTTCATTACTGAAGAATTTTACACAGCTCCTTCCAGCTGAGATAAAACACTTTCATTTTACCTCCTCTGTACTATCTATTTAATTCAGAGGTGAACTTGAGGACAACATTAGTTGACATGTGATTTCAGATAAAAGATCACCTTTTAATGAAAAGATATAGACAATTTCAAGGGGGAATGGTGCATTCTTCCAGTACCAGAAATATGAAAGTCAGGGCAAAAACTGAAGATGAATAAATAAAGGGAATAGGGGTGATTTTAAGGCAGGCAAATAAATAGAACCCAAATAGCAACAGGAAAAAAGGAAAAAAGTTTTCCTGTTCCCAAGTTTCTGACTGGCAGATCACCAAGTAGCAGCCAATTATTTAACAGGAACAAATTCCTTTATTCCTAAGTGAGTCAGACCAGCAACTGAAGTAATCCAACTGGAGGAAGTCCTCCTGCCCCCCAACCAGGCCTGTTTAAAACCGCTCTTGTAACTGAAAAAAACAGTTCACCATGACCACGCCCATAGCCATCTCTACTTTATATAAGAATGGCCTCAAACTAGGGTACTGAGAATGTTTGCCAAAATGAATGTATGCTAAATATATATTTAAAACTTTTCCCTTAGTTGATGGAATTTAATTTCTTTGTGCAATCCCTGCTTCATAGGTTTATATTCGCTAGAGTTTAGAAGAATGAGAGGGGATCTCTTTGAAACTTATAAAATTCTAACAGGACTAGACAGACTAAATGCAGGAACGATGCTCCTGATGGCGGGGGCGTCCAGAACCAGGCGTCACAGTCTAAAGATAAGGGGTAAGCCATTTAGGACAGAGATGAGGAGGAATTTATTTACCCAGAGAGTGGTGAACCTGTGGAATTCTCTACCACAAAAGGCAGTTGAGGCCAATTCATTAAATATATTCAAGAAGGAGTTAGATATATTTCTTGAGGCTAAAGGGATCAAGGGATATGGGGAGAAAGCAGGGACAGAGTACTGAATTTGGATGATCAGCCATGATCTCATTAAATGGCGGAGCGGGCTCGAGGGGCTGAATGGCCTACTCCTGCTCCTATCTTCTATGTTTCTATGTTTCATCTCATTTCTCAAATGTAAGTCAAACAGAAGCAGGATCATTCAGATTTCTCTGAGCAGTGTGAGGCAGGATGTTGTATCTGGGGCTGTTTTTGTTAGAGCAGCAGAGATTAAAGATTGATGAGGTAGAGGTTTGTTAAATTATGAAGGGATGCGACAGAGCAGATAGAAACAGAGTGTATCCACTGTTTGAGGGGTATAGAATGAGGGGACATTGATATGAGTAATTGTAAACGATTTTGGAAAGAGAGCAGGAGAAACATTTTTTACGCAGAGGGTTGTGAGGCTGCGGAATACACTACCAGAGTTAGTGATTCAAGTAGAGGAAAGGGGAATAAAGGGATATGGGAACATAGAGGGATTAGGAATGCTCTTCATGTGGAGGATAAGCATCAGGGCCAGAATTTTCCTTACCTTGGCGGGTCCGGAGCAGCCCGTGTCTGTGACGGGTCCCGACCCCACTGCTGGCTCCATCCCGCTGTACATAATGAACTTACCTTAATGGGGCCTATTAAGCTTGCCCAGTGCGTTACCCGGCCCAATGAGATGGAGCGGGTCTAGTATCATGACGTGGTTTAATCCGGGACCCTTAAAGGGATCATGGCCACATTAAATTTTAAGTTTAATCTAACGTAATGGGTGTTGAATTTTACCATACAATAATATAATAAAAGTTATATATGAGTGACAAAGAATTATTTAAATAAAATTATCATTAATTAATATTACTCCATCTACAAATACAATCAAGTACATAATTTAAAAAGTACATTCATTGGGAAGTTATTGGTGCTTTAGTCACAAATCTATAGACTTTAGTATCAGTAACTGGTACAAATAAAAGATGTGTGTGTATAGGTAATACATAAAATTAAGCAGATCTTAAATGTAATTGTAAAGGGGTGGATTTCCAATCTAATGCAAGTTCAGCTAGTGGAAGAGCTGTGGAAACCCTGACAAACAGTGTAAGTGGTGCTTACAATGTGATTCTGGGATTTCTGCAGCTCTTCCGTTGAAGTTAACAATGGACAAGTGAGAGAACGTCCACCAAAATGCACCCGAAAGTCGCAGACTAAAAAATTAAATTAGTCATATTCAGGGACTGAAAGCAAATTGAACCAGTGGAAAGAGTGATGAGATGCCCTAGGGGGAGTGTTTGCTAGTGCTGTTGGGGAGGGTTTAAACTAAACTAAAATGGCAGGGGTTTGGGAACCTGTGCAGGGAGACAGAGGAAAGGGAAGCAAGGATAGAAGCAAAAGACAAGAAGGAGAAAAACAAAAGTGTAAGGCAGAGAAATCAAGGGTGTAAATCAAACAGGGCCACAGTAAATAATAATTCTAATAGGACTAGGCCTAGAAATTCAGTTGTTAGCGCCAGCCGCTAGCACCTTAGGAGGAGGAGAAGTGGGGCGCTAAGCGGCTAGCGCCCGGGCGCGGCGCGATCTGCGCCTCTCGTGAACTTCACTTAAGATTTAGCGGTGGCGCAAAACCGCAGTGCCCGCTCAGCTGCGCGCGCAGATCCTGACGTCATTTCATGGTGCAACGCCCTTGGTGCGCCCCGAACCAGAACTTCAGTGGCGCTGCCCTTCTGTGTGCCTGGCGCCCCCAGCGACTGGTAGAGGGGAACGGTTCCCAGTCACTGCGGAGTGTGGGGGGCGCTAATTAAAGGGGACTCCTCCTGCAGTATAAGTGGCAGCCATTTTGTTCCACTCCTTCTTTGTGAGAGATGGATATTTGGAGAGAGACAAAGGGAGAGAGCTTTCTGGTTTGACTCAGTGCTCGCACAGGTACTTCTGGCTTCAGGCCAGAGCTTTGCACTTGGATTTAACTTTCAGTGCCACAGCCTTGAGTTGCCAAATATAATGGGGGCTGCCATGGGTGGAAACGTTGGCTTACTGCATTGCATTCAAAGGGCTCAGAGACGCCGTGAGAGAATGCCAGTCATGGCCAGATGGAGAAGGGCCAACAGGCGTCGGCACAGGAGGTCTTACCCACCCAGGGTATACCGCCAGCAGTTTTCATATCTGAACATGTCTGAGGAGCAATGTGTTCGGAGGCTGCGATTCAGAAGGGAGGTGCTCACTGAGATCTGCCACCTGCTTCGCAGAGATCTGCAGCCGCAGCTGAGGAGCAGGACGTCTCTGTTGGTGGCAGTGAAGGTGACGGTGGCTCTCAACTTCTATGCCACCAGCTCCTTCCAAACCACTACTGGGGACATTGCCAACATCTCTCAGTTCGCGGTACATTGCTGCATCCGCCAGGAGACCAATGCCCTTTTCAGAAGGAGACGTCAGTTCATCTCCTTCCCCATGACCCTGGACAAGCAGCAAGAGTGTGCAATGGGATTTGCAGTATTAGTGGGCTTCCCCATGGTCCAGGGCGCCATTGACTGCACGCATGTGGCTTTGCGGGCACCTCTACAGAATGCCGAGGATTACCGCAACCGGAAGGGCTATCATTCGCTCAACGTGCAGTTGGTGTGTGACCACAGGCAGCTCATACTAGCTGTCAATGCCCGCTTTCCAGGCAGCAGCCATGATACCTTCATCCTGCGCCAGACTTCTGTGGCAGACATTTTCGAAGCCCAGGCTCACCCACGAGGATGGCTTCTCGGGGACAAAGGCTATCCTTTGTGCACCTAGCTGATGACCCCACTCCGTGCGCCCAGCACCCCTGCTAAAGAGCGATACAATGACAGCCATCAAGCAACCAGGAACATCATTGAGCACATAATCGGCGTGCTCAAGCAATGGTTCCGCTGTCTGGATTGTTCCGGGGGAGCCCTACAGTACTCACCTGAGCGAGTCTCCCATTTCATTGTAGTGTGCTGCATGCTGCACAACCTGGCTATCCTCAGGGCTCAGCCACTGCCAGCAAGCATTGGAAGACCACCAGAGGAGGAGCAGGAGGAGGAGGAGGAGCACCAACATGGGAGGGAGACACAAAGTGCAAGGGCCGTCCATCGGCGGCTTATTGCAACTCGGTTCTAGGCCCCGTCTCAGGGAATGGCTTGTGCCAATGAAAGAAGATGAATGGAGCCGCTCCGCAAGCCCTCAGCCGGTCAAGGCAACAAATACTTCCAAAAGCAAACATGGACAATGCGATTAAAGCAACTTTTTTACTGTGCAAACTCTGTGCCCTACCCGCATGACAAACAAATTCAGAGAAACCTCCCAAAAAGCAGTCAGAGACATAACTGGCTCTCCCAACCTTCAGAAAATGAAAAAAGCAGTTCAACAAAAATGACCATGATCCTTGGCCTTTATAAAAAACAAACACAACAGTCTCGGCCTTTATATATCAAAAAACACAACAGTCTCGGCCTTTATATATCAAAAAACACAACAGTCTCGGCCTTCATATATCAAAAAACACAATAGTCTCGGCCTTCATATATCAAAAAACCTTCTCGGCCTCATACATAAAAAAAAACTCGGCCACACCTTCTAGTTTTTCCCCTGCGAGGGTGATCCGCCTCGCTTCCGCAAGTGGCCCCTTCCCGCCCTGCAGCTCCTCCTCAATGGGACTCCAGTGGCTGCAGCAAGGCTGGGGGAAGGCTGCTGAGGGTCAGATGGTGAGACGGCAGATGCCCTTGGGGGACGGCCTGGACCAGCTCTGGGCCTGGAGGGCCCGGCTGCTGACTGCTCCAACTCTGCTTGGGCAGCAGCAGTCTGTCCTACGGGTGGTGGCAGCTGCAGTGGAGGAGTGACAGTGTTGGCTGCAGGAATGCTGCCAACCTGACAGAGCACAGGCACTCCCTGGTCGGCTGATACACTGGCACTCGCATGGGCCAGCACTGCAGCATGCGCAGCAATCTGCTGAAGCACAGACTGCTGGGCTACTGTGGCGCGACAAGGGCCCCATCGATGCCTGGCTGATCCAGCGAGGGTGGCAGCAGTTAGTGCCCGTGTGGCCCTAGTCTGTGTCTGCATCACACCAGCCAGTGAATGCACGGCACGACTGAGCACTTGGCTAGAAGCCGCCTGTGATGCAGCAAAGTCCTGCTGACTCCTAGCCTGTGCTGCCGTGAAGTCCTGCAGACTCCTGGCCTGTGCTGCACTGAATTCTTGCAGACTCCTGGCCTGTGCTGCCCCAAATTCCTGTACACTCCTTGCCAGTGACTCTATGGAGTCAGGCAACCTTGCCACTGCAGCCATGAGCTCAGTGTGCCTGCGCTCAGCCTGGGCGCCCATTTCAGCAAGGAGCCACACCTCCTCTGCGCTCACCGTAGCAGGACTCGAGGCCAGACTCTCCCTCCGGGGAGAAGGCCACCGAGCTTCCCCACCCCTCCCGCGTTGCTGCAGCCTGCTGGGCCCCGGAGTTTCACTCTCCTCAGACCCTTCCCCCCTGCTCCCCTCCAGGGAAGACCTGTCCCCATCATGGCCATGGGCTGCCTCGGCTGAGGGTGTCACTGATGGGCCGGCTTCCTCTTCCTTCTCCTCAATTTCAGATTCAGACACATTGCCAGCTTGAGGGCCCGCCTCCTCACCTGGCGATTCACCATCTGAAAGCAGGGAGGCACAAGAGTTGCTTTAGAGTGAGGACAGGGCGGCAGCGAGGGAGGCATGAGTGCTGCTATGCATTGCATTGGTTCGATAGTGGCAAAGGATGCTGATGTGAGGCGCAAGTGGAAAGAGAGAGGTCAAAAAGGTGATGACCTTACCATTGGGGCCCAGAGCAGGGTCGGCATCTCCACTGGCAACGGGGCCAATCAGCTGGCCTGCCATAATGCGCTCCACATGCTGCTCCAGGTCGCTGAGCTGTTTGAGGTCAGGACGGCCTCCCCCGGTCTGTCGCTGCTGCCTGCGGTTGTGGGCCAGCTTGCCCTGCAAGAGAAAGGACGGCCTCTAAGTACAGTGTCAAGCCCTCATCTTGCCTGCACTGCCTCCCATGGTCGTCGTCGTACGTGTCTTCACACTGTTCCCTTTGGGGAACTGTATGAACTGGTGGAAGGATTTCTGGCCGCGATTAACGCTCCTTCCGTGACCGTAACCATCTTCGTACCAGCCATTAGGGTGGTTAGTCCTATGGCGGGAGGGTTTTACGGGCTCCCACCACCCATACGAGGGGGGGCCACCCACACCCACGGACGCAAGTATCCCGCTGGATGTCAACCCAGAATTTAGAGCCATACTATTAACAATACCCCTTCCTGTACTGAACGCTGTGGCTACATCATTCCAGGTCCCTCTTCTCTGCCTCCCGGACCCCACTCTATCCCCAACATTCAGATTATAAAGCTGTTCTTTCTCTGCATTTCCATAGCCCAGTTCATAAAATTCCTGAAACATCGCTTTTAACAGAGCTTCATAAAGCTTCTCCGTCTTCCTTGGATACCACACAGGCAGATGGACTTCAGTCAGGTTCAGGATCACGGATGCCACGGCATAGTGCACGTTCTGAAACAACACTTTGTCAGTAGGGATTAACACCTACCCATTCCCTGGACCCCTGGTGGTGGTGGGACACCCATCTACAGTCGTCTGTACTGTCGGGGCTCTGGGCGGGGGCTTCCTGGTCTATGAGATGAGCTCTGTGGTGCTGATGGTATTCGGGGGGTTTGGGATCACACACGAGTCCACACTCCAATCCCAACCGATCCCACCCCCGGCGTCTTGCCATCGCCTGCTAAACGCGATCGACACACCCGCTGGGCAGATCTTTTCCAACCCCCACATACACACATAAATCCCTTCCTCGGATTCCCACCACTTATCCCAACACACATTCACTCCTCCCTGAGAACCCATGATCGTCTGGTACTTGTCATTACTTAGTCTTTCCCAGTCAGCTGTCTGGTCCCCTGTATCCATGCTCAGTTTCCTGAGCCACCACCACCTTCCCAGCGGAATGTGTCCCCTACAGCTAAGGCACACCCATTTACCCTCTGTTACCCTAACCCAGGAGGTGGTAACCCCTATTCTCAGGCATGGGATGGACGCTTCACCATAGGTGAACTTGTCATGGCTGGAATACCGGGTGGAATTCGACCCCAGCCATCCAGGCCATCTTCCCTCGTGGAGATAGATGCTCGCCCCATCCTTTGAGCCACCGCCAGTGGTTATGGTCGGTCCGTCTCCGCCGGTGCCGCCGAAGACAACAGATTCCTCGGTGTTGCCCCTGTGACTCGTGCTGACATCAATCATGACGATCAGGACTACCATGGCTGACTTCATCTTGTTCTTAGGCGTTCCCTGAAAACACACAGAATGCAACCTTGTCCTTGGGTGATGCCTCACCTTTCCAGACGTAGCTACACACGATTACATTTGGTATCCACAGCATACATGTAAATCCAAACTATACAGACAAGCTAAGGCAACAGACAGGAGAGAAAAAGGTTATGTACAGTGCCACCCGTCTCCGGGTGGCCACACTAGGTCTCCTCGACCCTGGGCCTCTTACGACTCTGGCTTCCTTCGTTAACCAGTATGTAAGGCGGCGTCCACGGCACCCTCGGCTGTGGGATCCTGGCACTCCTTCTCACTCCTGCCCCCACAGATGGAACGACTGGTCCCTCTGTGGGCTCCTCACAGTCCCAGATTATGGGCTGGAGACCCACAACTGTAGCGCAGCTCACCACTCCCTGCTGTTTCCTCCTCTTATCAGCTCTTTCCCCAGTGTTGAAAAGCTTGCACTGATTGATATGGAACCACTTAGTGCGTTGGGGCATTTTGACCGCATATACCATTGGACTTGCCCTATCCACGATACTGTACGGTCCCATGTATAGTGGTTCAAAAGTCCCTACCCTGGCGAAGTTTCTAACCATTACTTGCTCTCCGACCTTCCACTCGTGGTGCCTCTGAGGCTCAAGCAATAAACGATTACTATGATGTTGCTTCCCCATGTTACTGGCAGCCTGCCAATGGATCTGTCTGAGGTGCTCAAGCAAATTCTTAACAAACCTGTCCCGGTTCACCTCTCTCAACTGACCTTCAGTGAGAACCGGGGCCAGTACATGGCTGGGCGTTCTCATGACCCTGCCAGTCACAAGCTCATACGGGGAATACCCTGTGCTTCTAGACAGGCTGGCTCGGACCCTCATCAGAACTAACGGCAAGACCTCCGCCCATTTTCTAGGCGAATGTCCCGTCTCCTTCCATAATCTTTCCTTGATGGTCCTATTCATCCACTCCACAATCCTCGATGACTGCGGGTTGTGTGTGACGTGCCATTTACCCGCTACACCTAGCATCTTCAGAGTCGCCTGCATGACTGCCCCTGTGAAGTGGCTCCCCTGATCGGACTCCACATACTGTGGTAGCCCCCCAACTCAAGAACACTTCTCTCACTAGAATCCTTGCGGTCCCCAAAGCTGTGGCTGTTCGGCATGGGAAGGCTTCTACCCATTTAGAGAACACATCCACCAGGACCAGGCAGTACTTGTAACCCTCCTGTGCAGTGGGCAGCGGTCCGATATAATTGGCCTGTATGGACTGCCATGGTCCCTCCACTCTCCTAGTGTGTCCCATGGATACTTTCCTTTTCTGGGGGTCAGGGTTGTTTGCAGCACACACCAAGCAATCCGCGCAGAAGTCGCGGATGTCGTCCCTCAGTTGCAGCCACCACCCTGCCTGTTCCATCCGTTGCCAGGTGGTCTCCGGCCCGGAGTGCCCCACTCCTGGACCCACATGGGCCAACTGAAGGAATTCTCTCCGGCGCTGCTGCAGAACTACCCACTGTTACCCTCTGAAAACCATCCCTTCCTTTACCGTAATACCTGCCACTCCGTATGGACCCTCTACATTATCTCCCTTAGCCAGCATCTCCAGAACAGTCTTTAGGGCGGGATCCCTGGCCTGGACCATCTTTAGGTCCGGGGCCAATACTACCCCTGCAGTCCCTTGGGTCCCACCTCTGCCTCTGATCACTGCTATCTGACTCGACCCATATGGATCCCAAAACATGCCCGTTCGAGCACCCTCTTTGGCCAGCACGTCGGAATGCTGATTGCCCTCCGCATGGGGTTCTGTCTTAGAATGGGCCTTGACTTTGTGGATATAGAAATCCCCCTGGGTTCCTATCGATGTTATGATCTGTCGCAACAATGGCTTGGTTGCTAGGGGTTTCCCGTCTGCAGATGTGAACCCACGACGAGACCAAATGGCTAAATATTCTGTACACGAATTGCAAGTGAACATGCTGTCCGTGCAAATCGTGTAGGGTGTAGGGAACTCTTCGGGGTGGGTTACCACATACACCACTGCCGACAGTTCAGCGTGCTGGACGCTCATGGTGCTCGGGAATTTAATGGCCTTGGCAATGCCTACCTTTGGGTCAAAAATCCCGCATCCAGTGAGTGGCTCCCCGGCCACCACTGTACTGGACCTGTCTACATAGATCTCGCGGCCCATGGGATGGATCCCAGCCCGAAACCCTATGTCTACGTCCAATACCCCTTCAACAGAACATTTGTGGGCCAACCCTGGGTAGATCAAATTTGCGGCGAACTTGGGCTCACAGAAGCCTTTCACACTCAAATTTGTCTGAGAGAGCAATAAATTCCAGCGAGCAATGCGTGCACTGCTCACCGTGCCGTCCTTTATCCTCCCATCCAGAAGCATCTGAGTGGGCGTATGATGGGTTAAGAGTGTTATCGAGGACGCCCCTGTGAAGATTTGTGATCTCCTCATGGCCCAATGTGTGGCAAGCAGGTGTCTTTCACAATTGGAGTACGCCCTCTCTACATCTGTGAGGATTCTTGATGAGTATATCACAGGTCTCAGCTTGCCATGCCACTCCTGGAGCAGCACTGCGCTCAAACTGTCTCCTGTGGCAGCTACCTCCAAAAAGAACTCCTTTCCCCCATCAATCGCTCCTAAAGCCGGTGCGGTCTGCAGATCTCTCTTCAGACGACTAAAAGCTGCCATGCAATCCTCATCCCACTCCCAGCCCACTCCCTTGTGGAGGAGCCAGAATAGAGGGGCTGCCGTAGCGACATAGTCATCTATGAAATCCCTGCAGTACCCTGTGAGTCCCAGGAAGGATCTTACCCCCGTTACCATGGTCGGGGCAGGTAGCTCCTGTACCGTCTTCCTCCTCACCTCAGCGATGGCCCTCTTCCCAGCATGCACGGTCAGCCTGAGGAATTTTACTTCCTGCTGGCCGATCTGTGCTTTCTTGGGATTAACCTTGAGTGCAGCTTCCTTTAACAGACTCAGCAGCTCAGCCAGCAGTGGGCCATGCTCCTCCCCCTCGTTGGAGAACAAAAGCAGGTTGTCCACGTACTGCACAAGCTGCTGCAGTCTGCTGAACCCTTTTAAACAGTTGGCCATACATTGGTGGAAAATAGAAGGACTGTTATGAAGCCCTTGGGGAAGGCAGGTCCATGTGTACTGCTCGAAAGTGAATGCGAACTTATACTGGTCCTCCCTTTTGAGAGGGATAGACCAAAATCCGTTCGAAATGTCCAGCACCGTGAATGTTTTCGCGGATGCTGGGATAATCCCGATCAGGTAGGCTGCAGCTGTGACGGTGGGGGCGCAGGCTGGGATGTTCTTGTTAAGAACCCAATAGTCCACAGTGGCTCTCCATGAATTGTCTGGTTTCCTATCCGGCCAAATCGGAGTGTTCACATGGGTTGCTATGGATCTCAACACACCCTGCTCAACCAGTGAGCCCAATGCCGTCTCTAAATCTGCCTCTGCCTCTCTGGGGAAGTTGTACTGTTTCTGTGGTCGGGCCATGGGGTCTCCTTCTACTCTGACCTCCACCCCTATTACCCTCCCACAGTCATGCTTGTGTGTAGCAAATGCCGCGAGGTTGGCTCACACATCCCTATGTACCCCGCTGGGGTAGAAGTGACCAAAAGTTCAAGGTCATAACTACCCTTGGGCTTCATCATACACACGGTTCCCTTGCCTTGCTTCCCTGGTATAACTACCACTGTTGTGCCCGTGTATAATAAGACACAGACTGCAGGAGAACGGTACAACAGGTGTTTACTCAAAGTGGCTCACACTGCAACTGATCTGTACAGATTACTACTCAGTGCTATATACAGGTGTGGTCACTGCCGGTACTGCAGTATACATGAGCTGTAAAAGATAGTTCCCCCCTTAAAGGTATATACATTACAATTCCTCCCCTTTTAGATTAACAGTACCATAACACTCATTTAACAATTAAATATCAAACTAATTACAATTAACACTTTTAACATGCAACATTAGCTGAAAATAGTCTATTTATATATTCAGTCTTTGGGGAGGTTTCCTGATCCTTTCTGGATAGCGCCTTTCCCGAGTGTCTTGCTCTTGGTGTGGAGACGATTCTGGCCCCCTGTCGTCGGTTGGTTCATCAGCTTCCGATGCTACTGTTTCTGGGGTAGATGCGACCTGTACGTTGGGTTCATCACCAGGTACGTATGGGCGAGGCATGGGGTTGACTTGTTCCTGTGACTCTAGGATCTGGTCAGCATGGCGTCTCATGATGCTCTCCCCAACGTCCACTGTGTACATTAGTGGGCCCTGCCGTATGCATATCGTTCCTGGCTGCCATTTTTCTGTTCGGTAGTCGCGGGCCAAGACTGGTTGCCCTACATTGAAGATCGTTGTTGGCTTCTCATGGATGTGCTGGAATTGCTTACTCTCAACATCCCTTCGTACGTTTGGTCTGAGCAAATCCAGGCGAGATCTTAACCTTCGGTTAAAGAACACCATGGCTGGGGCCTGGTTGGTGACTGCATGTGTCGCATTCCGGTAGGCGAACAGGAAATTGTCCACCTTGTGCTGCAGCGGAATGTTGTCATTGTACATAGCCTTTATTGCCTTCTTAAAGGTTTGTACGAACCTCTCAGCCAATCCATTTGTGGCTGGATGATACGGCGAGGATGTGTAATGCCTTACCCCATTCTTTTTCAAGAACCTCCGGAACTCTTCGGACACAAACTGCGGTCCGTTGTCGGAGCAAATCTGTTCTGGCAAGCCATTCCTGGCAAAAATGGTCCGTAGGACTGCAATAGTTTTCTCCGTGGTGGTGGAGGACATTTTGATGACCTCAGGCCATTTCGAGTGCACATCCACGGCTATTAAAAACATTGAGTCCATGAATGGACTAGCAAAATCAATATGCACCCGTTGCCATGGAGATGAGGGCCACTCCCATGGGTGTAGAGGGGCCTGTGGTGGTGCATTTTGGACTTTCTGGCATCCTGAGCAACCCTTGGTCAGGTCCACGATTTGTTTATCGATTCCCGGCCACCACACATAAGCCCTGGCTAGGCTTTTCATTTTTACCCCTCCCAGATGACCATCATGAAGCTAATTGAGCACTCTATCCCTTAACTTGGGTGGAATTACCACTCGGGATCCACACATCAAGGTCCCCCGGCACACTGACAGCTGTTCTCTCCTTGTCGAGAATGCTGGCAACAGTGAGTCGCCATGTGCTGGCCATCCCTTCACCGTCAAATCATATACCCGAGACAGTGTCGGGTCATTTCGGGTTTCCTTTTCGATACAAGCGTTAGTTACCGGTAGGTATCAACTATAGTCGAATGGAATATTTCGACAGGATCCACTGCTGGTGCTTCCTCCGCAGTAGGCAGTGGCAGGCGTGATAGCCCATCAGCATTTCCATGCTGTTTTGTGCCCTTATATTCAATCTCATAGTGGTGCGCCCCTAGAAAAAGTGACCATCTTTGTAGTCGTTGCGCAGTCATCACCGGAACGCCCTTCTTCGGATTAAAAATGGAGACAAGAGGCTGGTGATCAGTCAGCAAGGTGAATTTCTGCCCGTGCAGATAGTGATTGAACTTTTTCACTCCCCACACTAGGCTGAGTGCCTCCCTGTCAATCTGGGCGTAGTTACGCTCGGCTGAGGTTAGTGATCGTGACGCAAAGGCTATTGGCCTCTCTGAGCCGTCCGAGAATTTGTTCGACAGCACCGCTCCAATGCCGTAGAGTGACGCATCACATGCTAACCGAATTGGTAATGCTGGGTTGTAATGGGCCAATACCTCTTTTGATGGGATTAGTGTTTTGCTCTTCTGGAAAGCTCGTCTACATTCGTCACTCCACTTCCATGGCACCCCAGTTTGCAGTAGGGTGTTCAGTGGGTGTAGTATTGTAGACAAATTTGGCAAGAACTTATGGTAGTAGTTTACCAGCCTGAGGAACGACCTCAGTTGTGACACATTTGAGCCTTGACTACTGCCTCAATCTTCTCTGGGGACTTATGTAACCCCTCTTTATGGATAACGTGGCCGCAATACGAGATCTATCTTCTAAAAAACTCGCATTTGGGGCGGTTAGCTCGGAGCCCATATTCCTGCAATCTAGTGAGCACCTGCTCCAGGTTGGCAAGGTGATCACTGTCATTTTCGCCCATGACCAGGATGTCGTCCAAATAACACTGGGTCCCTGGGATCCCTTGCAGGACTTGTTCCATTGCCCTCTGCCAAATAGCCGGAGCTAATGCTACCCCGAATACCAGCCGGTTGTATTGGTAGAGACCTTTATGGGTGTTGATTGTGAGGTATTTTTTTGATGCTTCTTCTACATCCATTTGCAGATACGCCTGGGCCAGATCAATCTTAGTGAAGCGTTTCCCTCCAGATAGCGAGGCGAAAATATCTTCAATCCGCGGAAGTGGATATTGTATGGTGTGAAGGACCGGGTTCACTGTTACCTTAAAGTCCCCACAGATGCGAACCTTCCTTGGTTCCCCAGGCGTGCTGCTCAACGACTTTTTCATCACAGGGATGATGGGTGTAGCCCACTCGCTCCAGTCTACCTTGAACAGTACACCTGAACATTCCAGACTCTCCAGCTCTGCTTCGACGGCTGGGCGGATCGCATAAGGTATTGGTCTGGCCTTAAAAAATTTTGGGCTTGCGTTTTCTTCAATTTTAATCGTTGCTGTCATGCCTTTTAGTGTTCCGAGTCCTTGCTGGAACACTTCTTTCGCGTCAGTTAGGATCTTTGACAGTCGCCCAGGTGTGACGTCGTCATCCTTTTTGTCAGCCACAGTCAGTGCCTGTATGGAATGCCAATCCAGTTGTATTTTCCGGATCCATTCATGTCCCAGTAATGGTGGTCCTCCATCTTGCAATACATACAGATCTAGTTTTGGTGTTTCCTTACCATTATATATAACGGTCACCCTTATTTTTCCTTTGGGGTAGACTTTTTGTCCCGTGTACGTCTTCAAAATAATTTTTGTGTCTCTCAAGGGTATGTGTGAGAATAGCCGCTCATAGTCCCGTCGGTTTATGACTGTTAGGGCTGATCCTGTGTCCAATTCCATCTTTACCTGGACTTCTGCTATCTTGAGAGTGACCCAAATGGTTCGGTGATCCTCCGTTGTGATCATATAATGTAGTTTCAGACAACTCAGTTCCCTGCTTTCGGAGTCGTTATCACTCTTTTGTTCGTCTGAACTATTCTCCGTCATCTTATGTACCTTCTGTAGTGTATGTGCCTTTAAGAACCCCAGGTGTGCTGTAATGCCGGTAATGACCACTCGGCTATATAAGGCTGTATATTGTGTATATCCGTTAGAACCCCCCCCAGACTTTGCTTAGTAAACACCTATGAACCAACTCCTGTCTTCAGTGTCTCTATCAACACACGGACACTACAGTGGCGACGAGGATGGAAACGGACTTACCTGCAATTCGGCAGCACCTCAAGGACATCGATTCCTCAGGCATCCAGAAGACTCAGGAAAGTGAGAGAAGCTGTGGTTTCACCAGCTGGCCAAGCTGGTGGCAGGTACTGCGCTGATCTTTCCTGGGCGTCAGGCTGGGGCTCCAGCGGCTGGCTCTACAGCGAGACAGGCAGCGAAATCAGAGGCAAGCAATAACGGACGGGGAGGGAGCACTCGGGAGACGGCCGGCGCTGCAAGCAGGTCGGCGTTCAGACCTGGAGAGAAAGTCAGGCAGGAACAAGTCTCCAACTGTAAATAAATTTTAAAAAAAGAAAGAAAAGCGCGGGAAGCGCCATATCTTTTCTAAGATGCCTAAGTCTGGCAATATTGATGCTTTTGATAGCGAAATAGAGGATTGGACCACATATGTGGAAAGAGTAGAGGTATATTGCACTGCAAATGGAATAGAAGATGAAAAAAAAGCTTCAGTACTGCTGAACCTAATGGGCGCAAAGGCATACGGGCTGTTACGAAATTTAATCACTCCAGCCAAACCAAAGGACAAGAATTTTAAAGAAATTGTTGATACCCTGCAGGAGCACTTAAACCCAACACCGCTGCTGATAGCGGAACGATTCAAATTCTTCAAGAGAAATCAACACAAGAATGAAAGTAACACTGATTACCTCACCGAATTAAGAAAGCTATCAAAATATTGCCAATTCGGGGCAGGACTAGCAGGTTATCTTCGAGACAAATTCGTCTGCGGTCTCTTAAGTGAAGGAACACAAAAAAGGCTGCTTTCTGAAAAAGATTTAACACTGGACAAGGCTTTCAGTATGGCTGTATCATACGAAGCAGCAGCAAGAGGAGCTGCAGAGATACAACAAAAGACACAGGACTTCGGCACCCATGAAATGACACAGGGTTTCGAAAGATGTTATCGCTGCGGCAGATCCACCCATAACCAGAGGGACTGCTGGTTCAAGGACAAAGCATGCAGGCAATGCGGAAAGATTGGACACATTGCACGGGTATGCCGATCTGGACAAAATAAATCCACAGACAGAAAAAAAAAAATCAACAAAGAAAAGTACAGAAAGGTACAAATGATGACGGACAGTAGCTCCGACGACCAGAAGAGCGATAGCGACTCCAAAAACAAGAGACTAAGCTGTCTCAAATTACATAATGTACTTGCCAAAGCTGATTACCAAACCATTTGGGTTACCCTCACGATAGCAGGGTCCCCAGTTAAAATGGAGCTAGATACAGGATCAGCTCTAACCGTAATAAATCGACGGGATTATGAGAGGCTATTTCCGCATATACCTTTAAAAGACACATCCATTATCTTAAAAACATATACGGGGCAGAAAGTATACCCCAAAGGAAAAATAAGGGTACCTGTTGTATACAACGGCAAAGAAATACAAAAGTTGTATTTATACATTCTACAAGATGGTGGTCCACCGTTGTTGGGACGTGAATGGATCAGAAAGATACGTTTAAAGTGGCACTCCATTCAGGCACTGACGGTGACCAATAAGGAAAAAAACGATGATGACATCATACCTGAACGATTAAAAGACATCTTGGCCAACGCCAAAGAAGTGTTTCAAGAAAAACTCGGAACCTTGAAAGGCATCACCGCCTCAATAAAAGTAGAAGATGCAGCAATACCCAAGTTTTTTAAGGCAAGACTGGTGCCATACGCAATTCGTCCAGAAGTCGAGGCACAGCTGGAGAATTTGGAAAAGGCAGGCGTATTATCCAAAATAGATTGGAGCGAGTGGGCAACACCCATCGTTCCAGTCATGAAGAAAGCATTGAATAATGATAAATCTGAAGAACAGAGAATAATTCGCATCTGTGGAGACTTCAAGGTGACTGTAAACCCAGTCCTTCACACAGTACAGTAGAAGATATTTTCGCCTCACTATCCGGAGGGAAACGTTTCACCAAAATTGACTTGGCACAGGCATATCTACAGATGGAGGTTGAAGAGGCCTCTAAAAAATATCTCACGATAAATACACACAAAGGTCTATACCAGTATAATCGACTGGTTTTCGGAGTAGCATCCGCTCCAGCTATCTGGCAAAGAGCTATGGAGCAAGTCCTCCAAGGGATTCCGGGTACTCAATGCTACCTAGACGACATCCTTGCAACAGGAGAAAATGACAACGAGCACCTTGCCAATTTGGAGCAGGTGCTCACTAGGCTGAGAGAATGGGGCCTACGAGCAAATCGCCCCAAGTGCGAAGTTTTCCAAAATCAGATATCATATTGTGGCCACATAATTAATAAGGAAGGGTTGCATAAGTCACCTGAAAAAATTGAAGCGGTCATAAAAGCCCCAGCACCTGAAAATGTTTCACAATTAAGGTCGTTCCTGGGATTAATAAATTACTATCATAAATTTTTACCGAACTTATCAACTCTGCTACACCCTCTTAATGAACTGTTACAAACAGGAGTGATTTGGAAATGGAACGAAGACTGTAAACGTGCCTTCCATAAATGCAAAGACTTAATCACATCCGAAGAAGTTTTGGCTCATTACAACCCATCACTGCCAATCAGACCGGCATGCGATGCATCCCCTTACGGTATAGGAGCAGTATTATCGCATAAATTCCCTGATGGCTCAGAACAGCCGATAGCTTTTGCGTCACGCTCATTAAACTCAGCTGAGCGTAACTATGCCCAAATCGACAGGGAAGCACTCAGCCTGGTATGGGGAGTGAAGAAATTCAACCATTACCTACACGGACAAAAATTTACCTTCTTGACTGACCATCAACCCCTCATCTCCATATTCAACCCTAAAAAGGGTGTTCCCATTATGACAGCGCAAAGGCTACAGAGGTGGCCCCTTTTTCTAGGGGCACACCAATACAACATAGAATACAAAGGATCAAAACAGCATGCGAATGCTGACGGTTTATCGCGCCTACCGTTGTCAACGGTAGAAGAGGCACCTACAGTAGACCCAGTGGAGATGTTCCACTCTACCATAGTGGAATGTCTACCAGTAACAAATTCTGCCATTGAAAGGGAGACGAGAAATGACCCGACTCTCTCACGGGTCTACGATTTAACAGTGAAGGGATGGCCAGCACATGGCGAGCCACTGTTGCCAGCATTCTCGCAAAGAAGAGAACAGCTGTCAGTGTGCCGAGGAACCTTGATGTGTGGATCCAGAGTGGTGATTCCACCCAAACTCCAGGATAAAGTGCTAAAGGAGCTTCACGAGGGGCATCTGGGTGGAGTGAAAATGAAGAAGCTAGCCAGGGTGTTTGTATGGTGGCCAGGTATCGATGGAGACATCGAAGAAATGACCAAGAGCTGCCTAGGATGCCAGAAGGTCCAAAACGCTCCACCACAAGCCCCTCTACATCCATGGGAGTGGCCCTCATCTCCCTGGCAAAGGGTACACATCGACTTTGCTGGTCCATTTATGGACTCAATGTTCTTAATCACGGTTGATGCACACTCCAAGTGGCCGGAGGTAATAAAGATGTCCTCCACCACCACGGAAAAAACCATCACAGTATTAAGGACCATATTTGCCAGGAATGGGCTGCCAGAACAGATCTGTTCTGATAATGGACCGCAATTTGTGTCCGAAGAATTCAGGAAGTTCCTAAAAAACAATGGGGTTAAGCACGACACGTCCGCCCCATACCATCCTGCCACCAATGGATTGGCTGAAAAGTTTGTCCAGACCTTCAAGAAGGCCATAAAGGCCATGGGTAATGAAGACATAAAACTTCAGCACAAGGTGGATAACTTCTTATTCGCATACAGGAATGCAACACATATGGTTACCAACCAAACTCCCGCCATGATGTTCTTCAATAGAAACCTAAGATACCGGCTGGATTTGGTCAAGCCCAACATCAGAAGGGACGTGGAGAACAGGCAGTTTCAAGGCATGAATGAAAGGCCAACTAGAACCTTCCAGATTGGTCAACAAGTTTTGGCCCGGGACTACCGTACCGAGAAATGGCAGCCTGGAACTATCTGCACACGACTAGGACCACTGATGTATACCGTGGACATCGGAGAAAGCATAATAAGGCGCCATGCTGACCAAATCATAGAGTCATCCGAAAAGGGACAACCTACACCACAACTCTATACGTCTAACGATGAAGTAGAGGTACCCATATCTACCTCCGATCCGGTGATACTGGAACCCAATGAACCCGACACTGGCATTCAAGCCGAATCAGCCTTGCCAAAAGAACCTACTACACCACCAGAAACTACTACACCCCCGAGGCGTTATCCGGACTGAGTCAGGAAGCCTCCTGAGAGACTGACTTATAATTAATTAACTACAGCAATGTGTAGATTATTTTTCTTATAACATGTAATTAATAATTACTTAAAATATGATGTACTGGTTAGCTAAAAGGGGAGGAATTGTCGTGTATGTGCCTTTAAGAACCCCAGGTGTGCTGTAATGCCGGTAATGACCACTCGGGCTATATAAGCCTGTATATTGTGTATATCCGTTAGAACCCCCCCCAGACTTTGCTTAGTAAACACCTATGAACCAACTCCTGTCTTCAGTGTCTCTATCAACACACGGACACTACACCTTCTTGTACTTTTCTTTGGTAGGTTTCTTATTGCTGGTTTTCTTACCCGACCTGCAGACTCGTGCTATGTGTCCTACTTTTCCACACTGTCTGCACACTTTGTCTTTGAACCAGCAATTCTTCTGGTCGTGTGTTGTTCTGCCGCAGCGATAGCACTTCTCTGTTCCATATGACATTTCGTTTGGCCATATTCTTGCGGTCTCTGTTGTATCTCTGCAGCGCCCCGTGCTGCTGCTTCATATGATACCACAATGCTGAAAGCCTTTTCCAGCGTAAGGCCCTTTTCAGATAAAAGCCGTTTCTGGGTTCCTTCACTTTGAAGCCCACACACCAATTTGTCCCTTAATGTATCTGCCAGTCCCGCTCTAAACTGGCAGTGTTTTGATAGTTTGCACAGTTCTGTTAAATAATCAGCATTGCTTTCATCCTTATGCTGGTTCCGTTTGTGAAACTTGAACCTTTCTGCTATCAGCAGCGGTGTGGGGTTTAAATGTTCCTGTAGTATCGTTACTATGTCTTCAAAACTCTCTTCCATTGGCTTCGTTGGGGTTACTAGATTTCGTAATAAACCATATGTCTTTGCACCCATTAAATTTAACAATAGCGACGCTTTCTTGTCATCTGACACCTCATTTGCCTTGCAGAATACCTCTATTCGTTCGACAGATGTAGTCCAATCTTCGACTTCATTGTCAAATGCGGTAATACTGCCACTCTTCGGCATTTTGGGTGTGGTTTAAAATGGCGTCTCCCAATGGCTTAAAATGGTGTCTCCCGCGCTTTCCTTCCTCCCCCGCTGCTGCCAACGCCGCTCTCGGCGGTCCTCGTGGCAATGGCGGCGCCTCGCGGGTTTCTGCGCGTCTCTCTCTCCCTCTCTTCGACGCTGCTCGGCCCCTGAACACCGGCTGCGCCCTGTGCACTCTGCCCTCTCTCTCTCTCCCCCGTCGACGCTGCTCGGCCCTTTGCTGTGCCGCTCGGTCAGGCTCTAGCCCGCCGCTGTCTGGGAAGGGTCTGCGCACTACCTGTTGCCAGCCCGTTTCACTGGACCACCTCGACTGGAAAGCCAAGCCTGGCTCTCGACAGCCTCCCCCGCAATTCTCGAGTCTCTGCTGGATGACTGGGCGGTTGCCCGTGGTCGACGCCCGAGTCTCTGGCCTTGACCTCCAATCCACTGATCTCCAGGAACAAATCCCCGGGAGGTGATGCAGAGTTGCAGGTAGGTTCGAACTTGCCTTGTCACCAATGTTGTGTCCGTGTATAACAAGACACAGACTGCAGGAGAACAGTACAACAGGTCTTTACTCAACGTGGCTCACACTGGAACTGATCTGTACAGATTACTACTCAGTGCTATATACAGGTTTGGTCACTGCCGGTACTGCAGTATACATGAGCTGCAAAAGATAGTTCCCCCCTTAAAGGTATATACATTACAACCACCTCCTTCTCCTTTCCCATGCATACTGCCCCCCAAAGACAGTGATCCCAGAAATCCACCAATATCTTGTGGGCCAGTATGAAGTCTGCCCCCAAAATGCCTATTCCCTCCCGCTCCCACCGCATCAGGGCGCATTTCCACTCCGTATGGAGTATGCCCAGATCGATGGCTAGCGGGATGGAGAAACACCCAGCCTGTTCGTTCCCGGTGAACCCTACTAAGTTATATGGGACCCCGCTCGATAGAGGTGATGTGGTCGGGTTATCCGCATAAACAATGGTGCTTGAAGCAGATAGGATAGGGTGCACCTTCTCCACCCCCATCTTCACGCATGGTCTCTTCCAAGCATCATAACTTAGTGGGCACAGGTAAACGGGCTGAGAAGCCCCTTGTCATGGGTCGGGATTGTTCGGGGCGGATGCGAGTATGCTGCCCGCTGCCGCGTCCACCCTACCCTGCCCTGCCAGAAAGACTGCGTGGAGAGCAGCCACTAATACCGCGAATGGAGCAGTGCTGCTTCCCGCCACAGCTGCGGCTTTCTGCACTGGCGCGGGAGGATCCCCTTTCCCACTCCTTTTGTCAGAGACTGGGAAGTCTTTCCTCCAGTGCCCTTTACTCCCGCACCCATAACAACCCTGCTTCTTCTCTGAGCTACCCCCTTCCTGGCGCCATTCTCTTCTAACGTTGCCTCCACTAGGCTTCAACACGTGTAGTTTGCTCTTTGGTTTGTCATCCTCACCCATACCATTCTTAAAAGAGAGAGTTAACTGCCAGATCACACTCTCTTCTGTGGCCTGGGGATCCCTGGAATCGAACCACCCCTCTGCTTTGGCCTTGATCCTGGGCAGTTTGTTCGCCGCCAGGGTCCTCAGCCAATGAGCCCTAGGCTTCCCCTGCAGCTGCGTCCGGTCGGGCACCCCCGCACAGGCACTCCGGTAGATGGGCTAAAGCCTGTCCATGAAAGCCTGTGGTGTCTCTCCAGCTGACTGCAGTGTCATTTCCACTCGGGAGAAGGGACTTCCATCATTGAGGCCTGTAGTGTCCGAGGATCAATAATACTCAGACTGCAGGAGAACAATAAAACAGGTATTTACTGAACAGAGAGTAATTCAAGACTGAAGTACAGAAGCCTGCTATGGCTTTATATACAGGGGTGGTCACTGCCGGTACTGCAGTATAGAATCAGTTCTTCTCTTAAAGGTACATACACAACAATTCCTCCCCTTTTAGATAAACAGTACATAACATTCATTTAACAACTAAATAATAACTAATTACAATTACAATTTTCTCTGTACTATATACATCAAATGAAATAATCATTTATAAGTTCAGTCTTTGAGGAGGCTTCCTGATCCTGACTGGAAAACGCCTTTCTCGAGTATCCTGTTCTTGCGGCGGAGTTGATTCTGCCTCATTGTCATTGGTTGGTTCGTCAGCTTCCAATACCACTGCTCCTGAGGTAGACGCAATCTGTACTTCGGGTTGATTACCAGGTGCACCTGCTCGTGGTATGGGTTTCGCTTGTTCCTGTGACTCCAGAATCTGGTCAGCATGGCGTCTCACGATGCTCTATCCAACGTCCACTGTGTACATTAGTGGTCCCTGCTGTGTGCATATCAGTCCTGGCTGCCATTTTTCTGTTCGGTAGTCGCGGGCCAAGACTGGTTGCCCTATCTTGAAGCTCCTGGTTGGCTTCTCATTTATGTGCTGGAATTGCTTATCCTCAACATCTCGTCTTATGTTTGGTTTGAGCAAATCCAGGCGACATCTTAGCCTTCGGTTGAAGAACATTATGGCTGGAGTTTGGTTGGTGACTGCATGTGTCGCATTCCGGTAATCAAACAAGAAATTATCCACCTTGTGTTGTAGTGATATGTCAGCATTAAGCATTGCCTTTATTGCCTTTTTAAAGGACTGAACAAACCTCTCAGCCAATCCATTTGTGGCTGGATGATATGGGGCAGATGTGTAATGTTTCACCCCATTATTCCTCAGAAACCTCCGGAAATCCTCGGACACAAACTGTGGCCCATTGTCGGAGCAAATCTGTTCTGGCAAGCCATTCCTGGTGAAGATGGTCCGTAGGACTGCAATCGTTTTCTCCGTGGTGGTGGAGGACATTTTGATGACCTCTGGCCATTTTGAATGGGCGTCCACAGCGATTAGCAACATTGAGTCCATAAATGGACCAGCAAAATCAATGTGTACCTGTTGCCATGGAGATGAGGGCCACTCCCATGGATGTCGCGGGGCCTGTGGTGGAGCGTTTTGGACCTTCTGGCATCCTGTGCATCTCTTGGTCATATCCTCGATTTCTTTATTGATTCCCGGCCACCACACAAACGCCCTGGCTAGGCTCTTCATTTCTCCCCTCCCAGATGACCCTCATGAAGCTCATTGAGCCCTCTATCTCTCAACTTGGGTGGAATTACCACTCGGGATCCACACATCAAAGTCCCCCGGCACACTGACATCTGTTCTCTCCTTGGCGAGAATGCCGGCAACAGTGAGTCGCCATGTGCTGGCCATCCCTTCACCGTCAAATCATAGACCCGAGAGAGTATCGGGTCATTTCGGGTTTCCTTCTCTATACTTGAGTTTGTAACAGGTAGACATTCGACTATGGTCGCATGGAATATCTCAACAGGGTCCACTGCAGGTGCTTCCTCTACTGTAGGCAACGGTAGGCGCGACAGCCCATCAGCATTTCCATGCTGTTTCGTACCCTTGTACTCTATGTCGTACTGATGTGCCCCTAGAAAAAGTGACCATCTTTGCAGCCGTTGCGCCGTCATCACCGGAACGCCCTTCTTTGGGTTAAAAATGGAGACCAGGGGCTGATGATCAGTCAGTATGGTGAATTTCTGCCCGTGCAGATAGTGATTGAACTTCTTCACCCCCCACACCAGGCTGAGGGCCTCAGAATCACAGAGTCACAGAAACCCCACAGTGCAGATAGAGGCCATTTCGGCCCATCGAGCCTGCACCGACACATATCCCACCCAATCCCCGTAACCCCTACACCAACACATATCCCACCCTATCCCTGTAACCCCACGTATTTAATCCCCCTAACACGAAGGTCAATTTATCATAGCCAATCAACCTAACCCGCACATCTTTGGACTGTGGGAGGAAACCTGAGCACCCGGAGAAATCCCACGCAAACACGGGGAGAATGTGCAAACTCCACACAGACAGTCGCCCGAGGCCGGATTCGAACCCGGGTCCCTGGCGCTGTGAGGCAACGGTGCTAACCACTATGCCATCGTGCTCCCTGTCAATCTGGGCGTAGTTACGCTCGGCTGAGGTTAACGAGCGTGACGCAAAGGCTATTGGCCTCTCTGAACCGTCAAGAAATTTGTGCGACAGCACCGCTCCGATGCCATAGGGAGACGCATCACATGCTAACCGAATCGGTAGTGTTGGATTGTAGTGGGCCAATACTTCTTTTGAAGTGATTAGGTATTTACATTTCTGAAAGGCACGCTTACACTCATCACTCCATTTCCATGTTACTCCAGTTTGCAGTAGGGTGTTCAGTGGGTGCAGAATTGTAGATAAATTCAGCAAGAATTTATGGTAGTAGTTCACCAACCCGAGGAACGACATCAGTTGCGACACATTTTCCGGTGCTGGAGCCTTGACTACAGCCTCAATCTTGTCCGGCGACTTATGCAACCCTTCCTCATCAATCATGTGGCCACAATACCACATGATTTGTCTCCTGAAGAACTCGCATTTGGGGCGGTTGGCTCGTAGCCCATATTCCTGTAATCTTGTGAGCACCTGCTCCAGGTTGGCAAGGTGTTCACTGTCATTTTCGCCCGTAACCATGATGTCATCCAAATAACACTGGGTCCCCGGGATCCCTTGCAGGACTTGTTCCATCGCCCTCTGCCAAATAGCCGGGGCTGATGCTACCCCGAATACCAGTCGATTGTACTGGTAAAGGCCTTTGTGAGTGTTTATCGTGAGGTATTTCCTAGATGCTTCTTCCACCTCCATTTGTAGATACGCTTGGGCCAGATCAATCTTTGTAAAGCATTTCCCTCCAGATAGTGAGGCGAAAATATCTTCTAACCGTGGAAGTGGATATTGTACTGTGTGCAGGACTGGGTTCACAGTTATCTTGAAGTCCCCACAGATGCGAACCTTCTTCGGTTCCCCAGGCGTGCTGCTCAATAATTTCTTCATTACAGGAACGATGGGTGTGGCCCACTCGCTCCAGTCCACCTTGGACAGCACACCCGAATGCTCCAGACTCTCCAGCTCTGCTTCAATGGCTGGGCGGATCGCGTAAGGTACCGGTCTGGCCTTAAAACATTTTGGGTTTGCGTTATCTTCGATTTTTATCGTTGCCGTTACTCCTTTTAGAGTCCCAAGTCCTTGTTGGAACACCTCTTTCGCGTCAGTTAGAATTTTTGACAGTCGTCCAGGTGTGACGTCATCATCCTTTTTATCAGTCACAGTTAGCGCCTGAATGGAATGCCAATCCAATTGCATTTTTCGGATCCAATCACGTCCCAATAGTGGTGGTCCTCCATCCGGTAGTATATATTAATACAGTTTCTGTGTTTCCTTGCCGTTGTATTCAACTGGCACCCTTATTTTTCCTCTGGGGTAGACTTTTTGCCCTGTGTATGTCTTCAATACAATGGACGTGTCCTTCAAGGGTATGTGTGAGAATAGCCGCTCATAGTCTCATCGATTCATGACAGTTAGGGCTGACCCTGTATCCTATTCCATCTTTACTTGGGACCCTGCTATCATGAGGGTGACCCAAATGGTTCGGTGATCCTCCTTTGCGATCACGTTGTGTAACTTTAAACAACTTAGTCTCCTGCTCCCGGAGTCCTTATCACTCTCCTGATCTTCCGAACTACTGTCTGTCATTTTTTTTACTTTCTTGTACTTTTCCTTAGTAGTTCTTGTAGTGTTGGTTTTCTTTCCCGACCTGCAGACTCTTGCTATATGTCCCATTTTCCCGCATTGCCTGCATACTTTGTCCTTAAACCAGCAGTCCTTCTGATCATGGGTTGTTCTGCCGCAGCGATAGCACTTTTCTGCTCCATACGCCATTTAGTTAGCACTGTATTCTTGTGGTTTCTGTTGTATTTCCGCAGCTCCCCGTGCTGCTGCTTCGTGGGATACTGCCATGCTGAAAGCCTGTTCTAGCGTCAGGTCTTTTTCCGAAAGCAGTCGTTTCTGGGTTTCTTCACTCTGGAGCCCGCAGACAAACTTATCCCGTAAGGTGTCTGCCAGTCCTGCTCCGAACTGGCAGTGCTTCGATAACTTGTGTAGTTCCGTAAGATAGTCAGCATTGTTCTCATCTTTGTGCTGGTTGCTTTTATGGAACTTGAATCTTTCTGCTATCAGCAGCGGTGTAGGGTTTAGGTGTTCCTGTAAGATATTAACAATCTCTTCAAAACTTTTCTCCATTGGTTTAGCTGGGGTAATTAAATTCCGCAATAGGCCGTACGTTCTCGCGCCCATCAAATTTAATAATACCGACGCCTTCTTTCCATCGGCCACCTCATTGGCATTGCAGTACACTTCAATTCTTTCCACATACGTGGTCCAGCCTTCTACCTCGTTGTTGAAAGCAGTGATACTGCCACTCTTCGGCATCTTGGGTGATTTAAAATGGCGCCTCCCGCGCTTTTTCTTCTTCCCCAATGTAATAAAATGGCACCTCCCGCGCTTTTCCTTCTTCCCCAATGGAATAAAATGGCGCCTCCCGCGTTTTTCCTTCTTCCCCTTGCTGCCACGCTGCTCCTAGCGTTCTACAGGGTAATGGCGGTGACCCGCGGCTTCGGCGCGTCTCACTTTTCCTTCCCCGCATTCTATTCTCTCCACGCTGCCCTATTCTTGAGCACCGACGCGCCCTGTGCGCTCCACCCTCTCTCTCTCTCTTCCTCCCGACGACGCTGCACGGCCCCTTTGCAGAGCTGCTCGATCGAGCCCGAGCCCGCCGCAGTCCGGAAGGGTCAGCGCACTACCTGCTACCAGCACGACTTGCTGGAACACCTCGACTGGGGAGCCAGGCCCAGCTCCCCACAGCCTCCCCTGCAACTGTCCGGTGGATCCCTTGGCGGTTGCCCGCGGTCGACGCCCGCCATTCTGACTTCGACCTCCAATAAGCTTCTCTTCAGGGAAAAGATCCCCGTGAGGTGATGCAGTACTGCAGGTGAGTTCAAACCTGCCCGTCGCCAGTGTAGTGTCCGAGGATCAATAATACTCAGACTGCAGGAGAACAATAAAACAGGTATTTACTGAACAGAGAGTAATTCAAGACTGAAGTACAGAAGCCTGCTATGGCTTTATATACAGGGGTGGTCACTGCCGGTACTGCAGTATAGAATCAGTTCTTCTCTTAAAGGTACATACACAACAAGGCCCATAGCCTCTAGGGTGTCATCCTTTATTCCCTCTAACGTACCCTGCCCCCTCTTGGTACCCGCTGAGAGCGACTGGTACAACCTACTATCCAGGGAAAATAAAAGTAATTTGGCTGTCTCAGCTTCATTACAATTATTGATCCCCCCACCTGCTCCACACCCGTAAAGTGGACAGGTGGATCCCCTGTGCTGGTCAGTTTGGTCAGGTTAGAGACCATTGCCTGCAGCTGGGGGGTCGTATACGGGACCACGAAGTCACTCTGCAGTGCTCCTTGCTCTTGACCATCTATGGGCGCACCGTATTTCCGCTGCCGGACAGGGCACATGGGTCCTGGTCCCGGCACTTCGGGCGGTGGTCGAGCGTCCTCCTCTGCCTCACAGTCCTCCTTATCTCCCCCCTGCTCTTCCTCATCTACCCGGGCCACTCCCGGAGCTACCAAGCAGACCATCCCTTTCGCCTTAGATATAGCATCAGTCAAATTCCGGATCTGCTCCTGGCAAGGACCATGATTACCCGTATCAAACCCTCCAGTGCTGGCGACTCTGTGCCACCTGAATATCCTTCAGCTGCTGTCCCAGCACATTTACCTCACTCGACAAGCGAGCGTTCTCCTCCCTAACCACCCTCTCGTTCCCCTTTGCCTCAGTTACCTGGCATTGCAGGAACTCCTTATGTTTACGTAAGTTTTCCTCCTGGGTTATTCTTCCCTGCTTCTCACCCCTTAGCTCCGTGCATAACCTGCTCCCCACTACAGCCCTTGCATCTGACTGTGCCTCGGACTCCCTGAACTCTGCCTCTAACTTAGCAACCTGCTTATCTAGCAGTTGGACTTGTCTTTATAGACAGACGAGTCATGTCGCCTTTTCAATGCTGCGCCTATGCTCCTTGCCCTCCGTCCATTCTGCCACTGCGTCCAGTGGCCGCTCAGCACGCAACAAGCCTAGCACCCACTTCTTAGTGATGTTAACCTTCTTAAACACATGAAGAAATCCTTTCCTCCATTTGGGATCTTTTGCCAGAAGCGCTGTCCATGACTGGCTTACACTCCTTTAACCCAGATCCTGCTGCTGGTCGCCAAGAGATGAAAGCGTTTTTTGATCCTAGCCCAATTGCTAGACGGATGGTTTGAATCGCCCCCGCCTTACGAAAGTTCTATACCCGGGAATTATTATTCAGAGTGTAAATGGAATAAGTCACGGACAGGAATGCTTCGTTGAAAAATCAAATTTATATTTATTTGGTCTAACATACACTGGCTAAAACATGCACTACTAAATGAAATCACTGTCTCTGTGGAGAATAAAATCCAGGTTACAAACAACATACATACAGTACACAACTGGGGACTATAACAAGCAGTAATTCCCTTGTTGCTATGGTGGACTCTAATTCCACCCCTATCAACGAATTACCCAGTCGCATAAGCCCCTTCGCCTGGCTGAACCAAACAAAGCTTCCACCCCAGAATAGCCCAAAGGCTTCACTTCTGAGGAAAACCCTGAGCCCCTTACACCTCACCCAGCTTGCCTGGGATATCGGGTTACCGGCTTGGGACACTCGAGACTATGCTTACCACCACACACAGTCAGTCTCGATCGCTCCATTCGGCGGCTTCTTCCTCTGGTACTTCTTGTTAGGTCAATCTTGGTGGAGCAAGGGCGAGAGAGAGAGAGAATGGTGGAAAAGGATCTATCTTTATAGGAGTCTGGCTATCCCTATCTTTCCCGCCAATCTTTAAAAATCCTTTTGTTTCTAAGCACTCTGGTGCTTAATCAGTGATGGGTCATCATCGGACCCATGAGTATTCCGTGATTGGATTAATGGCCCTAAGCCTGGGACATATCTTTTGGTCTTTGTGTTGGGAAAAACTGGCTCCTCTTCGGCTGGCTGAGGCTAGTGGGTTCATTGTTCTGCTTCTCTTCTGAGATGGAGGTGAGAAGTGCTTTTGCATATTAGAGTGGCCTTTCTAATAAGTTCAAGTTCAATGGCCCCCTTCCTTTTTCCAGGACTGTCGGGCAAACCCATACATTCTGGATGACTGACAGTTCTTTTGTCACAGCCAACTGCCATGCGTTCTCTGGAGTTTTAACAAACCAGTCCCCCACGCATCTGCACAGGGCGATCCCACCACAGGGAAAACACCCTCAGCCCATAAAGTCCACAAAATATTCTCGACTGAGTCCATTCTTCAAACAGAGACTTTGCAATCTCTTCACCATTATAACGTAGATTGAAATAACTGCACATGTCCCCAATTGTGAACATACCGAGGAGTGAAAAAAAATGGAAAATTCTTAAGTGAGTCACTTTACCCAACAATTACTGAAGTTGCGGTCTGTCATTCACTGCTCTGATATAGTTTGCACTGTGCCCCCCCCACCCCACACCCCGCCAACAGAGCCAGCAATCGGTGTAACCACTCAAATCAGGGAAACTGATGAAAACTTTGGCTCTTCTGCAATAATTACACTGTTAAATTCCCCACTAAAAGATAAACCCAAAGGGATTAGGTATAACTGTGGTTTTAACAGCGTATTGACTGCTAAACAAAGGTTATGGGCCTGAAAAACTGATTTTAGTTTTGTGCAGTGTCAAATTTATCCATTTTAATAAATATTAACATTTTTAAGAAACTTTTTAAGAAAAATTTCATTTTCTTTTTAAGTTTGTTCATAATTATTTCAGGTTTGCCTTTTCCCCATGTGAGAGCCCCAATCTTTGTTTTGCTGTCTCTAATTTTAAGAGTTTACTCACTTTCTTGTTCGCTGTCTGGGAATTCTGTATTTTGATTGGCTGCTTAGACAGCTTGTTGACGTCACAGCAGCTAGCACTAGGGGATTCCCACTATATTCCGTTGATTTGAATTATGCATTGGAAAACCCGAACCTCTCCACACAGAGATCGCGAGGTCTTTGTGCGAAGCTTACTTCGGGGCCAGCGGCGAACACCTTTGCTTCACCGCTGAATGCAAATTCCGGGCCAATATATTGGCCTTGGAAGGAGTGCAGTGCAGATTCACCAGAATGTTACCAGGGCTCCTAGGGTTAAATTATGAGGAGAAATTACATAAACTAGGCTTGTATTCCCCAGAATATAAAAGGTTAAGAGCTGATTTGATTGAGGATTTTAAGATTTTGAAAGGAATTGATAGGGTAGATAAAGGGTAGATAGAGAGAAACTTTTTCCACTGGTGGGAGAGTCTAGACAAGGGGACAGAACCTTAAAATCAGAGCCAGGCCATTCAGGAGAGAAGTTAGGAAATATCTCTTCACACTAAGATGAGAAGTGTGGAACTCTCTCCCACAAAAAGCAGTAGGCACTAGCTCAATTAATCATTTTAAATCTGAGAGCGATAGATTTTTGCTAGCCAAGGATATTAAGAGATATGGAGCCAAAGCAGGTGGATAGAGTTAGAATACAGATCAGCCATGATCACATTGAATGGCAAAACAGGCTCGAGTGGCTGAATGGCCTACTCCTGTTCCTATGTATGGTAGGAAAGTACAGTATACAAAAGCTAGGATTGCAGGGATGGGACATGAATTTGAATTTTGTGTTCTCAGGTGGATTTAACTGACATTCTCCAGTTCCGCCCTCCAACCAATCTCATTGTTTTTCTCTGAATAGTAGATTTCTATGTTGAAATTTATACAAGTGGACACATCGGTTCAAACATTAACTGTCAGAATAATATGCATATAATGATATGTCTGTGAATGAAATGAAACAGATACAACCAATGGGGAGGGAGGTGCAGGTGGGGGCGGGGGTGGGGGGGGGGGGGAGTGTGGGGGGAGCTGTTGTAAGAATGGCTGAAGCAACAGATACCTAAATATAAGCAATGGGATATGTGGAATAGCTGATGGGGCAACATATGAAAGAAAGAAGTGATGAGCTACAGCAGAATGCAAAACATCTCCTAAGTTATAGATATTGAATAATTTGAATCTCTCTCAGAAAAGAACATTTTATAAAAACCTAGGAATCTGGATAAGCAGCATTAATGAAAGATACAATATGATTTAAATATTTGCAAACAATAAAGGCCATGAAGTGAAAATACAAGACCCTGCAGCCATAGCGATCCTGAAACAAATACTGAAGCTGCTTCTGTCAGAAATCAGATAATTAGAACACAGATTGAATTGATAAGTTCCAGAGCATCTTGGAAGACACACTGCCATTCAACAGTAAACAGTAAAAAGAGGGGCTTCAAAATAGAATGGGCAAACCACTTCAAACCAAGAAGGTCAGAAAATGTTATTATTTAAGCACTTGCCTGAAAAGCAGGACAAACAGCACCTCAGGAAAGTATACATTCAAACAATTTCTGTCACTGAAACTGCCCTGCCCCAACCAAGCAAGAAGGCATGAAATGGCAGCAACAACTGCTCTTACATGACAGAAACAACATACTAACGAAAAATAAACTGAACATAAACTTATTATTGAAGAAATACAGTTTTAAAGGGGCACTGTCTTCATGCAAAGGGATTTTTAAATTCTGTTTGAGGAAGGAGAACAACCAGAAATGTCATCTGTCATTTTTGTCATGATGATGTCGGCATGATGCATTTTCACATGATGAATACACACTGTGTATTTGTAAACAAATGAGAAAAAATTACTTACGTAGATGCTGTCCCTTTAAGAAATAATCTTCTAGAATCAAATTTAACAGTACAAAGTGGGGGAAGGAACCAAGGAAGATTCAATGACAGAAAACATCTTGATACCAAAGAGGCTTTGACCTATGGTAAATTAAAACCAACAAGAAACAATCTCAACTCGAAGACATAGAAATTATGATAAACACACCAATAAACAGAAAACAATTATATGTAAATCAGCTCTTAAAAAAACAATGTGTTTAGAAATATAACATTAACATAATCAGAAACAGAGTTCTGGGATCTTCACCAACAATTGAACTAAATTAGGGCAAAACACTCAAACTAGAAATAGCAGTAGATTGATTGATTTCTAGTAAAATACAAACACAAAGCAGAAAAAAAGGAATATATAAATACCTTTAAAAAAATAGAGAAACAAATATAATATACTAATGTGTTTGAAGAAACTTTATGGAAGGAACACAAGCACTTTGGACTGTTAAACGTTGCTGAGCTGGCTGACAGCTGAAATAAACCAGAAACCAGAGTAGAATTCTCTAAATGATGTGTAGACCCTGCAATAACAAGCAGCTCGATTGGAGCCCCAAACCATAAGTTAAAAAGCAAAAAAGACAACCTAGAAAAAAAGAAAATTGCAAATAAAAAAGACCCAAATTTCCTTTCTTAAAGTATCCATCACAATTGTACCTCAAATATAAACAGTTACGTTTGGTCATCAGCCTCAGCGGTCCTTCTAAACTGTTAAAGAAAATGATGAGATTGACAATCGGACATTAAGTCAGCTGCTGAAACGTCAGTTTGTTAACATGTCTCTTGTCTTCTTTAAACTTCAATCACCATGAAAAGCACATAAAAGAAGACAGTCCGTGCTACTGCCCGGCATTGTATTTATTCTTCTGCTATAGCTCATCCTAGAGCTCCATTACCCTCTCCTGTTTTATGTTAAACCCTTCAATCTGTCAGCTGTAGCAACTTATCAGGAATTACCAGGCATATTTTTCTTAAATTCCTACACTCCATTATGATGCTATTTGTTAAAACCATTATACGTACCAGTCTTGGTTACAAAAAAAAGCACTTAAATATACTAAAACTAAATTTAGATATTTGTTTGTTGTAATTCTCTATTTTATCAGTACTGGCAGAATGAGCTTTCCATTCTTGTTCATCCTGAGTTTTACATATGCCACGCTATACTCTCTCTTCCCTCCATTCTTACTTTGCAGAGAGTAATGCTCACAGCACAATCTCATACTTTCATTCATACTTTTCCAAAACCTCAAAACACTAGAATTCCTCCTTCTATCATTGCAAGCTTTTAAAGTCCAAGCCTTGCATCACCAATCACTACTTTTTGCTTTATCTCACCTTCTGCCCTACTCTTTTTATTATTGAATAATTCTACACTATTTACTTTGGCCTTTTATTTAGGTTTCTTAACAATAAAACAAACTACAAGCATTATAAAATCCTGAGAACACTACAGCAAAACTGAAGAAAGATTGCACACACTTGTCTACTAGAAGTAATTAGCATCTTTCTTCTTTGTAATTTTTTTTACACGCTCATTCTCATTATTTGGCTAGAAAGTTACTGTCAAAATGAGAAAATCACTGCTTAAGGAAAAACCTGTTTTTTTCTGAAAAAGACAGTGAAGAGTCTTTTAGTCTGAAAAAGAGATGAAGCGTCTTTTAGTCTGAAAAAGACAGTGAAGAGTTTTGCCTTTTTGTAAGAGAGAGTGGAATCTGTAAGAACAAAATAAAGAAGACAAGTTCATTTTTGAATTATTACGTCTTTAGGATCTGAGTTCCTCCTGCAGCATTCCAATGTGCTTCTCATTACACAAAATATCTGGGGGAGGGTTAGAGACAAGCCTTATTCTTATAAACCTCTGCGAAGCAGTAAAGTATTTCCACATTAAGAGGTCCACCTTCCTGAGATTTGAGCTCCTCCATTGGCTTTTACAGCGATTCAGGGGGAAAAGAGTTTTATTTTATTTAAAAACAAGAAATATTTATTTGTTCATAGTTTGATTAATCATTTGTTCCTCACTACAGTTTATTTACAATTTGGACTCAGGAATCGGAATTACAATTTCAAAATTTATGGAGCTATAGTAAATACTGAGGAAGACTGCGACAAAATACAAGAGGACGTTAACAAGCATTGAGAATGGGCGTGTAATTGGTAAATGAATTTCAATATAGATAAGTGTGAGTGGTTCATTTTGGTAGGAACAATAGGGAGGCCACATACTCCTGGGAAAAAAACAGTCTAAATGGGGTAGAGGGGCAAAGGGATCTAGTGGTACAGGTACACAAATCACTAAAAGTAGCGATGCAGGTCATAAGGCCATAAAAAAGCAAACAAAGCACTGAGAATTGAAAAGCAGGGAAGTTATGTTAAACATGTATAGAACCTTGGTTAGACCACACTTGGTGTACTGGGAACAGTTCTGGTCTCCATGTTATAGAAGGGTATAGAGGCACTGGAGAAGGTGCAAAAAGATTTACAAGGGTGATACCAGAACTGAGAGGTATACCTATCAGGAAAGATTGAACAGGCTGGGACTCTTTTCTCCAGAAAAGAGAAGGCTGAGGGGTAACCTGATAGAGGGATTTACGATAATGAAAGGGTTTGATAGGGTAGATATAGAGAAGATGGCCAGAATTTTAACAGGAGTGAGTGGGTTTGGGAGCAGGTGGATGGTTAAATGCGCTGAAATTGACAGCGCGTCGGGAAGCCAGCTCCAGCTCGCTGACTTCCGCATTTAACTCGAGTGCGTTCAGCTGTGAGTGAGAAACCCCCTCGGGAGAGGTGGGTTAGCAATTTAAAACAATTCAGAGCTAGTTAAGAGACTATTAAGAGCCTTTTTAACATTGGTTTTCAAGTTTAAATTTGTGTGCACGGGATTCCCAGGTTTCATAGACCTCACCAGTGAAAGCAAGGCAAGAACACAGCGGCAATTGAGGGGACTGAACAAATGACAGGCAAAAAATTGCATAAGTACTGAGACCGCAACCTGCTTCCTTGCCTAAGTGAAAGGCTTTTGCTCACAGCACTTGTTCTGAGAGTTTGCTTTCAGTACTTGGCAGATGATTTCTACAACTTTGGAGGTCACTCTCACTACATTGGAGGTCACTCTCACTACATTGGAGGATTGTGCACTTTCCATCTGTCATATAACAGATCAGCATGAGTGCCGCTTATACTGTTTCACCTTGGACCTCAGATGAGGACACCAGCAGCACCAGCACCAACACCAGCAAAACCAGCAGCAGCAACAGCAGCCTTCTCCTCACCAACCTGCTGCTCCACAGGAGAGAGGGGATGAGCACGGGGGTGCAGCTCACAGGAGGCGATACCCACAACACAGGATATATAGGCAGAGGATGAGCTTCCTGGGCATGACTAAACACCAGTGCCTCAGGAGGCTCAGGCTGTTATGTCAGGTCGTGGCAGACATTTGTTGCCTGCTGGAAGAAGACCTGCTGCCAAGTGAACCTGGTGGGCACGCGTTACCAGTGGCTGTCAAAATGACCACCGCCCTCAACTTCTTCACCTCAGGCTCCTTCCAGGGATCTGCAGGAGATATTTGCAGGATTTCGCAGGCAGCCGCCCACAGATGCATCACCCAGGTGACCGATGCCATGTTTGCCAGGGCAGGCAGTTATGTACACTTTGCCACTGATGAAGCCAGTCAGACTCAGCGGGCATTTGGCTTTGCAGTTCTGGCTGACTTCCCACAGGTGCAGGGCATCAACAACTGTGGACATGTGGCAATCAAGGCACCCCCAGATCATCCAGGATTGTTTGTGAACCATAAGGGCTTCCACTCCCTCAATGTGCAGCTTGTCTGCAACCACAAACAGATCATCATGCAGGTGTGTGCCAGATTCCCAAGGAGCTGACATGATTAATTCATTCTGCGCTAGTCCACACTCCCTCAGCGCTTCGTACATTCAACCAGGCTTACCGGCTGGCTGCTTGGAGACAACAGATATTCACTGAAGACTTGACTGATGAAACTCTTGAGGAGGCCAAGCAATGAGGCCGAAGAGCGCCACAATCAAAGCCAAATGACGACGAGATGTGTAATAGAGCAAGCAATCGGGATGCTGAAGATGCGCTTCAGATGCCTGGACAGATCTGGAGGAGCCCTTCAATGCACACCAACCAGGGTCTCCAGCATGATCGTGATATGCTGCACTCTGCACAACAAAGTGCAACAGCGAGGATTGGAGCTGCAGGAGGAGCAAGGCACAGAACACAGAGCCTCTTCAGAGGAGGAAGAGGAACAGGAGGAGGAGGAGGAACAGGAGGAGAAGGGGGAAATTGATGTGGACATGGCACCAGCAACTGCGCACCTTGTTGCCTGGGATGGCCTAATAATGGCACAATTTAGTTAGGTTGCACCAGTGCACCCATCTGGCACCCAGATGCTAAACCCACTTCCGCCCTAAACACAAAGTAGTCCTACAATGACCAAACCATTCCTTTCACAGACACCCTTTGCTCATAGTTAAGTCAAGTCTTACCATTCATTACAAGTGAGGAGGCCATTTGCCAGGCAGCAGGCAAAAATGGGCAAGATGGGAAAGTGGTGCAAATAAATAATTTAATGTGTCTCAAAATTTAAACATAAACTTCACAGTGCAACATTGCTGAACACACCCATGTGCATATCCTTGTGCAACTAGAGTTTTTTCATCTTCCTTTTCCTACCATTTCTACGTCATGAAACCCCTTTGACTTCAGCAGAGGTAGAGGCAGGCGGCTCACTTTCCTGCTCAGACTGCTCAGAATGCTCTTGGCAGATGTCCTATGGGTTTTGGAGCCTGTGAGGGCCCTGCCAAAGATTACTCCACCTGCACCTGTGCAGGGGCAGACTTGGCCATTGGGACAAGATGCAGCATGTGGGGCACTGACTGAGGGGGGTGGGCAAAGGGTGAGAAGTGGAAGCACTTTGAGCAGAGTCCCCATTTCTATGTCCCCTCTCACCATCATCCCTCTTTGACCCACCCGTACTTCACTGCTAGCCATGAGCTAGAGAGCATTTTGCTGCATTCAGTGGGCCGATGATCGGCCAAATCTAGGTTTTAATCCATTCTAGTTAGGGTGACATTCAAAATGTGCAAGCTGATGGTAAGGGCAAGCATGGACTCATTTGAATGCTGCAATTGATGCTCCATGCAGGTGGCCACCCTTTCCATGGACAAACACATCATAGTTAGGGCTTGCAACATCATGCCAGTCCTGTTTGAGATGGACTCCTCCATTCTCTCTGCAAGCGTGCACATCGTGGCTGGGAATTCTGCCAGAGCCTCACGCATTTTTGCTGTTCTTCCAGAATTATCCTCTTTGTCGACGGCCCCCAAGGTTCAGCATCTGCGTCCGACTGAGCAGAGCTTGGAGCGTCCTGCACCCTCCGACGAGGACTCTCCACTGCTGTCCCTGTCTGCACCATCTGCTGTTGCTCACATGAGATCTGTGAGACACCAGGTTATAACACTACTATCTGACTTAATGGGTGTATCTGTGCTGGTGCATGGTGTGCATACGTCCTGTGACGGTGCACCCACAGAGTTAGCGACCTCCTCTGGGGAGTCTTCTTCCTCCTGGCTGTTGGACACTTGATGGGCCTGTGGGAGAGTAAAGACATGAATTAGAACTGTCATGGTAAGAATCTTTCAAGTGAACATTAGGCACATGATCGTATTTCACTGGCTGCTGACATCAAGGACTCTGCTCAAAGTGCTTCCACTTCTCACCCTTTGCCCACCCCCCTCAGTCAGTGCCCCACATGCTGCCTCCTGTCCCAATGGCCAAGTCTGCCCCTGCACAGGTGCAGGTGGAGTAGTCTTTGGCAGGGCCCTCACAGGCTCCAAAACCCAGAGGACGTCTGCAGTGTATGTACCTTTGACGTGCCTCAATAACTTCAAGACTCGAAGTTAGCAGAATAAAACAAGGCTTTTATTAGCAAAGAAAGGATGCCGGTGGCTGCACCTAGCTTCACCTGGCGTGCTGCTGTTCTACTGCAGGACAAGCCTGGACTTGTCTTAAGTAGGGCCAGGTATGGGCGGAGCCGACACACAAAGGGGGCGGTGCCCTATACACAATGCAAGGTACAAACACCGGAGCAGGCAATACAATATATACAGTTAACTACAGAGTCTGATGAATGACATATTTCATCACAACCTTTAAGAGAGAACTACTTTTACAGCTCCTGTATACTGTAGTACCGGCAGTGACCACACCTGTATATAAGCCTTGAGCAGGCATCTGTACTGTTAGTCTTTAGACTACCCTCCTCCAGTAAACACCTGTTGATTGTTAATCTGCAGCCTCCGTCTAGATATTGAAGAACACCATACTTAAAGATTCATGGATTCAGCAGTGGCGACGAGGTCGATTCGAATCTACCTGCAACTCTGCATTTCCTTCCAAGGATTCGCTCCGGGAGGACGGTGGAAGAAAGTCGAGGCCAGAAGCACGGGCGTCAACCACGAGCAACTGCCCAGTCATCCGGCAGAGAGGGAACATCGCAGGGGAGACTGTTGAGAGCTGGGCTTGGTTCTCCAGCCACAATGATCCAGCAACAGACTGGCAACAGGTACAGCGCAGACCCTTCCCGGACAGCAGCGGCTGGAGCCGACCGACGGCACAGAAAAGGCCGAGCAGCGTCGACGGGGTAAGAGAGAGTGTAAAGCGCACAGGGCGCAGCCGGGGGTTGAAGACCGAGCAGCGTCGATGGATAACAAAAAGAGAGAGAGGGTAAAGCACAGCCGGGGTTCAGGACCGAGCGGCAGCAATGAGAGAGGCGCACAGGAGAACGCGCAGAGCGCAGCCAGGGCTCAAGGGCTGAGCAGCGTCCGCGGGGAAAGAAAGGGAGCGCGGGAGACACCATTTGAGCCGCAGAGAAGTAGGGAGAGCGCGGGAGACGCCATTTTTGAAGCCGCAGCGGAGAAGAAGGGCGAGCGCGGGAAGAAAGGAAAGTGCGGGAGACGCCATTTTGAGCCAGCGGAGAAGAAGGGAGAGCGCGGGAGACGCCATTTTAGAAAGTCTAACCACACCCACGGATGCCGAAGAGTGGCAGTGTCACTGCGTTCGACAATGAAGTCGAAGATTGGGCAAAATATGTGGAACGCATTGAGGTGTACTGCAAGGTGAATGAAGTGCCAGATGCCAGGAAAGCACTGGTTTTGTTGAATTCAATGGGTGCAAAAACGTATGGCTTACTGCGAAACCTAATAACCCCAGAGAAGCCAGGGGATAAGGATTTCGAAAGCATAGTGGAAATCCTACAGGACCACTTAAACCCCACACCGCTGCTGATAGCAGAAAGATTTAAGTTCCACAAAAGGAACCAGCATAAAGACAAAAGTAATGCTGAGTATTTAAAGGAACTGCGCAAGCTATCGAAACACTGCCAGTTTGGAATGGGACTAGCAGATATGTTAAGGAACAAGTTTGTGTGTGGGCTTCAAAGTGAAGGAACCCAGAAACGGCTTCTATCAGAAAAGGATCTTACGCTGGACAAGGCTTTCAGCATGGCAGTATCACATGATGCAGCCGCACGGGGTGCTGCAGAGATACAACGGAGACCGCAAGAATATGGCACCAATGAAATATCATATGGAGCAGGGAAGTGTTATTGCTGCGGCAAAACAACACACGACCAGAAGGATTGTTGGTTCAAGGACCAAGTGTGCAGACAGTGTGGAAAAGCAGGACACATAGCAAGAGTCTGCAGGTCAGGGAAGAAAACCAGCAGCAAGAAATCTCCACAGGAGAAGTACAAAAAGGTACATAAGGTGATGGACAGTAGTTCAGATGAACAGAAAAGTGATACAGACTCCAGAAGCAAGGAGCTGGGTTGTCTGAAACTACATAAGGTAATCAAAGTGAAGGATCACCAGACTCTCTGGGTCATGCTCAAGATAGACGGAGTCCAAGTGAAAATGGAATTGGACACAGGATCAGCCCTAACAGTCATAAACCGAAGGGACTACAAGCGGCTATTCTCACATATACCCTTGAAAGCTATAGAGATTGTCTTGAAGACGTACACGGGGCAAAAAGTCTACCCCAAAGGAAAAATAAGGGTGAACGTGATATACAAAGGCCAGGAAATACCAAAAATGGACCTATATGTATTGCCAGATGGAGGGCCACCACTACTAGGACGTGAATGGATCCGGAAGATACAATTACATTGGCATTCCATACAGGCACTGAAGGTTGAGGCCAAAAAGGATGACGACGTCACACCTGGACGACTGTCAAAAATGCTAACTGACGCACAAGAAGTGTTCCAGGAGGGATTCGGAACACTAAAAGGCATAACAGCGACGATTAAAATAGAGGAAAATGCAAGCCCAAAGTTTTTTAAGGCCAGACCGGTGCCTTATGCGATCCAACCAGCCGTCAAAACAGAGCTGGAAGGGTTGGAACGTTCAGGAGCACTGTCCAAAGTGGACTGGAGCGAGTGGGCTACACCCATCGTTCCTGTAATGAAGAGGTCATTGAGTAATACGCCTGGGGAACCAAAGAAGGTCCGCACCTGTGGGGATTTTAAGGTGACAGTGAACCCAGTCCTTCACACGGTACAATATCTGCTTCCACAGATTGAAGATATTTTCGCCTCGCTGTCTGGAGGAAAACGCTTCACTAAGATTGATCTGGCCCAGGCGTACCTGCAAATGGAGGTAGAAGAAGCCTCGAAAAAATACCTCACGATAAACACTCACAAAGGTCTCTACCAATACAACCGGCTGGTGTTCGGGGTAGCATCGGCTCCGGCTATTTGGCAAAGGGCAATTGATCAAGTCCTGCAAGGGATTCCAGGGACCCAGTGTTATTTTGACGACATCCTGGTCACGGGCGAAAATGACAGTGCTCACCTCGCCAACCTGGAGAAGGTGCTCACTAGATTGAAGGAATATGGGCTACGAGCTAATTGCCACAAGTGCGAGTTTTTCCAGAAGCAGATCTCGTATTGTGGCCACGTTATTGGTGAAGAGGGGTTACATAAGTTCCCTGAAAAGATTGAGGCAGTAGTCAAGGCTCCAGCACCGGAAAATGTGTCACAACTGAGGTCGTTCCTCGGGCTGGTGAACTACTACCATAAGTTCTTACCAAATTTGTCTACAGTATTACACCCACTGAACACCCTACTGCAAATGGGGGTACCATGGAAGTGGAATGACGAATGTAAATGAGCTTTCCAGAAGTGCAAAGAATTGATCACATCAAAAGAGGTGTTGGCCCATTTTAACCCAGCACTACCAATTCGGTTGGCGTGTGATGCATCATGCTATGGTATTGGAGCGGTGCCGTCGCACAAATTCCCAGACGGGTTGGAGAGGCCAGTAGCCTTTGCGTCTCGGTCACTAACCTCAGCTGAGCGCAACTACGCCCAGATTGACAGGGAGGCCCTCAGCCTAGTATGGGGAGTAAAAAAATTCAACCAATATCTGCATGGGCAGAAGTTCACCTTGCTGACTGACCACCAACCACTTGTCTCCATCTTTAATCCAAAGAAGGGCGTTCTGGAGATGACTGCACAATGGCTACAAAGATGGTCTCTTTTTCTAGGGGCGAACCAATATGAAATAGAGAATCAGGGCACGAAACAGCATGGAAACGCTGATGGGCTATCACGCCTGCCACTGCCTACTGCGGAGGAAGCACCAGCAGTGGACCCTATCAAAATATTTTATTCGTCAATAATTGAACGCTTGCCAGTAACTAACGCGGATATAGAGAAGGAGACCCGAAATGATCCGACACTGTCTCGGGTATATGATTTGACGGTGAAGGGATGGCTAACACATGGCGACTCACTGTTGCCAGCATTCTCATCCAGAAGAGAACAGCTGTCAGTATGCCAGGGGACAGTGATGTGTGGATCCCGAGTGGTAATTCCACCCAAGTTAAGGGAGAGCGTGCTCAATGAGCTTCACGAAGGCCATCTGGGAGGGGTGAAAATGAAAAGCCTTCCTAGGGCTTATGTGTGGTGGCCGGGGATCGATCAATAAATTGAGGACCTAACAAAGAGCTGCTCAGGATGCCAGAAGGTCCAAAATGCACCACCACATGCCCCTCTACACCCATGGGAGTGGCCCTCCTCTCCATGGCAACGGGTGCATATTGATTTTGCTGGTCTATTCATGGACTCAATGTTCTTAATAGCAGTGGATGCTCACTCGAAATGGCCTGAGGTGATCAAAATGTCCTCCACCACTACGGAGAAAACGATTGCAATCCTACGGACCATATTTGCCAGGAACGGCTTGCCAGAGCAGATTTCCTCTGATAACGGACCACAGTTTGTGTCCGAAGAGTTTCGGAAATTTATGAGAAGGAATGGGGTAAGGCATTACACATCCGCCCCGTATCATCCAGCCACAAATGGATTGGCTGAGAGGTTCGTACAAACCTTTAAAAAGGCAATAATGGCCATGTGCGATGATGAAATTCCACTACAGCATAAGGTGGACAATTTCCTGTTAGCCTACAGAAATGCGACACATGCAGTTACCAACCAGACCCCGGCCATGATGTTCTTTAACCGAAGGTTGAGAACTCGTCTGGATTTGCTCGGACCAAATGTGCGAAGAAATGTTGAGGATAAGCAATTCCAGCACATCAATGAGAAGCCTGCAAGGAGCTTCAATGTAGGACAACCAGTCTTGGCCCGCGACTACCGAACAGAGAAATGGCAACCCGGAACGATATGCACACGGCAGGGGCCACTAATGTACACAGTGGATGTCGGGGAGAACATTGTGAGACGCCATGTCGACCAGATCCTAGCGTCACAGGAATGAGTCAACCCCACGTCTCGCGTACCTGGGGATGAACCCGACATACCAGTAGCCCAGAAACAGTAGCAGCGTAAACGGATGAACTAACCGATGACAGGGGGCCAGAATCGCCTCCGCACCAAGAACAAGACACTCAGGAAAGGCACTATCCAGAAAGGATCAGGAAGCCGCCCCAAAGACTGAATCTATAAATGGACTATTTCAGTTAAATGTGCATGTTAAAGTGTTAACTGTTCTTTGAATGTTATGGGTACTGTTAATCTAAAAGGGGAGGAATTGTAGTGTATGTACCTTTAAGAGAGAACTACTTTTACAGCCCCTGTATACTGTAGTACCGGCAGTGACCACACCTGTATATAAGCCTTGAGCAGGCATCTGTACTGTTAGTCTTTAGACTACCCTCCTCCAGGAAACACCTGTTGATTGTTAATCTGCAGCCTCCGTCTAGTTATTGAAGAACACCATACTTTAAGATTCACGGATTCAACAACGTCGACCAAGAGCTTTCTGAGCAGTCTGAGCAGGGCTGTGTGATATTTAATTCTGGTAGCTCCCCATCTCTCCAGCTCCCACCGCCATCAATGCGGATACTCCAATTATTGCAAGTGCCTCCTCCTCTGCAGCATTCAGCATGGCTATTACTGGAGGGCCACCTCTGGTTCTCTGCCTCTCCTGGGTTTTTTGTGCTCTCTTTTCCTGCAAGGAGGGAAACAAGAGACCTTTGAGTGAGAGTCATGGAATGAGTAGAACGGATGGATGGGTAACATCTGTAGAGGGTGACTATGAGGGAGAGGCGTTACATTGCATTAAGATGATAGTGAGCGTCAGTGGTGGATGGTCAGATAGGGATGTGAGGAAGTGAATAGACAGAGAAGGATGGGTGCATCTGCAAGGTAGGTTGGTGTGAGGAGTGTGTAGTGTATGTACCTTTAAGGGGAGAACTACTTTTTACAGCTCCTGTATACTGTAGTACCGGCAGTGACCACACCTGTATATAAACCCTGAGTAGGGATCTGTACAGTTAGTTTTAGAGTAACCCTCATCCAGTAAACGCCTGTTGATTGTTCCCTGCAGTCTCTTGTCTAATTATTGAAGGACACACAACATCAAGATACACGGATCTAACATTGGCGACGAGAAGATTCAAACCTACCTGCAACTCTGCATCACCTCCCAGGGATTCGCTCCTGGAGAACAGTGAAAGAAGAAGGCCGAATCCAGAAGCACGGGCGTCGACCATCCAGCGGAGACTTGAGCATCGCAGGGGAGGCTGTTGAGAGCTGGGCTTGGTTCTCCAGTCATGGTGGTCCAGTGAAACAGGCTGGCAACAGGTACGGCGCAGACCCTTCCCGGACAGCGGCGGCTAGAGCCGACCGACGGCACAGAAAAAGGCCAAGCAGCGTCGACGGGAGAAGAGAGAGGGTAGAGTACACAGGGCGCAGCCGGTGTTCAGGACTGAGCGGCATCGATGGGAGAAGAGAGAGGGTAGAGCGCACAGGGCGCAGCCGGTGTTCAGGACCGAGCGGCATCAACGAGAGAGAGCAGAGCGTAGCCGGTGTTCAAGGGCCGAGCAGCGTCAATGAGAGAGAGAGGCGCACAGGAAAACGTGCAGAGCGCAGCCGGTGTTCAAGGGCCGAGCAGCGTCAGCGGGGAAGAAAGGAAAGCGCGGGAGACGCCATTTTGAGCCGCAGCGGAGAAGAAGGGAGAGCGCAGGAGACGCCATTTTGAACCAGTCTAACCACACCCAGGGATGCCGAAGGGTGGCAGTGTCACAGTGTTCGACAATGAAGTCGAAGATTGGACGACATATGTCGAACGCATAGAAGTGGAGTGCAAGGCGAATGAAGTGCCAGATGACAGGAAAGCGCTGGTATTGTTGAATTCAATGGGTGCAAAAACGTATGGCTTACTGCAAAACCTAGGAACCCCAGAGGAGCCAGTGGAAAAGGATTTTGAAAACATAGTGTCAATCCTACAGGACCACTTGGACCCCACACCGCTGCTGATAGCGGAAAGATTTAAGTTTCACAAAAGGAACCAGCATAAAGATGAAAGTAATGCTGAGTATTTAACGGAACTGCGCAAGCTATCGAAACACTACCAGTTTGGAACGGGACTAGCAGATAATTTAAGGGACAAGTTTGTGTGTGGGCTTCAAAGTGAAGGAACCCAGAAACGGCTTCTATCAGAAAAGGATCTTACGCTGGACAAGGCTTTCAGCATGGCAGTATCACACGAAGCAACAGCATGGGGCGCGGCAGAGAAACAATGGAGACCACAAGAATATGGCACAAATGAAATGTCATACGGAACAGTGAAGTGCTATCGCTGCGGCAGAACAACACACGACCATAGGATTGCTGGTTCAAGGACCAAGTGTGCAGACAGTGTGGAAAAGTAGGACACATAGCAAGAGTCTGCAGGTCGGAAAAGAAAACCAGCAGCAAGAAATCTCCACAGGAGAAATACAAGAAGGTACATAAGGTGATGGAGAGTAGTGCAGACGAACAGAAAAGTGATACAGACTCTGGAAGCAAGGAGCTGGGTTGTCTGAAACTACATAATGTGATCAAAATGGAGGATCACCAAACTATCTGGGTCACGCTCAAGATAGCCTGAGTCCAAGTGAAAATGGAATTGGACACAGGATCAGCCCTAACAGTCATAAACCGAAGGGACTACAAGCGGCTATTCTCACATATACACTTGAGAGATACAGAGATTGTCTTGAAGACGTACACGGGGCAAAAAGTCTACCGCAAAGGAAAAATAAGGGTGAACGTTTTATATAACAGCAAGGAAACACCAAAAATGGACCTATATGTATTGCCAGATGGAGGACCACCACTACTAGGACGTGAATGGATCCGGAAGATACAGCTAGATTGGCATTCCATACAAGCACTGTAGATGCCAAAAAGGATGACGACGTCGCACCTGGACGACTGTCAAAAATGCTAACTGACACACAAGAAGTGTTCCAGGAGGGACTCGGAACACTAAAAGGCATAACAGCGACAATCAAAATAGAGGAAAATGCAAGCCCAAAGTTTTTTAAGGCCAGACCGGTACCTTATGCGATCCGCCCAGCCGTCGAAGCAGAGCTGGAAGGTTTGGAACGTTCAGGAGTACTGTCCAAAGTGGACTGGATCGAGTGTGCTACACCCATCGTTCCTGTAATGAAGAGGTCATTGAGTAATACACCTGGGGAACCAAAGAAGGTTCGCATCTGTGGGGACTTTAAGGTGACAGTGAACCCAGTCCTTCACACTGTACAATATCCGCTTCCGCGGATTGTGTAGTGTATGTACCTTTAAGAGAGAAGTACTTTTACAGCTCCTGTATACTGTAGTACCGGCAGTGACCACACCTGTATATAAGCCTTGAGCATGCCTCTGTACCCCCAGTCTTGAGACTACCCTACTCCAGTAAATACCTGTTGATTGTTAAGTTACAGCATCCATGTGGTTATTGAAAAACATCATACTCTCAGAATTACGGATCTAACAGTGGCGACGAGTGGCGATTCGAATCTACCTGCAACTCTGCATTTCCCTTCGAGGATTCACTCCGGGAGGGCGGTGGAAGAAAGTCGAGGCCAGAAACACGGGCGTCGACCACGAGCAACCGCCCAGTCACCCGGCAGAGAGTGAACATCGCAGGGGAGGCTGTGGCGAGCCGGGCTTGGTTCCCCAACCACGACGATCAGCAACAGACTGACGACAGGTACCAGGTACAGCGCAGACCCTTCCCGGACAGCGGCGGCTGGAGCCAACCGACGGCAGAGAAAAAGCCAAGCAGCGTCGATGGGGTAAGATAGAGGGTGAAGCGCACAGGGCGCAGCCGAGGGTTGAAAACCGAGCAGCGTCGAGGAAAAACAAAATGGAAAGAGAGAGGGTAAAGTAGCAGCCGGGTTCAGGACCGAGCAGCGGAAATGGGAAAGGCGCACAGAAAAAAAATGCACAGAGCGCAGCCAGGGCTCAAGGGCTGAACAGTGTCCGTGGGGAGAAGAAGGGAGAGCACGGGAGACGCCATTGAACCGCGGAGAAGAAGGAAGAGTGCGGGAGATGCCATTTTTAGAAGCCACAGTGGAGAAGAAGGGCGAGCGCGGGAAGAAAGGAAAGCGTGGGAGACGCCATTTTGTGCCAGCGGAGAAGAAGGGAAAGCGCGGGAGATGCCATTTTTGACAGTTAAATCACACCCAGGGATGCCGAAGAGTGGCAGTATCTCTACGTTCGACAATGAAGTCGAAGATTGGGCGACATATGTGGAACGTATTGAGGTGTACGGCAGGGCGAATGAAGTGCCAGATGCTAGGAAAGCACTGGTTTTGTTAAATTCCATGGGTGCAAAAACTTATGGGTCACTGCGAAACCTAATAACCCCAGAGAAGCCTGTGAATAAGAATGTCGAAAGCATAGTAGAAATCCTACAGGACCACTTAAACTCCACACCGCTGCTGATAGCAGAACGATTTAAGTTCCATAAAAGGAACCAACACAAAGACGAAAGCAATGCTGAGTACTTAATGGAACTGCACAAGCTATCGAAACACTGCCAGTTTGGAGTGGGACTAGCAGATACGTTAAGGGACAAGTTTGTGTGTGGGCTTCAAAGTGAAGGAACCCAGAGATGGCTTCTATCAGAAAAGGGTCTTATGCTGGACAAGGCTTTCAGTATGGCAGTATCACACGAAGCAGCCGCAAGGGGCACTGCAGAGATACAACGGAGAACGCAAGAATATGGCACCAGTGAAATGTCCTATGGAACAGGGAAGTATTATCGCTGCGGCAGAACAACACACGACCAGAACGATTGTTGGTTCAAGGACCAAGTGTGCAGACATTGTGGAAAAGCAGGACACATAGCAAGAGTCTGCAGGTCTGGGAAGAAAACCAACAGCAAGAAATCGCCACAGGAGAAGTACAAAAAGGTACACCAGGTGATGGACAGTAGTTCAGATGAACAGAAAAGTGACAGACTCCGGAAGCAAGGAGCTGGGTTGTCTGAAACTACATAAGGTAACCAAAATGGAGGATCACCAGACTATTTGGGTTACAATCAAGATACACGGAGTACAAGTGAAAATGGAATTGGACACAGGATCAGCCCTAACAGTCATAAACCAAAGGGACTACAAGCGGTTATTTTCACATATACCCTTGAAAGCTACAGAGATTGTCTTGAAGACGTACACGGGGCAAAAAGTCTACCGCAAAGGAAAAATAAGGGTGAAAGTGATATACAAAGGCCAGGAAATACTTAAAATGGACTTATATGTATTGCCAGATGGAGGACCACCACTGCTAGGACGTGAATGGATCCGGAAGATACAATTAGATTGGCATTCCATACAGGCACTGAAGGTTGAGGCCAAAAAGGATGATGACGTCACACCTGGCCGACTGTCAAAAATGCTAACTGACACAAAAGAAATGTTCCAGGAGGGACTCGGAACACTAAAAGGCATAACAGCAACGATTAAAATAGAGGAAAATGCAAGCCCAAAGTTTCTTAATGCCAGACCTGTGCCATATGCGATCAGACCAGCCGTCGAAGCAGAGCTGGAAGGGTTGGAACGTTCAGGAGTACTGTCCAAAGTAGACTGGAGCGAGTGGGCTACACCCATCGTTCCTGTAATGAAGAGGTCGTTGAGTAATACGCCTGGGGAACCAAAGAAGGTCCGCATCTGTGGGGATTTTAAGGTGACAGTGAACCCAGTCCTTCACACGGTACAATATCCGCTTCCACGAATTGAGGATATTTTCGCCTTGCTATCTGGAGGTAAACGCTTCACCAAAATTGAGCTAGCCCAGGCGTACTTGCAAATGGAGGTAGAAGAAGCCTCAAAACAATACCTCACGATCAACACTCATAAAGGTCTCTATCAATACAATTGGATGTGTTCGGGGTAGCATCGGCTCCGGCTATTTGGCAAAGGGCGATGGATCAAGTCCTGCAAGGGATTCCAGGGACCCAGTGTTATTTGGACGACATCCTGGTCACGGGCAAAAATGACAGTGATCACCTCGCCAACTTGGAGAAGGTGCTCACCAGATTAAAGGAATATGGGCTACGAGCTAATCGCCACAAGTGCGAGTTTTTCCAGAAGCAGATCTTGTATTGTGGCCACGTCATCGATGAAGAGGGGTTACATAAGTCCCTTGAAAAGATTGAGGCAGTAGTCAAGGCTCCAGCACCGGAAAATGTGTCACAACTGAGGTCATTCCTCGGGCTGGTAAACTGCTACCATATGTTCTTACCAAATTTGTCCACGGTATTACACCCACTGAACACCCTACTGCAAACAGGGGTACCATGGAAGTGGAATGACGAACGTAGACGAGCTTTCCAGAAGTGCAAAGAATTGATCACATCAAAAGAGGTGTTGGCCCATTTCAACCGAGCACTACCAATTCGTTCGGCATGTGATGCATCACCCTATGGCATTGGAGCGGTGCTGCCGCACAAATTCCCAGACGGGTTGGAGAGGCCAGTAGCCTTTGCGTCTCGGTCACTAACCTCAGCCGAGCGCAACTACACCCAGATTGACAGGGAGGCCCTCAGCCTAGTATGGGGAGTAAAAAATTTCAACCACTATCTGCATGGGCAGAAGTTCACCTTGCTGACTGACCACCAACCACTTGTCTCCATCTTTAATCCTAAGAAGGGCGTTCCAATGATGACTGCACAACGGTTACAAAGATGGTCCCTGTTTCTAGGGGCGAATCAATATGAAATAGAATATAAAGGCACGAAACAACATGGAAACGCTGATGGGCTATCATGCCTGCCACTACCTACTGTGGAGGAAGCACCAGCAGTGGACCCTATCGAGATATTTTATTCGTCAATAATTGAACGATTGCCAGTAACGAACGCGGATATAGAGAAGGAGACCCGCAATGATCCGACACTGTCTCGGGTATATGATTTGACGGTGAGGGGATGGCCAACACATGGCGACTCACTGTTGCCAGCATTCTCATCCAGAAGAAAACAGCTGTCAGTATGCCAGGGGACCTTGATGTGTGGATCCCGAGTGGTAATTCCACCCAAGTTAAGGGAGAGAGTGCTAAATGAGCTTCATGAAGGTCATCTGGGAGGGGTGAAAATAAAAAGCCTTGCTAGGGCTTATGTGTGGTGGCCGGGGATCGATCAACAAATCGAGGACCTAACCAAGAGCTGCCCAGGATGCCAGAAGGTCCAAAATGCACCACCACATGCCCATCTACACCCATGGGAGTGGCCCTCCTCTTCATGGCAAAGGGTGCACATTGATTTTGCTGGTCCATTCATGGACGCAATGTTCTTAATAGCAGTGGATGCTCACTCGAAATGGCCTGAGGTGATAAAAATGTCCTCAACCACTACAGAGAAAACGATTGCAGTCCTACGGACCATATTTGCCAGGAACGGCTTGCCAGAGCAGATTTGCTCTGATAATGGACCACAGTTTGTGTCCGAAGAGTTTCGGAAATTTATGAGAAGGAATGGGGTAAGGCATTACACATCCGCCCCGTATCATCCAGCCACAAATGGATTGGCTGAGAGGTTCGTACAAACCTTTAAAAAGGCGATAAAGGCCATGTGCAACGATGAAATTCCACTACAGCATAAGGTGGACAATTTCCTATTAGCCTACAGAAATGCGACACATGCAGTCACCAACCAGACCCTGGCCATGATGTTCTTTAACCGAAGTTTGAGATCTCGTCTGGATTTGCTCAGACCAAATGTGCGAAGAAATGTTGAGGATAAACAATTCCAGCACATCAATGAGAAGCCAACAAGGAGCTTCAATGTAGGACAACCAGTCTTGGCCCGTGACAACCGAACAAAGAAATGGCAACCCGGAAAGATATGCACAAGGCAGGGGTCATTAGTGTACACAGTGGATGTCGGGGAGAACATTGTGAGACGCCACGTCGATCAGATCTTAGCATCACAGGAACGAGTCAACCCCATGTCTCGAGTACCTGGGGATGAACCCGACATACCGGTAGCATCTACCTCAGAACCAGTAGCAGTGAAAACCGATGAACTAACCGACGAAAAGGGGCCAGAATCGCCTCCGCACCAAGAACAAGAACCTCAGGAAAGGCGCTATCCTGAAAGGATCAGGAAGCCGCCCCAAAGACTGAATCTATAAATGGACTATTGTTGTTTAATGTACATGTTAAAGTGTTAATTGTTATTTGAATATTATGGGTACTGCTAATCTAAAAGGGGAGGAATTTTAGTGTATGTACCTTTAAGAGAGAACTACTTTTACAGCTCCTGTATACTGTAGTACCGGCAGTGACCACACCTGTATATAAGCCTTGAGCATGCCTCTGTACCCCCAGTCTTGAGACTACCCTACTCCTGTAAATACCTGTTGATTGTTAAGTTACAGCATCCGTGTGGTTATTGAAAACGATCATACTCTCAGAATCACGGATCTAACAGATTGAAGATATTTTTGCCTCGCTATTAGGAGGGAAACGCTTCACTAAGATTGATCTGGCCCAGGCGTACCTGCAAATGGAGGTAGAAGAAGCCTCGAAACAGTACCTCACGATCAACACTCATAAAGGTCTCTACCAATACAACCGGCTGGTGTTCGGGGTAGCATCAGCTCCGGCTATTTGGCAAAGGGCAATGGATCAAGTCCTGCAAGTGATTCCAGGGACCCAGTGTTATTTGGACGACATCCTGGTCACGGGCAAAAATGACAGTGATCACCTCGCCAACCTGGAGCAGGTGCTCACTAGATTGAAGGAATATGGGCTCCGAGCTAATCGCCACAAATGCGAGTTTTTCCAGAAGCAGATCTCGTATTGTGGCCACGTTATTGATGAAGAGGGGTTACATAAGTCCCCTGAAAAGATTGAGGCAGTAGTCAAGGCTCCAGCACCGGAAAATGTGTCACAACTAATGCCGTTCCACAGGCTGGTGAACTACTACCATAAGTTCTTGCCGAATTTGTCTACAGTACTACACCCACTGAACACCCTACTGCAAACGGGGGTACCATGGAAGTGGAATGACGAATGTAAATGAGCTTTCCAGAAGTGCAAAGAATTGATCACATCAAAAGAGGTGTTGGCTCATTTCAACCCAGCGCTACCAATTCGGTTGGCGTGTGATGCATCACCCTATGGCATTGGAGCGATGCTGTCGCACAAATTCCCGGATGGCTCAAAGAAGCCAATAGCCTTTGCGTCTCGGTCACTAACCTCAGCCGAGCATAACTACGCCCAGATTGACAGGGAGGCCCTCAGCCTAGTGTGGGGAGTGAAAAAGTTCAACCACTATCTGCACGGGCAGAAGTTCACCTTGCTGACTGACCACCAACCACTTGTCTCCATCTTTAATCCAAAGAAGGGCGTTCCGGTGATGACTGCACAACGGCTACAAAGATGGTCCCTTTTTCTAGGGGCGAACCAATATGAAATCGAGTATAAGGGCACGAAACAGCATGGAAACGCTGATGGGCTTTCACGCCTGCCACTGCCTACTGCAGAGGAAGCACCAGCAGTGGACCCTGTCGAAATATTTTATTCGACTATAATTGAACGCTTGCCAGTAACTAACGCTGATATAGAGAAGGAGACGCGAAATGACCCAACACTGTCTCAGGTATATGACTTGACGGTGAAGGGATGGCCAACACATGGCGACTCACTGTTGCCAGCATTCTCATCCAGAAGAGAACAGCTGTCAGTATGCCAGGGGACCTTGATGTGTTGTTCCCGAGTGGTAATTCCACCCAAGTTAAGGGAGAGCGTGCTCAATGAGCTTCACGAAGGCCATCTGGGAGGGGTGAAAATGAAAAGCCTTGCTAGGGCTTATGTGTGGTGGCTGGGGATCGATCAGCAAATCGAGGACCTGACAAAGAGCTGCTCAGGATGCCAGAAGGTCCAAAATGCACCACCACATGCCCCTCTACACCCATGGGAGTGGCCCTCATCTCCATGGCAACGGGTGCATATTGATTTTGCTGGTCCATTCATGGACTCAATGTTTTTGATAGCCGTGGATGCGCTCTCGAAATGGCCTGAGGTGATCAAAATGTCCTCCACCACTACGGAGAAAAGTATTGCAGTCCTACGGACCATATTTGCCAGGAACGGCTTGCCAGAGCAGATTTGCTCTGATAACAGACCACAGTTTGTGTCCGAAGAGTTTCGAAGATTTATGAAAAGGAATGGGGTAAGGCATTACGCATCCGCCCCGTATCATCCAGCCACAAATGGATTGGCTGAGAGGTTCGTACAAACCTTTAAAAAAGCAGTAAGGGCCATGTGTGATGACGACATTCCACTGCAGCATAAGGTGGACAATTTCCTGTTAGCCTACAGAAATGCGAAACATGCAGTCACCAACCAGACCCCGGGCATGATGTTCTTTAACCGAAGGTTGAGATCTTGTCTGGATTTGCTCAGACCAAATGTACGAAGAGATGTTGAGAATAAGCAATTCCAGCACGTCAATGAGAAGCCGACAAGGAGCTTCAATGTAGGGCAACCAGTCTTGGCCCGCGACTACCGAACAGAGAAATGGCAACCAGGAACGCTATGCACACGGCAGGGGCCATTAATGTACACAGTGGATGTTGGGGAGAACATTGTGAGACGCCATGTTGACCAGATCCTAGAGTCACAGGAACGAGTCAACCCCATGTCTCGCGTACCTGGTGATGAACCCGACATACAGGTAGCATCTACCCCAGAAACAGTAGCATCGGAAGCTGATGAACCAACCGATGACAGGGGTCCAGAATCGCCTCCGCACCAAGAGCAAGACACTCAGGAAAGGCGCTATCCAGAAAGGTTCAGGAAGCCTCCCCAAAGACTGAATTTATAAATAGACTATTTTCAGTTAATGTTGCATGTTAAAAGTGTTAATTGTAATTAGTTGATATTTAATTGTTAAATGAATGTTATGGTACTGTTAATCTAAAAGGGGAGGAATTGTAGTGTATGTACCTTTAAGGGGAGAACTACTTTTTACAGCTCCTGTATACTGTAGTACCGGCAGTGACCACACCTGTATATAAACCCTGAGTAGGGATCTGTATAGTTAGTTTTAGAGTAACCCTCATCCAGTAAACACCTGTTGATTGTTCCCTGCAGTCTCTTGTCTAATTATTGAAGGACACACAACATCAAGATACACGGATCTAACAGAGTGATGTGCAGGAGTAGGTTTGGGAAAGCAGAGTGAGGGGGTTGGATTGATACACACATCAGAATGTAGTTGAATGTGGCATTGTACTCACCTTTCCTGACCCCATGAGGTCATTAAATCTCTTCCTGCATTGAATCCAGGACCTGGCCACCACACTCCTGCTGCTCACCTCCACCGCAATCTCCAGCCATGCCTTCTTGGTGTCTGAGGCTGGCTTCTTCCTCCCATCAGCATGGAATAACACCACCTAGTGGGCCCTAACTCCTTGCAGCAGGAGGTTCATGGAGGCATCACTGAAGCGAGGGGCAGCTTTTGTATGTTGGGACTGCATTGCTTTGTCTCCAATGTTTCTCCAACCTCCACAAACTTTCAACTGTCATCTTTGTAGTGTTCCTTTAAATATCTGAGCTGAATTCAACCCATGCGTGACATCATCATGCCCGCTCACGTTAATTGTTCGGGAAACCCGGAAATCAGATGTAAATACAGTAGCTTTCTTAAAACGCCACTGCCAAACGCGCCGCTGAAACTTTCCGGTTCCCCACACGATCCGGGGCTCCCTCGCTGCCTGCGCATCAGCAGGTAAAAATACCGGCCACATTTCCACTTGTCGGGGAGACCAAAACTAGGGGGCATAAATATAAAATAGTCACTAAGAAATCCAAAAGGTAATTCAGGAGAAACCTCTGATGTGCCTCAATGAATCCGAGACTCGACGTTAACGGAGCAAAGCAAGGCTTTTATTAACTCAGAAAGTAATACACATTGGAGAAGTGTCTCTCATCCAGAGATCTGCTGTACTGCTGTGAGACACGCTGGGGCTTGCTTAAGTAGGGGCCAGGTATGGGCGGAGCCCTACACACAATACAATACAGGTAAGGAAATGAAACTGAAACTAAACTAAACACAGGGAATACAGTGCCTGATCAATGGCATATTTCATCACATTCACCCCTTCTACAAACTATGGGCTAGATTTTCAGTATAGACAGTTTTGGGGCGCTAACCTTAGCGCCCGCCCGAAGTTAGCGCCCGCCCCAAAGTAGCGCCCCGTTGCCGGAAATTCAGTGGCTTCGCCCTAAGAGGTTGGTGGAGCGCTAAAAGAGGCGTTCCACTACTATCTTTAGGCGCTAAGCCGGCGGTGCAGAGCGCAACACCCGAGCTCGGGCGCAGCGCACGGCAGACACTCTGGTGCCAGTGAGCCCTTAAAGGGGAAGGGTGCATGTGTTTTTTTCAAAGGCAGAGTCTGGGGGGGAAAGAGGAGGAGGAGGAGGAGGAGGAGGAAAACATAAATACGCCGTTCACAACAACACACTGGATCCTACCACACAACACATGCAGACTGCCGTTTTTCGTGCAGGAGGAGTGCCCTTTAATTTGCGCTCCCCAGGGTGTGTTACGTTCCATTTTACAAACGCTCTGGACGCCAGCCGCACAATGGGGCGGTCCGACTGAAGTTTGGATTGGGGCGGCCAAAGGGCGTTGCACGAGGATGTGACGTCATTTTCTGCGCGCGCATCCGGGCAGCCGCTAAACTTTGCGCCGGCGCTAACGGGCAACTTAATTTGGGGCGGGGCGCAAACTGCGCTGCGCCCGGGCGCTACACGCATAGCGCCCGAAAATCACTTCTCTTAAGGTGCTAACTGCTGGCGCAAGCAACTGAAAATCTAGCCCTTAGTCTGTTCGGGGGTTTGATAGTCCTCTGTGACCGACGTAGCTGTTGTGGTGCCGCGGGTGTCGGCTGGGTGTCCCCGGTGGCCTCCTGGGTCTCTGCCGGGGGCGCCACCAGGGTTGTTGAAGGGGTAGTTGGTGGGGGCACCGTTGGTCGATGTTCTTCCGGGGGTGGTGAAAGGATAGTGGGTGGGTAAGAATTGCTGTGATCGTTGTTGCTGTTGTTGTCGTGGTTGTTGTCGTTACCAGCTGGGGCGACGTCTTTTATGGACACGGTGTCCTCCCTTCCGTCGGCGTGCCGGACATACGCATATTGGGGGTTGGCGTGGAGTAGGTGCACTGACTCCACGAGGGGGGTCCGTCTTGTGGCCCCTCACATGCCTTCGTACAAATACCGGACCTGGGGTGGAGAGCCATGACGGCATGGATACGCCTGAGGTGGATTTCCGGGGAAAGACAAGCATTCGTTCATGAGGCGTGGCATTAGTGGCAGTACACAATAGCGACCGTATCGAATGGAGCACATCTGGGAGGACTTCCTGCCAGCGGGAGATAGGGAGGCCCTTGGTCCTTAGACCTAGAGTGACTGCTTTCCATGCTGTCCCGTTCTCTCGCTCCACCTGGCCGTTACCCTGGGGGTTGTAGCTGGTGGTACGGCTCGTGGCGATCCCCCTGGACAGCATGTACTGGCGTAGCTCTTCACTCATGAAGGACGCCCCCCTATCCGTATGGATGTAGCTCGGCATACCGAACAGGCAGAACAGGCTGTTGAGGCATTTAATGACCGTGGCGCTGGTCATGTCTGGGCAGGGGAAGGCGAATGGGAAACGGGAGTATTCGTCCACAATGTTCAGGAAGTAAACATTGCGGTCGACTGATGGGAGGGGGCCCTTGAAATCTAAGCTGAGCCGCTCAAAGGGCCGTGTAGCTTTGATTAAGTGGGCTCTATCTGGGCGGTAGAACCGAGGCTTGCACTCAGCGCAAGTGCGGCAATTCCTGGTCAGAGACCGAACTTCCTCAATCGAGTAGGGTAAGTTGCGGGACTTTATGAAGTGGAACAGCCGTGTGACCCCTGGGTGGCAGAGGTCATTGTGGAGGGTCTGTAGCCGATCCCCAGTGGCGCTGGCACACATCCCTCGTGAGAGGGCGTCGGGGGATTCGTTAAGGGCCCCTGGCTGGTAAATGATGTCATACTCGAAGGTGGAGAGCTCGATCCGCCACCTAAGAATCTTATCATTTTTAATCTTCCCCCTCTGTTTATTATTGAACATAAACGCTACCGACCGCTGGTCGGTAAGTAGGGTGAAGCGTTTGCCGGCTAGGTAGTGCCGCCAGTGGCGCACTGCCTCCACGATGGCTTGGGCCTCCTTTTCCACGGAGGAGTGTCTGATCTCGGGCCCTTGGAGGGTCCTCGAGAAGAAAGCTACGGGCCGCCCTGCCTGGTTGAGGGTGGCCGCCAAGGCAAAGTCAGACGCATCACTTTCCACTTGAAAGGGAGTGTTCTCGTCCACTGCCTGTAGCGTGGCCCGCTCAATATCCCGCTTAATGCTTTTGAAGGCGGCGTGGGCCTCAGCAGAGAGCGGAAAAGAGGATGCTTTCAAGAGGGGGCGGGCTTTGTCGGAGTAGTTGGGGACCCATTGGGCATAATAAGAAAATAACCCCAGGCACTTTTTCAGGGCTTTGAGAGTGTTGGGCAGGGGGAGCTCCCGTAGGGGGCGCAATCGGTCGGGGTCTGGTCCAATTTCCCCATTCTCCACCACACTGCCTAGTATGCAGAGGCGCGTGGTGTTGAAAACGCACTTGTCCTCGTTGTAAGTGAGGTTGAGTTTTTGTGCGGTTTTCAGGAACCTCTCGAGGTTCGAGTCGTGATCCTGCTGGTTGTGACCACAGATGGTGACGTTGTCGAGGTAGGGGAAGGTTGCCTGCAAGTGGTGGTCATCGACCATGCGGTCCATCTCCCTCTGGAAGACCGAGACCCCATTCGTCACCCCAAAGGGGACTCTGAGGAATTGGTAGAGGCGTCCGTTCACCTCGAAGGCGGTGTACGGGCGGTCCTCTGGTCTGATAGGGAGCTGGTGGTACGCTGACTTGAGGTCGATGGTAGAGAACACCCGGTATTGGGCGATTTGGTTCACCATCTCGGATATGCGGCGTAGCGGGTAGGCGTCTAGCTGGGTGTATAGATTAACCGTCTGGCTATAATCTATCACCATCCGCTTCTTCTCGCTACCCCTCACCACCACCACTTGGGCGCGCCACGGGCTGTTGCTGCGCTCGATAATGCGCTCCTTCAGGAGCCTGTCTACCTCGGTCGCGATAAACCACCTGTCCTCCCAGCTGTACCTCCTGCTTTTGGTCGCTATTGGCCGGCAGTTGGGAGTAAGGTTCGCGAATAGTGAAGGCGGCTTTACCTTCAGGGTAGCCAGACCGCACACTGTGAGGGGCGGCTGGGACCCACCGTAATTGAGCGTGATGCTTTGGTGGTGGCACTGGAAATCCAGGCCCAAGATCACGCTCGCACATAGATTCTTCATGATTAGTAATTTAAAATTATCGTATACAGTTCCGTTAACGGACAATTGTACCGCGCAGTAACCCATAATGGTCGATGTCTGGGTTTTATCAGCCTTAGAGATGGTGCCCCGAGCAGGGACCACCGTTAGAGAGAGTTGTTGTGCTAGTTCAGGGTGGATAAAACTCTCCGTGCTTCCACTGTCAATTAAACATTTAACCCCGCACCCGTTTACCTCGATGTCCACCATTGATTTGGATAGCGGGTGCGGCCTGGTCTGGTCCACTGTGACCGATGCCACTCTAGGGCCCTGATCGAGACAAGATGGCGTCCACGCTGTCTGCTCACAAGATGGCGGACCTCACGAGGTCGGGCAAGATGGCGTCCAAGATGGCCGCTCCCACGGCGCATACGCGGCGGTGGCGGGTTTTCCAGCGGGGTTCCCTCTGCACACCTTCCCGAAGTGCCCCTTCTTACCGCACTTAAAGCAGGTGGTGCCTTTCGCCGGGCATAGGTTTCTGATGTGCTTCGGCTGCCCACAGAAGTAGCAGTTGGGGCCCCGACGCGTCGCGGCTGTCGTAGGGCTTCTGGGGGGAGAGCGGGGCCCCGACGGTGTCGGGCTGCCGGGCAGGGAAGATGCCTTCCAAGATGGCAGCGCCCTTGGTGCACACGTGGCGGCGTGGGCGGCGCGGGCCGAAGAGTAGGCGTCCGAGTTTCTCTGAGCCACATCCAGTGATCGGGCTGTGTCCACAGCCTGTTTCAGGTCCAATCCCGTTTTTTCCAGTAGTTTCTGCCGGATGTAAGTGGAGCTGAGGCCTGCGATAAAGGCATTACGAACAAGCTCGTCAGTGCACACTGCGGCTTTTACATCTTGGCACTTGCAGTCTTTGCCAAGCGTTTTCAGGGTGACTAGGAACTCATCCAACGATTCCCCAGGTCGCTGTGTGCGAGTAGCGAGCAGATGCCTAGCGTACACCTCGTTCGTAGGCTGCTGGTAATGCGCCTTTAGGATGTCGCAGGTGGCCGGGTACGTGTCGGCGTCTTGGATGAGGGGGTAAACCCGGTGGCTTACCCAATTCCGCAGGATTCCGAGTTTCATACTCTCAGCGTCCGTAGCGCCTGTGATGGCTGCGGAATTGTCCAGGAAGAATTCCATACACTTAAACCAGTGTCCGAATCGTGCCGATGCGTCCGAAGCATGCGGGTCCAAATCCAAACGTTCGGGTTTCAAGAGTTGGTCCATTGCGTTGAAAATTGAGTTAATAAAATTGATGTGCCTCAATGAATCCGAGACTCGACGTTAACGGAGCAAAGCAAGGCTTTTATTAACTCAGAAAGTAATACACATTGGAGAAGTGTCTCTCATCCAGAGATCTGCTGTACTTCTGTGAGACACGCTGGGGCTTGCTTAAGTAGGGGCCAGGTATGGGCGGAGCCCTACACACAATACAATACAGGTAAGGAAATGAAACTGAAACTAAACTAAACACAGGGAATACAGTGCCTGATGAATGGCATATTTCATCACAACCTCTTTACCCAGAGAGTGGAACTTGCTACTGCAAGCAGTTGCTGAGGCGACTAGCATAGATGCATTTAAGAGGAAGCTAGATAAACACATGAGGGAGAAAAGAATAGAAGGTTATGCTGAAAGGGTTAGATGAAGAGGGGTGGGAGGAGGCTCCTGTGGAGCATAAACACCCTATGGACTGGTTGGGCCGAATGGCCTGTTTCTGTGCTGTACATTCTTTATAATTCTATGTAAATTTGCATTAGTTCAAGATGCTGTCATAATATTGTAGGGGCGATTTTCCCCGGATACTTTTGGCGCTAAAGAGCCTCCAAGGTGGCCAAGATGGGGTCTGGAGCTGCAACACCGGTTTAGCCCATCTTTAGCGCAAGACGCTATCATGGTAGAGGAGTTGAAGCGCGCACTAGGAACGGATTGTTAAGGGGCTGATTAACAATTAAGTTGCTTGCTAGCCCTCATTAAGGAGGCTGCATGGCATTTTGGTGACTAGCGGTTCAATAAATGATCTCTCCAAACAGCGACCAGCTGAACAGGAGTAAACGAGTTGTTTCTGAGGATTTCGAGCACTACTTAAAGCTATGCTCAGCTTTCACTGTTCACTTGCTGCGGGAGGTTTGAAGAGGACTTTTGAGACACATCGGGAGACTTTCTGGGACACTTTGTCAAGACTTCAACAACATCATTTATTCTTGAAATTCTCTGAGGACTTCACTTAAAGAGAGTGAGTGCTGTGCTACTCCACCTTATTGGACACCTTATAGGAGTCAGCAGAAGAAAGGGAGTGTTTGGTCATGGGGATTGTGCTAGAGGTCCCCCTTGCTCTGGAGGAGGAATGAGAGGAGGACATGAGGCCAAGCAGAGCAGCTGCAGCAGCAGAGAGGGACAGGAGGACGAGGTGGACTCCTTGCTCCCTACAGGTACAGGACATCGCTCCTCCTCTGGACCTCCAGTGCCACAGTCTGAGAGCCTGTGCACCCTCTCCGTCAGTCCCTGAGCCAACCTGAAACGTTCTGTTTTGGTTCAGCCAGCGCACTCCACACCTTCAGTGGAAGTGGGTTCATGGAGGCCACATATACTGCTGCATGAAAATTGCTTCTAATCAGCGCTTGAGTGCTAAACCTGCAGATGTCTGTTTTTGTGCCTCCAGGTAAGCTTAAATCATGGTAATCATCAATTAGCCCCAACATTACGGGCTAAAACCAAACTTTCAAACAGGCGTGTCTTATTAGCACAGCACCCACTTAGTGCCCATTTTCACCCTTCGCCAAAATAACCCCCTTAATCTAGACTTAGATTTAAAAAAAAAAATGTTTCCTTCAGTAGATATATTTCAGTACCCTAATGGATCAACAAGTTTATCCAGGATATGGCAGCATCGTAGTTATGTTACTGAACTAGTAATCCACAAGCCTGGACTAATAATTCAGAGAATGTGAGGACTATACCAGTAAAAGTGATAATGAAGCTGTTGGATTGTTGAAAAAGTCCAACTTTCCAGTCCCAAACCAATGTGGTTGACTGTTAATGGTTTAATAAACCATTCAGTTGCATCTCTAGGGATGGGCAATAAATGCTGGCCTTGCCAGTGACACTTGTATCCTGAGAATAAATATTGCAAAACAGTTGAGCCCTAGCTCTACAGACCAGAAATGGCCAGGTCCAATCAGTGATCTGTACTGAGTTAGCTGATCTAAGCCAAAGTGACAGCAGGGATTTGAACTTCCCTGGGTTAGAGAGGAGAAAGTAATTTAGATTCCCATTCCATTTTTCAGCAATCCGATTGAAAGTGTGCACATGTGGAAGTTTGGTGACGATGAATTGGCCAGTGTTGTGCCTCCTATAGTTGAATAGCCTGCCAACCTTCATTGTCGATATTTGCACATGAATAATGGCCACTTGATTGGGGGTGACGGGTGTCCTTGGAACCATACCCCAGCAAGGAGTCAACACCTTCAGGGGAGAAGGAAAGAAAAGAAAATTGGCAAAACAAAATTGGTGAGAAAAAAAAGATGTATTTCATCCTGTCCAAGGAAAAGTACTGCAACAGATTTGGAAGCAGTCTGCTCCATATTGGGAACAGATTATATGCATGCCTGTGGTTTTTGTGTCTGCCTTCATTTAAGAACGTTAAGCGTCAGTTTCTTCAGTAATGTATATGTTGCCAATTTTTAAACTTCAATATATTTAGCCATTGTTTAATCCCAATCTCAATCAACTTTTTGTAGTATACAGTATTTGCTTCAGCTCAGAGCTATTTTGAACACACATAAACCGTCTGATAAAAGGATTTTTAAAAACTTGCACTTATATGTCAAGAATTTGATTGATGGTAATTCCAGGCTATTTGCCACAAATTTAATGAACTCCTGCAACTTGTCATAGTTTGGACTAACTACAGGTAACTTATTAAACCCTTTGAGACTGAACTTTCTTTTCACCTTGCAGAACACTTATTAAGTTTGCTTACCGTCACTTTATTTATAATTTTTAAATTCCGAACAGTTTTTGTGAGAATGAGAAATCTGTAACCACCATAAAATATCATTCACTGATATTCCTAGGAAAATCTGAAATAGGTAATCAGAGTTATGTATTTCAAACATGCAAAGGCCCATTGCTCATCAGCAAATCAGTTGTATGGTTAGTAAATTATGAATCTTTGTAAAAGACAAAATTAATTGAAACACATTATAAACAATACAGTTGTATTTGCAATGGGGCTAAGGTTGGTGTTGTGTTGTGGCAGTACAATAACAACAACTTGCATTTATATAGAGCCTTTAATATAGGAAAACGTCCGAAGGAGCTTCACAACAACAACAACTACTTGTATTTATATAGCACCTTTAACATAGTAAAAAGTCCCAAAGCGCTACACAGGAGTATTGTAAGACAAACAAATTTGACACTGAGCCACATAAGGAGAAATTAGGGCAGGTGGCCAAAAGCTTGGTCAAAGAGGTAGGTTTTAAGGAGCATCTTAAAGGAGGAAAGAGAGGTAGCGAGGCAGAGAGGTTTAGGCGGGGAATTCCAGAGCTTAGGGCCTAGGCAACAGAAGGCACGGCCACCAATGGTTGAGCGATTATAATCAGGGATGCTCAAGAGGGCAGAATTAGAGGAGCGCAGATATCTCGGGGGGTTGTGGGGCTGAAGGAGATTACAAAGATAGGGAGGGCCGAGGCCATGGAGGGATTTGAAAACTAAGATGAGAATTTTGAAATTGAGGCACTGCTTAACCGGGAGCCAATGTAGGTCAGTGAACACAGGGGAGATGGACGAATGGTACTTGGTGCGAGTTAGGACATGGGCAGTCGAGTTTTGGATGACTTCAAGTTTATGTCGGGTGGAGTGTGGGAGGCCAGGCAGGAGTGTGTTGGCATAGTCAAGTCTAGAGGTAACAAAGGCATGGATGAGGGTTTCAGCAGCGGATGAGGTGAGGCAAGGGCGGAGACGGGTGATGTTACGGAGGTGGAAGTAGGCGGTCTTTGTTATGCTGTGGATGTGTGGTTAGAAGCTCATTTCAGAGTCAAATATGACACCAAGGTTGTGAACAGTGCGGTTCAGCCTCAGACAGATGTTAGGGAGAGGGATTGAGTCAGTGGCTAGGGAACGGAATTTGTAGCGGGGACCAAAAACAATGGCTTCGGTCTTCCCAATAGTTACTTGGAGAAAATTTTTGCCCATCCAGAACTGTATGTCGGACAAGCAGTCTGACAATTTAAACACCGTGGAGAGGTCGAGAGAAGTAGTGAGATAGAGCTGGGTGTCGTCAGCGTACATGTGGAAACTGACACTGTGTTTTCGGATGATGTCGCCAGGGGCAACATGTAGATGAGAAATAGGAGGGCGGGCCAAGGATAGATCCTTGGGGGACACCAGAGGCAATGATGCCGGAGCAGGACGAGAAGCCGTTGCTGGTGATTCGCTGGTTATGATTAGATAGTTAAGAATGGAACCAGGTGAGTGCAGTCCCACCCAGCTGGATGACGGTGGGGAGGTGTTGGAGAAGGATGAAGTGGTCAACAGTGTCAAAGGCTGCAGACAAGTCAAGGAGGGTAAGGAGGGATTGTTTACCTTTGTCACAGTCACAAAGGATGTCATTTGTGACTTTGATGAGAGCCGTTTTGGTACTGTGGCAAGGGCGGAAACCTGATTGGAGGGATTCAAACATGGAGTTGCGGGAAAGATGGGCACGGATTTGGGAAGCGACAACACGTTCAAGGACTTTGGAGAGGAAAGGGAGGTTGTAGTTTGCAAGGACGGAGGGATCAAGGATTGGTTTTTTGAGGAGAGGGGTGATCACAGGTATGTAATCAGACAAAATATGACACCAAAGAAAGAGAAATATTAGGAGGGGTGACCTAAAGCTTGGTCAAAGTGGTAGGTTTATAAGGAGGTTCTTAAAGGTGGAGAGCGATGAGGAGAGATGGAGAAATTTAGGGACGAAATTACAGAATGTGAAGTCCAGACGGCTGAAGATATGGCCGCCAATGGTGGGGCGAAGGGAGTGGGGGATACGTAAGAGGCCAAATTTGGAAGAACACAGAGCTCTTGGAGGCTTGTAGGGCTGGATGAGGTTATAGAGATAGGGAAGGGTGAGATAAACAAGGGATTTAAACACGAGGATGAGAATGTTACATTGTAAGTATTGGGGGACAGTAAGCCAATTTAGGTCAACAAGGACAGGAGTGATGGTTGTGGGACTTGGTGCAAGATAGGATACAAGCAGCAGCGTTTTCGATGTTGAAGGCTATGGAAAGTGGAGAATGGGAGGCCAGCCGGTAGAGCATTGGTATAGTCAAATCTGGAGGTGACAAAGGCATGTTTGTGGATTTCAGCAGCAGATGGAAGTAAGTGGTCTTTGTGATGCAATCCCCCCATTTTCTAAGATAATCTTAGTAAGAGATGTGGGGTATAAGGTTGTTAAAGTAGAGAAATGGGTTTTAGGGTTGTGCATGTAAGTAATTGCTGGTAGTTGGATAGCCATGGTGCAAGATCCTGAGTTAGAGGCCTTCCTTAAACAGAATGCATTGTGAAGGGCTAGTGCTTCTTTTAAGAGGGTGTAGATTGTGCTGGTGCCCAGGATGCCAAGGAATAAAAGAGAGAATGTGAGACCATCCCTGCGGTTGTTGAACTTCTTGCAACTTTGGTTTGCAGTCGTGGGGGTGAGAAAGTTGGCAATCAGTGCCAGTACCACCTCCCACCACGTGGAATGATTGACATTCCTGGTAGACTTGCTGGCACGGACACCCAGCAATTTGTGCCTCCTTAATTTAATTTCCTCGAGGGGGGGCTTGAAGGTCCGAGTTAGTAATTTATAACAAAGAGAGAGTTATATCAAACCTGCAGAGCTTAAACATAGCTTGAGTATGGCAAACAAACAAAAGTGAAAACAGTCTGGACAATTAACTATTCAACAGGACTGAAGAACAGCCAGGACTGGACTAACAGAATGCTCACTGAAGTGTCAGTTTGGTTCAGTTGGTGCCATTCTTGTGGTTGTAGGTTCAAGCCCAACGTTAGACTTGAACACAAAATTTAAATCTATAGTGGGGATCAAACCCACAACCGCATCAGTGCAGTAGCGAGTGAGGTGCTAACTTTCAGATGAGATGCTAAATCGAGATCCCATCTGCCGCTACCTCATCCGTCTATTCCAGTGGATGTAAAAGATTCCACATACCTGAAGCAGAGCAGGAATTTCCCCTGGTGTCCCCAAATGTCTCTTTCCTATTAAGACTGAGGGACTGACTAGCTTTTTATCTGCAAAAGAGACATGTAACAGTCCTTTTTCCTGCAATTGCCTATTTTGCTGAGCCAGTATATGTATTGAGAACTAATAGGGACTCACGTCTAAGGGAGATTTTCCTGGTTCTGCACCCAGGAGCACTAAATGGCATGGGCTTGGCGAATGTTGCACAACTGAGTGGGTCAGAGCGCACATTTGTAAAGGATACTGATGGATTTTCCTTCCATTTGAATTAATAGATGGAAAATTAGGTGGGTTCCCTTACAAGTGTGCAATCCAAGCTTCCCAATCTTCTGCTGTTCGCTGTACTCAGGCGATCCAGTGAACCTAGGCACAGACACACAAAAATGTCCCCTACAGGGTTAAATTTCACTTCATAAAGGACATGATTTTGAAAGCGTGTTAGGAGATGGTGTGAATTGTAACAGATGATCATGATCAGGTAACAGAAGATGATGATACCATGATGCATTATTTTATTTTGAGTGGTACCTTTTGAGAGTTAGTTTTCCTTAACCCAGTACCATGCTGATGAGTGTTCCACATCTAAGGATTTGTGCACCAAATGTATGTTAGTGGTGTGTAAATTTGGGGCAGAATTGCAGTCTGATTTGGCTCCTCCACCTTCAGCAAGGCCCACCAAATAAATAAATAAATGGCCTGATGTGGGAGGAATGTTGTGCTTCCTCCATCTTAACAACTGACATCAGCACAAGAGGTCAAAAATGAATGTATGTCTTGTCATCACAATGTCCTACAGGACACAAAGAATGGGTAAGGTATGTGGGTAACTCTTCCTACTTCTAGTGTGTATCTTCATGTGGTATTGCAAAACTGTAACTAAAGGGTTACTAATTGCATGCGATTCGATTGACATTTTAACACTAATCTGCATAAAAATGAAACAAAACTAATGAGAGAATTCAAGTCTATAGAAAAGCAAATCTTCAAGGAGCTAGAGCACCATGTAATAATTCCTGGTCAGTGTCAGAGAATCCAGGCAATCTTTATTTTTCTTCTTCCTGTGAGGGCCCCTCTTATTTGTTTCTTCTAGAAATGTATTTTAATTCCTGCGTTATGTTGAACGCGGTGTCAAAAAAATATGTAAAATCATTTACAATAAAAAAGTAAGTTAAAAAACATGCTTGTACTCCCAGTACTGATTATTCATTTTTACTTTTTTTCCCCCCTATGCAGTTCTTCATAGTTGGAATCATGTATTGGTCTGGTCTGCGGGCATCTCCTTGGAAACAGTCATTGCTGTTCTTTCGTTGACCTGCCAGGGGTCATAGTTGAGTGATGTAGGAAGGGATCCTTCTTCAGACAGTTTTCCCTCCATTCGTCCATATGGTTGTGGCTGGAAAGTAATTGTCCTTAAGAAAACACATGTGAAAATATCTGTTGAGATGGAGATTCAATTTCAGTTCTGCTAGTTGAGAATCCAGTGCTCTATCATTTTAGCTACAATATTATCCTATGTATTATGTTCTGTTCCTACTGATGAGAAAAATAGAAGATATTTTTGAAACAGCTATTCAAAATTGCCGTATTCTAACCTTTTGTATGCTCAAATAAATATACAGTACATTAAAGTTCCAGTTGGTGGCTCATTTACTGCGGGTTTCATCTGTGCTCGTTCAACTGTTGATCTTTGCTCCAGGAAGAATATCACAGTTTTGAGCGTCCCTTCCCCCTCCAACCCAAAAAAGGGCAAAAATGTGGCTGGAAAAGACCAAGGATCTTCGAGTTGGTTTGATTGCTAAATGCTGTAAAATACCACCGAGTACATTCTTATCAACAGAGGCTGCAAAAATGCTGGATTGACAATGTTTCTGCTTATCAGTAATATATAGCTAAAAAGTATTGTGCAGAAAAGTACCAGCCCTATTTTATTGATGCCTAAATAAGGGAAATAATATTGAGGCCACAGCCCACTTTAGTGCTGTGCTGTTGTACTCTCTCTCTCGACTGCTACGTGGCTTTGATTGTGTGTTGATCTGACTGATCTCTGGAATGTACCCATAACACTGGATCATTTTTCAAACTTCCCTTGAGGCTAGTGATTTCATGCACAGTTGTTCTGCAGCTAGTACTGTTCAGAAAGATGTAGTTCAACACCACATCCTGCTTTTAAATGTTCGGTCAGACAAGACTTTCAAAAATATTAAAATTCCACAGAACACATTTTTTCTGCAAATGGATTCTGCTGAGGTTTCTCTAAACTTCCACGTTGATGGTCAGGGGTGTGGAACAAAAAGATACTTACGTTTATAAGTTAGTCAGGCAATAATGGGAGGAAAATGCCTCATTTTGGCAACCCTTTGTGGCCCCATAGTCTGCAGACTTGCAAGACTCCTCTCACAGCACCTTTGAGCTGCCAAAAGGAAACGCCACAAGACATTAGTTGACGCTGCCATTTAAAAAAAATCTCAGTTTTCCCCATTTCTCTCTAGAAGGCACTGAGTGTATAGAATACAGTTCCAAGGGTACAAGTATCCCACCTTAGCTAAGTGGTCGTTCTCAACGAGTGAGCTAGACAGTGGGCGTTGCCGGGCTATTTAACTGGAGAGAGCGTCACAGCTTAGCCCAATCCTGTCCTCACACAACATCTCCATATTCATACTCTCTAGCAAGGGGCAATTGACAGAAATCACAAACAGGAACCTTGAATAATTTTCCCCACCATAGCCCAGAGACATTGGCCCCGATTTTTGGCTTGTGTGGGAAATGGTCGGCTTTCCCCGAATGTGGGGTTTCTGACACACATAAAAAAGTGTCAGCCAGCTCCACGCAATTTACCCTCAATTGGCCAATTAATTCCGAGCATATGGGAAGCCTTGCTAATTGTCCAATTCGAGTCAGAAATCCCCACAGTATGATGTCATCATTCGTGGTGCTTTCAAGGTCTATAGCAAGCACTGCATCCTCTGAACGCTTCCAAACGAGCCATACAGGATGGCAGAGGAGCCTGCAGCAGCTGTGGCCAGTGCCAGACCCCGAGCTGCCTTCAAATTCGACGAGGCTTCACTGCAGGCATTATTGGATGGGGTTAGGGCCCACAGGGAGGTCCTCTTCCCTAGGTCAGGGAGGAAGAGGCCTCCCACTGAGACCAATGCTGCATGGATGCAGGTGTCAGCAGATGCCAACTCACTGGGAGTCACCAGAAGAACCTTGGCATTACATCTCTAACTCCTTCCTTTACTCCCCCACAGTACCATCCAGAGCCCCCGTCCTCACTGTGGAGGAGGAAGAGGCTGTGCAGCCAGACTCCTCAGAGGAAGCTCCAACCTCTGAGGGCACAGCGTCAGCAAAAGTAAGCGCACCCAGCACCAGCGCAGACACTCACACCTCGGGGGGACCTTTGGAACATAGAGTAGTGTTGTCACCTGGTGTTTCACAGCTCACAAGTGAGCCTCAGCAGATTCTGGAGACAGGGACAGCAGTGGAGAGTCCTCGTCGGAACTCAGCCCAGCTACGCTGCATGTCGACCCTCTGCCTCTGGGTCCATCTGCAACAGAAGAGGTGATGGGTCTCCATGCACAGATGCAGGAGTCTCTGGCAGGTTTTGTCTCCAGGGTCGCTGTGAGTGTGGAGCGAATGGAGGAGTCCACAGCGACCATGAGCAGAGCCTTTGTGGAGTCATTGGCGCATGAACGCATCACCATGGAAAGGTTGGCAACCTCCATGGAGGAGATAACTCGCCAGGGTACGGAAAACATGGTGAGTGCTCATAAGAGAATGACATCTCTTGAGGAGCGTTGGCCATCTGTTGAACAGAGAAACCAGATCTTCATGGAAGTCCTTCTGAGTAGGACTGCCAGTGCAGAAACGGGTCCCCATGGCCCCCTAAAGCGCAGCAGGGTGCTCTCAAGCCACTTCCAAGCGCTGGCCCCTTCTGGCCTGTGCAGCTTCAGGTGAGTGAGCAGCAGCCTGGTGCTCCTGGTGCTCATCCTGCTGTTCCTGGTTCTGCTGCTGCCGCCTCTGCTGCTGGAGATCCTCTAATGGCAAGAAGGGAAGGAAAAAAAGGCGTCCCATGCTTCTCGTAGATGCCTCCGCTGAGGAAGCGCTGAGTGAGGGTGGCGAGAGGGGCTTCCCAGGAGATCGCATTGGAGAAGTGTGTGAGGCTCCAACCTTCCACAGCTGTGCCTAAGCCTTGAAGAAGTAGCCCCAAACCTGCAACAAGGTCGATAGCAAAATAACAACAGAAAATGCTGGAAAAACTCAGCAGGTCAGGCAACATCCGTGGAGAGAAATTTGAGTTGACGTTTCGGGTCGAACCCTTCTTCAAAACTGGAAAGAAAAGAAACTGGATTGAAGGCAGGGCTGCGACCGGACAAAAGAATAAAAGAAACAAAAGAAGTAAAAGAGATTAGAAGCTAGACGAGATGGTAATAGGCTGAGATTAGGTGTAAAGTAAGCGGCGGCTGGGACTGAAGTGGGGCGCGGGGAAACGGCGGTCCGAAAGTCAGACTGGGCGGGGAATCAGGCGGGGGGGTCCCGGACCACTTTTTCGCCAATTTTCGGCCCCCGGCCGCTTGAAAAGCCGCCCAACGGCGGCAGAAAATTGACCCCATTGAAACCAATTGGAACACCCTAACTGCTACATTAGCTGAGATCAGCAAACTCAATATAAAACTTTGGAACGACTGGACTTTGGAAATTCTGGTTTGTGCAGCATAGCACTACACTAGGCAACACTTTCATTGCCCATTTGTTCTAACCGGATGTAAACTAGGATTTTGATTTGGACCATTAATAAGGCACTCAGGCCTGCTTGAGGAAAAATGACCAAAACTACCTCCATCACTGATCAACGAGTTGCAGCTTCTTCAGTTTGGTGACTTCTTCCAATAACTTGTGCAAAAGCTTTCATGATATGAATGATGTGCTCCTCTAACGATTCCACAATTGATTTACAATTAGAATGATGATCAATTCTACAAGGAGGGGACATTTTCTGTTATATTGAAAATCAGCTGAGAGTAGCCAATCTTTATTTTCTTGGAACAAATATTCAACACATGTAAGTTACTCTTGATTGGGAGAGGTAGAAATTCAGACTCAGCACTGTGCCAACAGCGCACGTCCGAACAGAGAGGCTCAAAGCTGACCCAAAATTGCGCCTCAGGCTTCATCTACACATTTGGGGTGAGTTGTCGGTGCCAACATAAGAATCCTGAATGAGGCAGGCCCAATGCTCATCGATAGCTAATTTTGTAATGGGATCCCTCATCAGGCGATAGGCCCCTCAATAACTTATTCAAGGGGCCTAGTTCCCATTTTAGGTGTCTGCCAGGTACACCTAAAATTAGGTGTCTGCCAGGTGCAGCTAAAATTGGGCCCCACAAATTTAGCAGTGGGATCAATGCCTGCGCAGATTGGGCGTATTGCTAAATTGGTATGCTTTGCTCCCGTTTTATGCCTGAAAAACTGGCGCAACTTATACCAATTTCTGCCCCTGTAATTCTTTTGGGAGGGTGTGCCTACATTGCATAGTTTTAAGAAGTGCTGCACAACTTTGCAGTAATGTATAACTCTGCAATTTCAGAACAATTTCACAGCTTTTAAATTGCACACTTTTACAGCTGATGAAGTAGGAATGTTCATTACTGGCGTTCCAAAAATGCATTTGGCACCATCTCAAGCTACAGGTGTTATTTTTGCACAAAAGAAAAAACTTGTTTAACCCTAGTGAACCCTGGTATATGCCTGAAGTAAATGCAAAGATAAATCATTAGCAGCTGCTTGGAGCACAATACAGTATTTTGGAACCTGCCTAAATCAAGCTCTAACTCACTATAGAGGAGGAGTGAGTCAGTGGGAGAAATTAAGTTGCACTAGGCTGCAACAGGAAAGCAGAGAATGACATAAAGGAATGAAACTAGAGAGACAAGCACATCGATAAACCTTACAAGCTTATGAGTTGCTTTGTCAGCTCAGTAGAGTTAGCTAGGAAGCAGTAAATGTCCATTCGTATCACTCTTTCACAGACCTTCTCATGCTAGGAGTGTGTACCAGGAATTTGAGCAAGCATCCCCCGCAATTTTAATTCACAGTTTGCATTCCTACCACCAGGAGCTCTCCGCCAGGTGTGTTAAAGACAATGGGGGAAAAATTCAGTTGGTAGCGCCACCCGTTAGCGCCTTAAGAGGGCGCTAAGTGGGGCGCAAACCAACTAGCACCCGGGTGCGGCGATATCTGCGCCTCTCGCGAAATTGACCGGACATTTTGCGGCGGCACTAAACAATACCGCCCGATCTCCTGCGCACACAGATCTTGACGTCACTCGAGAGTGCAACGCCCTTGGGGTGCCCCAGACCAGAAATTCAGTGGCGCCCCCCTCCTTTCCGCCTGGCATTAACAACGACAGGTTGACTGGAATGCATCCCAGTCACTGTGGGGCTGGGGGGGCGCTACTTAAAGGGGGCCTCTTCCTGGCTTTTGTGTGGTAGCCATTTTTGCATCACTCGTTCTGAGAGAGAGAGAGAGATTTGGAGAGAGACAAAGAGAGAAAGAGAGACTTCTGCATTGAGTCAACGCTGTCTGAGGTAGTTTTGGCTTCTGACCATAACTTTGCAGGTACTTTGCTTTTTGACCTTCATAACTTTGATTGCCCAGATACTATGGGGGCTGCAATGGATGGGAACATCATCCTTCTCCATCACATTCGGAGGGCACAGAGATGCAGAGAGAGAGTGGCAATCATGGCCAGACGGAGGAGGGCCAACAGGCCTTGGTACAGGAGACCTTACCCTCCCAGGGATTTTCGCCAACAGTTCTTCTACATTAATATGTCTGAGGAGCACTGTTTGTGAAGGCTGCGATTCAGCAAGGTGGTGGTCACTGAGCTCTGCCACCTGCTTCAGCCAGATCTGCAGCCTCAACTGAGGAGCAGGATGTCTCTGTCAGAAGCAGTGAAGATAACAGTGGCTCTCAACTTTTATGCCACCAGCTCATTTCAATCAGCTACTGGGGACATCGCCAATATCTCCCAGTTCGCGGTGCATTGCTGCATCCGTCAGGTAACAAATGCCCTCTTTAAAAGGAGACGAGAGTACATCTCTTTCCCCATGACCCCAGCCAAGCAGCAAGAACGCGCAACAGGCTTTGCGATGATAGCAGGCTTCCCCATGGTGCAGGGCACCATTGACTGCACGCATGTGGCTTTGCGGGCGCCGCAAAAGAATGCCGAGGATTTCCGCAACTGAAAGGGCTTCGATTCCTTAAACGTCCAGTTGGTCTGTGACCACAGACAGCTGATACTCGCTGTCAATGCCCACTTTCCAGGCAGCAGCCACGATGCCTTCATCCTGCGCCAGACTTCTGTGGCAGACCTTTTCCAGGCACCACATCACCCAGGAGGTTGGCTTCTCGGGGACAAGGGATATCCTCTGTGCACCTGGCTGATGACACCGCTCCATTCACCCAGCACCCCTGCTGAGCCACGATACAATGAGAGCCATCAAGCTACCAGGAACATCGTTGAGCACACAATCGGCGTGCTCAAGCAACGGTTACGCTGTCTGGACCATTCTGGAGGAGCCCTGCAGTACTCGCCTGAGCGAGTCTCCCACTTCGTTGTTGTGTGCTGCATGCTGCATAACCTTGCAATTCTCAAGACCCAGCCAATGCCACCAGACATTGGAGTACCACCAGAGGAGGAGGAGGAGGAGGAAGATGAGGAGGATGATCATCAGCAGCACCAAAGCGGGAGGGAGGCACAAAGTGGAAGGGCCGTCCGTCAAAGGCTCATAGCAAGTCACTTCTAGGCCCCCTCTGAGGGAATGGCTTCTGCCATTCAAACAACCTGAATGAAAGCATCCCGCAACCCTTAAGCCGGTCAAGGCAACAATGAGTGCAAAGACCAAACATGTACATTTTGAATACAGACACTTCTTTATTTCACAAACTCTAGGGCCTAGAAATTGGGTTTTGGCTTAGCCAGGGCTTTAGCGCCGGAAGTTAGTGCTGGCGCTAAGTCCCCCTGCGCGCGCCAAAAATTCAGCAGGGCCGCGCCCAAACGGCTGCCGGCGCTACTGAAGGGTCTTTGCGGCGGTAAATCGGCGCTAACTGCCATTTCGCGCCGCAATTCCGGCGCTGCGGCACCCGATGCGGTGCGGCAGGCTCGGGAAGTGCAGGCCTCCTCCTTCCGTTAAGGAGGAGCTGCCTGCACCCGGCCGCGGCCCGCGCAAATCTGTCTAAAAATGAGCCCGGCACCTCGGACAAGTGCCGGGCTTGCATCTGTTCCGGGGGGTGGGGGGGAGAAGTCCGGGGAGGGAGCTGCGGGCAGGCAGCCGGCGGGAAAGCGGCCGGCCGCCGCGGGGCCTTTAATGCGCCGGCGCAAACTCATGCAAGACTCTGTTGCCAGAGTCTTAGTTGCGGCTGCCACGGGCGAGGCGGCCGCAACTGAATTTCGGCGCTAGGGCCCGTCGGCATGGCAACCGGGACGCTGCGCACACCGATGACGTCATCGGTGCCGGCGCAGCGCTACCGGTGCAACGCCGATTTAGGACCCCAGGGAATTTTTAAACTGGCCATAACTCTGGCGCTAGTCCCTCTAGCGCCTCAAAAGCGGCGCTAAGGCAACTGAATTTCTAGGCCTGTGTGTCTCATTTCCGCATGACAAAGTAATAGAAAGAAACACAAAAAAAAGCAGTCATTCACATAACTGGCTCTCACAACCTGGAGACAATGTCCAAAACAGTAACAAAATTTGACCACGAACCTCGGCCTTCAATAAAACAATGAAAAACATTTTGCCACACCTCCTACTTTTTGCCCTTCGAGGGTGATCTGCTTCCCTTGCGAAATTCCCCCCTTCCCACCCTGCAGCTCCTCCATAATGGGACCCCAGTGGCTGGAGCAAGGCTGGGGGAAGGCTGCTGAGTGTCAGAAACTGAGACTGCAGATGCCCTTGAGGGACGGCCTGGACCAGCTCTGGGCCTGGAGGGCCCGGCTGCTGACTGCACCAGCTCTGCATGGGTGGCAGCAGTCTGTCCTACAGGTGGTGGCAACTGCAGCGGAGAAGTACCAGTGGTGGCAGCAGGAATGCTGTCATCTTGAGAGAGGACAGCAACTCCCTGCTCGACCAACACACTGGCAATCCCACGGGGCAGCACTTCAGCATCCGGAGCAATCTGATGGAGCACAGGTTGCTGGCCTGCTGCGGCGCGGTGAGAGCCCCGGGGAAATATGCCCGATCAAGCAAGGGTGGCAGCAGTCAGTGCTCGCATGGTCTCAATCTGCGTCTGCATGAGACCAGCCACTGACTGCATTGCAGCACTTAGCATTTGCGTGGCAGCCGCCTGTGCTACAGCGAAGTGCTCCATACTCCTTGCCAGTGATTCAATGGATTCGGGCAACCCAACCTTGCCACTACAGCCATGAGCTCAGTGTGCCTTTGCTCCGCCTGGGCGCTCATTTCAGGGAGGACCCGCTCCTCGTCTGCGTCCAGTGCAGCAGGCCCCCGAGCTTCCCTACCCCCATCACGTTGCTGCAGCCCGCTGGGTCCTGGAGCTTCACCCTCAACAGACCATTCCCCCCTGCTCCCCTCCAGGGAAGGTGTGTCCCCAGTATGGGCATGGGCTGCCTCGGTAGAGGGTGGCACTGATGGTCCGGCTTCCTCTTCCTCCTCGCCTTCAGCTTCACTCTCACTGGCAGCTTGAGGGCCCGTCTCCTCACCTGGTGAATCACCATCTGAAAGCAGGGAGGTACAAGAGTGGCTTTAGCGTAAGGACAGGGTGGCAACAAGGGCAGCATGAGTGCAGCGATTTAGTGATTTGGATTGAAAGTGTCAAAGGCTGCTGTTTTGGGGAACAAGTGGAAGGAGAGAGGACAAAAAGGTGATGACCTTACCATTGCTGTCCAGAATGGGGTCAGCGTCTCCAGTGGCGATGGGACTAATCACCCGGCTTGCCACAATCCTGTGGACGCGCTCCTCAAAATTGCTGAGGGGTTGAAGCTGAGTAAATATACAGCCATGGTCTTGCCTGATGTGCCTCCCACAGTTGGATAGCCCTTACTGTATGCAGCCATGGTCTTGCCTGATATGCCTCCCATAGTTGAATAGCCCTTATTGTATGCAGCCATGGTCTTGCCTGATGTGCCTCCCATAGTTGAATAGCCCTTACTGTATGCAGCCATGGTCTTGCCTGATGTGCCTCCCATAGTTGAATAGCCCTTACTGTATGCAAAGTGTGGAATGTGCATGTGTGTTTGATGAAAGGGCCATAGGTGTTGGATGAGTGTTGGGCATTGGGGCTTTCAAGACCCTCTGGTCATAAAGTGAGGTTGAGATGGAGGGATGAAGAGGTTTTGAAAAAAAGGCACTCACCCTGACGACCCGAGTGAGGTCGTTGAACGTTTTCCTACATTGCACATGGGTCCTAGGCACCATGCTGCATGAGGAAACGCTTTGAGCCACCTCCATCCACACTCTTCTGTACTCACATGGCAAAGGTGAAGAAGGAGCAGCGCTCCGAAAGCTTGTGATTTCAAATAAAGCTGTTGGACTATAACCTGGTGTTGTGTGACTTCTTACATTTGTCCACCCCAGTCCAACTCCGGCATCTCCACACCATGGCTACTATCGACACCACAAACTGCCGGCTCAAAGTGGAGAGGATCTCCAAGAAGATCGCGCATATCGACACTTCACCTGAAGAAGGAGCAGCGCTCCGAAAGCTTGTGATTTCAAATAAAGCTGTTGGACTATAACCTGGTGTGTGTGACTTCTTACACATGGCAAAGGCCTCCTGCCACTCTCTGGGTACAGAATGGATCTTCTGCGCTCCATCCCGTGAACCAGAGCCTCCAAAGCCCGCTCGCAGAAGCGCTGTGCTCACTCCCTGGTGCTTTCCATATTGTCTGGCTGCTAGATTTAGCCACAGGTCTGCCCAGGCCGAGATTCAAGGCTCCAGTAAGCAGGGTGTGGCTGCAGAACAAGATCAACCCTCCCCTTTAAGAACTGACTGGTGCCAGTGTGTCTGTGTTCAATCGCTAACTGACAGCACCTGCGCTGCGCCCGCCCTCTGAGGTAGCGCCTCGCTCCTCGGCCTTAGCGCCTTAAGAGAGTTGTGTAGCGCCTGATTTAGCGCTCCAATCACCTCCAGGGGCGATAAAAGCCAAGTTTGCTGTCGGAGGCGATAATTAGCACCAGGCGCTAAACTTTGCGCACCGCCAGTAATGGCGCCTCATATGGGGCGATACCGAATTTTTCCCCCAATATATATCCCAAAATCATCAGTGGCAAACTGGTGAGTGGTATTTCTCAACCCTGCTATCTATACGTTCGAAGATTTCATCAAAAAAATTACATTTTTTAGAGCAATAATGCAACAGAAAAATGAATCTCAATACATAGTCCATATAGTTGTTGTAAAGGCAACAAAATGAACAATAGACTAGATTCTCCTATAGCCATTATGCTAATTTTCCCAGCCCTAAAACAAGAGTTAGGACCTTAAATATGCTAATAAAGGGCTCAATGCTTTTTTTAGGAGCCCTTTCCCAAATTGGTCAACAACTAGGTGGAGCTTGCCCCAGGCAGGCAAGATACAACTAATTGTTACAGTTCTACTGTGGCCAAGCCAAAGATTCTTAAAGGGACCGCTAGAAGCCATTGAAGAATAGGTAAGTTTTTGGCTTTAAGCTTTATTTTAAACTTACCTTAACGTTGAAGCAGGGGGAAGCAGGAGCGATCTTCCTGCCTGCACAGCAATGTCGCATCTGCTGCTGGCTCCACTCGGCCCCATCCCGATCCCGCCCCCGCCTCAGGAATTGCCTGAGGGCAGCTGCCATCATTGCAGCGACCCGACATTCCTCCTCGGTTCACGGTCAGCTACCTGTGGACGTGCGTTAGGTGTCTGAGCGCCCCGGATTTATTAAAATGAGGCCCTAGGCCCAATATTGATGGCAAACCAATTTCCACCATATACAAAAGCAAAATACTGCGGACGCTGGAAGTCTGAAATAAAAACAGAAAGTGCTGGAAATACTCAGCAGGTCAGGCAGCATCTGTGGAGTGAGCAACAGAGTTAATGTTTCAGATCGATGACTTTTCATCAAAACTGGGAAAGTTAGAGATATAACAAGGTTTTAAGCAATTGAAGGGGCAGTGAAAGGTGGGCGGGGAGGAAGGAACAAAAGGGAAGGTCTGTGATAGGGTGGAAGGCAGGAGAGATTAAATGACTATTACATTGTTATAGTATCACATCGTTAAATGGAACTACTTTGGTATGGAACTACTTTGGTATGGCGTAGTTATATTGCTATGTGGCACACTGTGCACAGGCAGTGCACAGTGCAGCGTCGGACATCTTGTATCACTCCGCACCATGCGGCAGCACTGTAACAAAAGCAAGAATACAGCTAAGTAAAAAGCACTAACTAAAAATGAACTAAAAGTGTCTGTAATATATATAGTATAAGAACACAAGGAGACACAACATGGTGGCAGCGGTATAAGTGAGTACAAATTCTGCTATACGAACTACGAATAAGACGAAAAGTGATTTTATGAGCTGATTGTGAGTGCCGGTGTCTGCGGTGATTGAAAGTGAAATTAAATGACGGCTGCCGCTGCACTGACTGTGCAAATGCAACCCCTCATGAACTGGGAAGCCGACGATATAGTAGAAGCATTCCGCAAGTTCAAACAGAAATGTGAGCTTACATTCAAAAGCTTCCTGAAGGGTACTACCAATGAGGAAAAGGTTAGTTACATTCTGTTGTGGACAGGAGGAAAAGGCCTAGATTTGTATAATAGCTGGAGTTTGACTGAAGAGGAAAAGGAAAACCCTGCGACAATTTTTGATAAATTCAGCAACCATCTAGAGCCTAAATCCAATCACCGTATACACAGATACAAATTCCAGAGTTTAAGACAGGAACCCGGTGAAACAGCTGACAATTTCCTGACAAGGCTGAGAAATGAAGCCAGCAAATGTAAATTTAAGGAAATGGAGGAAAGGCTTGTGGACCAGCTAATATGGGGGTCAGCGCATGTAGAGGTACAAAAAGCCCTGATAGGAAAAGAAAAGCTCAGAATAACAGAGGCTATAGATACTGCGAGAGCTCATGAAGCCATGAAGCAGCAAATGAAAATGCTGATTTCTCAAACGGCTGACATGCGGACGGCTTCTGAGACGGACAACAGAGTGGATGCAGTGAGAGAAAAGTACAACACACAAAGACATGCACATGACAATGGGGGAAACATGTGCAGAAATTGTGGAAGACCGCACGATTACACAGACAAGAGGAAATGTCCAGCATATGGAACAAGCTGCAATGCATGTGGCAAACTAAACCACTGGGAAAAGAGGTGTAGAACGAAGAAAGGAGTAACATACATCAAAAACAAAGGCGGACAGCAGAACCAGAGAAAGAAACACAATATCCATGCCATGGATGAGCAGGATGATGATGATGATCACGACAATGAACTAAACATCGAAACCATAAAGATACAGCTTCACGAGATGTCCAGAGCGGAAAATACTCCGAGGAGAGAATTGCACACCATCATCCAAATTTAAAAAAAGGTCAAAGGTCGGCCCACAACCATCAACTTAAAGTTGAAGCTGGACACAGGGGCTCAGAGCAACATTCTCCCGTTGAGACTGTACCAGCAGATCTTTCCCGAAAACCTGAGAGAAGATGGCTACCCGAAAAGCGGTTGTTTAAAGGCAAGTAATGCCACGCTGACAGCATACGGGGGGAGTGAGGTTAAACAACTCAGAATAACCTTTATCAAAGGGACACATAAAAGAAAGAACATCAACTGCATGTTCTATGTCACCGACACTGAGGGGCCAGCGATCCTGGGATTAAACAGCTGCGAGAAGTTGAGATTGATCTCAGTGCATTACGAGCTGACGGAAACATCACTGAAGATAGACAGCAACACCCCACTGGAGAACTGCCCACAAATCAAGAGTAAAAAAGACTTGATAGACATGTATCCGGAATGTTTCGATGATACAGTGGGATGTTTCGGAGATTTCCAATACCACATCACCATCGATCCAGAGGTAAAGCCCGTTATCCATGCTCCACGAAAAGTACCCATCGAGCTGAAGACAAAGCTTGAAAGAGAGCTAAAGGAGATGGAAGAAAAGGGAGTGATCGTAAAGGTCACTGAACCCACAGACTGGGTAAACTCAATTGTGGTACGAGAAAAGCCCAACGGGCGTCTCAGAATATGTTTGGACCCCAAAGATCTAAACCAGGCAATAAAGAGGGACCACTATCCCACCCCAGCGCTAGAGGAGATTACGCCATCACTGGCAGGAGCCAAGGTTTTCTCAAAACTAGATGCCAGAAATGGATATTGGAACGTGAAGTTGGATGAGGAATCAACAACACTGACAACATTCAACACACCATTTGGGCATTACAAATTCCTGCGGCTACCATTTGGGCTAAAGGTCAGTCAAGATATCTTTCAACAGAAAATAGACGAGACATACAGAGGCTGTGAAGGAGCTATAGGAATAGCTGATGATATTCAGATCTATGGAGCAGATGAAAGAGACCATGACATGCACCTACATGAGGCCATGGCGCGTACCAGGAAGGCTGGCATCAAGTTAAATGCAGATAAGTGCATAGTTAAAGTCAAGGAATGCCAATTCTATGGTATGATTTATACACCAGAGGGAGTCAAGCCAAATCCAGAGAAGATTGCGGCGATTGCTGAAATGAAACTACCCAAAGACAAGAAAGAGCTGAGGAGTTACCTCGGCTTGGTCCAATACATGAGTTCTTTCATCCCACACATGTCGGCACATGCAACAAATCTCAAAGAGCTATTGCAAGAAGACGCCGAATACCAGTGGTCTGAATCACACGAAAAGAATTTCAAACAACTTAAAGAACTGTTGTGCAAAGAAACAAGTCTGTCATATTATGACAGAAGAAAACCAGTCACTCTGCAAGTAGACGCTTCTACCAGAGGATTAGGGGCAGCTCTGGTGCAGGAAGGAAAGCCGATAGCTTTCGCATCAAAGGCCTTGACGTCAGCCGAGACGAGATACGCCAACATAGAAAGAGAACTATTAGCAGTAGTGTACGGATGCGAGAAATTCCATACATACCTATATGGCAGGCGATTTACAATAGAGTGACCATCGTCCACTAGAACAGATCTATAAGAAGAATCTGTGCAAAGCGCCTGCAAGACTGCAAAGACTACTTCTAAGGGTCCAAAGCTATGGCTTCACGCTTAAATATAAGCCAGGAAAGGAAATGGTGCTAGCAGATGCGTTGTCTCGATTGTCACCATATGAGAAACACGAGGTGGAGGGCTTAACAGTAAAAATCCACCACCTAGTGAATGTTACCCCTACAAAGCTCAGTCAAATCAGAGATGAGACTAGCAAAGGTGAGGAGTTGCAACTACTCACACAACAAGTAATACAGGGGTGGCCGGAGAGAATCCAGCAGGTACAGGCGACAATTTGTCAATACTGGACGATTAAAGACGATATTGCAGTAGAAGACGGTATTCTCCTTGCTGGATCGAGGATCATCGTGCCAAAGACGATGCAGACACAACTTCTCCATCTCATACACGAAGGCCACATGGGAATGGAGAAATGCAAGCTGAGAGCCAGATCAGCTGTATACTGGATAGGCATGTACAAAAATATCGAACAGATGGTCTCTGCATGTGGTATATGCCAGAAATACAGAAATGCACAACAGAAAGAGGAGATGATACCTAGTGAAATACCATTAATACCATGGCACACTGTTGGGGCAGATCTCTTCATGTGCAATCAAGAATGGTATCTCATAGTGGCAGATTACTATTCCAAGTTTCCTTTTGTGAGAAGGATGAAAGACTTGAGAGCCACAACTACCACCAGGATTGCAAAGAGCTTGTTTGCTGAACAAGGAATCCCGGAAAAGGTAATCTGTGACAATGGAACCCAGTTCACATCGAGTGAATTCAGAGCTCTGGCAGAAAAGTATGGGTTCAAAATAGTAACCTCATCCCCACATTTCCCAAGGGGACACGGGTTCATCGAAAGACAGATCCAGACTGTCAAGAGAACTCTCATCAAAAGTAGTGAGATGGGAGAAGACCAAGACCTTGCCCTCCTATCACTCAGATCAACACCACTGAAAGCAGACATGAAATCACCTGCGGAATTGCTGAATGGGAGGAAGTTTAAGACTACACTACCAGCAAAAATACATCCTCCCCAGGACCAGGAGGACTTCAGACAAAAGCTGGCAGAAGCACAATCGTAGGAAGCAAACATTACGATAAACATGCAAAGATGCTACCAGAATTGCTGAATGGACAATCAGTGCATGTGCAAGACCCGGTGTTGAAAACCTGGAATCCAGCCAAGGTCATTGGAAAAGCTGATACTCCAAGATCCTACTTTGTAGAGACTGAACCTGGTAAACAATACAGATGGAACAGACTCCACATCAGACCTTCACCTGAACTGGATAAGCAGCAGACAACATCAGCAACATTGACAACACCAGCTACCACAAGCAGTACAACACCAGAAACAAGCGCTACAAATGAAACAACCACGAGCATGCACACTCCAACTCCAAAGGCGACAGCAACAACAACAATGAGAGCGGAACACACCAAAACACCGCAGAGAGGAATGGTCACCACCAAATCCACAAGATGGAGGGACAACATCCAACCACCTGAGCGATATCGCAAATAAAAAAAAAACTCACGATTCTTTGTAGTTGATAATAATAGTTTAGATATAATAGCCTAGAAATTCAGTTGCGTGCGCCTGCCATTAGCGCCTTAGGAGGAGTAGATCTCGAGTGCTAGGCACTTAGCGGCCGGGCGCAGCGCGATCTGCGCCTACGCCTAACTTCAGTAGGCATTTAGCGCCGGCGCAAAGTGTTTGCGCGCACTCAGCTGCGCGCGCAGATTATGACGTCATTTCCTCGTGCAACGCCCTTTGTGCGCCCCAATCCGGAACTTCAGTCGCGCCCACCCAATGTGGGCGTGGCGGTCCTAAGAACTGTGAACTGGAACGCAGCAGAGGCCATGCGGGCCGCGGGGAGCGCAAATTAAAGGGCACTTACCCTGAACTATAAAGGCCAGCCATCTTGCAGCAATCACTCTTGTGCAACGGATTTATGGACAGAGACCAAGGAAGAGAGCTTACTACTTTGACCCAACATAGGAGAGGTATTTTTGGCTTCAGGCCAGAGCTTGGCAATTCGCCTTCATTGTGAGGTCATTGTTTGCCAGTATATTATGGGGGCTGCATGGGGTGCCAACCCTCAGTTTCAGCATTATGTGCGAAGGGCTCGCAGACGCTGTGTGAGAGGGGCAGCCCTGGCTAGACGCAGAGGGGGCAACAGGCGTCGGCAACCTAGGCCTTACCCACTCAGGAAATACCGCCAGCAGGTGTCCTATCTCACCATGCCTGCCACGCAGTGTGTTAGAAGGCTGCGCTTCAGAAGGGAGGTGGTTGCAGAGATCTGCCAGCTGCTTCACAGAGATCTGCGTCCACAGCTGAGGTGCAGGACGTCTCTGTCGGTGGAAGTGAAGGTCACGGTGGCTCTGAACTTCTATGCAAGCGGCTCCTTCCAAGCCGCTGTTGGGGACATTGCTAACATATCCCAGTTCGCCGTGCATTGCTGCATCCGCCAGGTGACCAATGCCCTTTTCAGAAGGAGACACCAATTCATCTCCTTCCCCATGACCCTGGAGAAGCAGCAGCAGCGTGCAGTGGGATTTGCAAGAACAGCGGGCTTCCCCATGGTGCAGGGCGCCATTGACTGCACGCATGTGGCTTTGCGGGCACCTATCGACAATGCCGAGGATTACCGCAACCGGAAGGGCTACCATTCCCTCAATGTACAGCTGGTGTGTGACCACAGGCAGCGCATCCTAGCTGTCAATGCCCGCTTTCCAGGCAGCAGCCACGATGCATTTATCCTGCGACAGACTACTGTGGCTGACATGTTCCAGGCACAGCCTCCCCCAAGAGGATGGCTTATCGGGGACAAAGGCTATCCTTTGTGTACCTGGCTCATGACCCCGCTCCGCGCGCCCAGGACCCCTGCTGAGGAGGCATACAACGAAAGCCATCAAGCCACGAGGAACATCATAGAACAAACGATTGGCGTCCTCAAGCAACGGTTCCGCTGCCTGGATCGTTCCGGAGGATCTCTGCAGTATTCGCCGGAGAGAGTCTCCCAGGTCGTAGTCATTTGCTGCATGCTGCACAACCTGGCTATCCGCAGGACTCAGGCACTGCCACCTCACGCTGGAGCACCACCTCAGGAGGAGGAGCAGGAGGAGCATGAGGAGGAGGAGGAGGAGGAGGAGGAGTACCAGCCCAGGAGGGAGGCACAAGGTCCAAGGGCCGCCCGTCGGCGGCTTATTGAACGTCACTTCTAGGCCCCCTGTCAGGGAATGGCTTGTGGCAATGAAGGGACCTGAATGCAGCCGCTCCGCAAGCCCTCAGCCGATTAAGGCAACAACCACTTCAAACATCAAACATGGACAAGCTGAATAAATAAAATGCTTTATTGAACAAACTCAGGGCCCTTCCCACATGAAACCCAAAAACAGACAACACACCCAAAAAACAGTCACACACATGACTCACTCCCACAACCTGGGGAGGAATAACAAAACATTTCCACAAAAATGGCCTTCATCCTCGGCCTTACAAAAACAACCATCCCCATAAACAAAACAACCATCCCCATATAAAAACACATTTGCCCACACCCTCTACTTTGTGGCCCGCGAGGGCGATTCCTTGACCAGCCTTTTGCGGCCTCTGGCCGCCCTGCTGCTCCTCCTCAAAGTGTGCCCAGTGGCTGCTGCAAGGCTGGGGGAAGGCTCCTGAGGGGCACATGGCGTGACGGCAGATGCCCTTGGGGGTCGGCCTAGACGAGCTCTGGCCCTCGAGGGGCCGGCTGGTGACTGCTGCAGCTTTGGCTGGGCAGCAGCAGTCTCTCCAGCAGCTCGTCGCAGCTCCACTGGGGGAGTGGCAGTGGCGGCTGCAGGAATGGGGGCAAGCTGGCTGATGGCAGGCGCTCGCTGCTCGCCTGAGACACTGGCACTCGCCCGGGCCAGCACTGCAGCATGCGCAGCAATCTGCTGAAGGACAGACCGCTGTGCTGCTGCAGCGCGGCGGGTGCCCTGGCGATGCCTGGCTGACACAGCGAGTGTGGCAGCAGTGAGTGCCCGTACTGCCCTGGTCTGTGCCCGCATCAGACCAGCCAGTGACTGCACGGCACCACTGATCACCTGGCGACTCGCGGACTGTTCTGCCCCGAATTCGGCCCGACTCGCGGCCTGTGCTGCCCCGAATTCGGCCCGACTCGCAGCGTGTGCTGCTTCGAATTGCTCGAAACTCCTGGCCTGTGAGGCGCCGAAATCGGCCACACTATGAGCCAGGGACTCGATGACCTCAGGCAACCGTGCCACAACCCCCATGAACTCGGTGTGCCGGCGATCCGAGTCCACGGACATTTGATCGAGGAGGCGCACCTCCTTGGCGAGGACTGTCTCCGGACTGGAGGCCAGACTCTCCCTCTGGGGAGAAGGCCGCCGAGCTGGCCGACCCTTCCCGCGTTGCTGGATGCCACTGGGCCCAGCAACTACACTCCCCTGTGACCCTTCCCCCCTCTGGGAAGAAGGCCGCCTAGCTGCCCGACCCTTCCCGCGTTGCTGCACGCCACTGGGCACAGGAGCTACACTCCCCTGCGACACTTCCCCCTGGCTCTCCTCCAGGGAAGATGTGTCCCCTCCATTGGCATCCCCTGGCGCGGCTGAGGGTCCCCCTGATGGGCCGCCTTCCTCTTCCTCTTCCTCCTCCTACTCCTCCTCTTCCGAGGGACTGTCACTGGCAGCTTCAGGGACCTCCTCCTCACCATCTGAAAGCAGGAAGGCACAAGAGTAGCTTTAGAGTGAGGAGAGGGCGTCAGCGAGGAAGGCATGAGTGGTGGCATTCAACGCATTGGTCGGACAGTGGCAAAGGATGTAGACCTGAAGCGCAAGTGGGACGAGAGAGGTCCAAAAGGTGATGTCCTTACCATTGGTGCCCAGAACAGGGTCGGCATCTCCAGATGCAACGGGGCCAATCACCCGGGCACCCATGAGGCTACGCACGCGCTCTTCAAGGTCACTGAGCTGCTGGATCTGGGGACGGCCTCCCCCGGTCACAGTCCGGCTCTTCTGATTGTGTGCCAGCTTGGCCTGCAAGAGAAAGGACGGCCTCTAAGTACAGTGTGGTGCCCAGATCTTGTGTGCACTGCCTCCCATGGTCGAATAGCTTGGCCAGTGTGGTGCCCAGATCTTGTGTGCACTGCCTCCCATGGTCGAATAGCTTGGCCAGTGTGTAAAGTGCAGAATGTGCAATTGATGTTTGTTAAGTCTGTGTGTTATAATGAGAATTACTACACAGACCACAAGAGTAACTTTTAACAGGTCTTTACTAGTCGAAGGTCAGGGCGGAACTGCCCAATAAATCATTACACAGCACTTATATACCGGTGTGGTCACCACCGGTATTACAGTATACAGCAGCCAAGATAAAGTAGTGCAACCCTTAAAATAGTTCTCTTAAAGGTGGAACGGTTACATACACGACAATCCTCCCTTTTTAGCTTAACAGTATATATATTCCCCATTAAACATAACATCATAACATATATACACAACTTCATGTACAACAGTTCACAGATTCAGTCTCTCTGGAGGCTTCCTGACTCGGTCCGGATAACGCCTCGGTGGTGTACTAGTTTTCGGTGGTGTAGCAGGTTCTGTTGGCAAGGTCGATTCGGCTTGAATGCCAGTGTCGGGTTCATCTGATTCCAGTATCACCGGATCGGAGGTAGATCCTATGGGTATCTCTGCTTCATCATTAGGCGTATAGAGTTGTGGAGTAGGTTGTCCCTTTTCGGATGACTCTATGATCTGGTCAACATGGCGCCTTATTATGCTTTCACCAATGTCCACGGTATACATCAGCGGTCCTAGTCGTGTGCAAATAGTTCCAGGCTGCCATTTCTCGGTACGGTAGTCCCGGGCCAAAACTTGTTGACCTATCTGGAAGGTTCTAGTTGGCCTTTCATTCATGCCTTGAAATTGCCAGTTCTCTACGTCCCTTCTGATGTTTGGCTTGATCAAATCCAGCCGGCATCTTAGTCTTCTATTGAAAAACATCATGGCGGGAGTTTGGTTTGTAACCGCATGTGTTGCATTCCTGTACGCCAACAAGAAGTTATCTACCTTATGTTGTAGATTTATGTCTTCCTTACCCATGGCCTTTATGGCCTTCTTGAAGGTCTGGACAAACCTTTCAGCTAATCCATTGGTGGCGGGATGGTATGGGGCAGACGTGTAATGCTTAACCCCATTGTTTTTTAAGAACTTCCTGAATTCTTCGGACACAAATTGCGGTCCATTATCAGAACAGATCTGTTCCGGCAGCCCATTCCTGGCAAATATGGTCCTTAATACTGTGATGGTTTTTTCCGTGGTGGTGGAGGACATCTTTATTACCTCCGGCCACTTGGAGTGTGCATCCACCGCGATTAAGAACATTGAGTCCATAAATGGACCAGCAAAGTCGATGTGTACCCTTTGCCATGGAGATGAGGGCCACTCCCATGGATGTAGAGGAGCTTGTGGTGGGGCGTTTTGGACCTTCTGGCATCCTAGACAGCTCTTGGTCATTTCTTCGATGTCTCCATCGATACCTGGCCACCACACAAATGCTCTGGCTAGGTTCTTCATTTTCACTCCACCCAGATGCCCCTCATGAAGCTCCTTTAGCACTTTATGCTGGAGTTTGGGTGGAATCACCACTCTGGATCCACACATCAAAGTTCCTCGGCACACTGACAGCTGTTCTCTTCTTTGCGAGAATGCTGGCAACACTGGTTCGCCATGTGCTGGCCATCCCTTCACCGTTAAATCGTAGACTCGTGAGAGAGTCGGGTCATTTCTTGTTTCCTTTTCGATCGTAGAATTTGTTACTGGTAGACATTCCACTATGGTTGAGTGGAACATCTCCACTGGGTCCACTGTAGGCGCCTCTTCTACCGTTGGCAATGGTAGGCGCGATAACCCGTCAGCATTCCCATGCTGTTTTGATCCTTTGTATTCTATGTCATATTGGTGTGTCCCTAGGAAAAGGGACCACCTCTGTAGCCTTTGCGCTGTCATAATGGAAACGCCCTTTTTAGGGTTGAATATGGATACCAACGGCTGGTGGTCTGTCAGCAGTGTAAACTTCTGGCCCTGCAGGTAATGATTAAACTTCTTTACTCCCCACACCAGGCTGAGAGCCTCCCTATCTATCTGAGCATAGTTGCGCTCAGCGGAGGTCAATGATCTGGATGCAAATGCGACTGGCCTTTCCGAGCCATTTGGCCACTTGTGTGAGAGTACTGCTCCAATACCATAAGGAGAAGCATCACAAGCTAAACGAATAGGTAGTGTTGGGTTGAAGTGAGCCAACACTTCCTCTGAGGTGATCAATGCCTTGCTTTTGCGAAAGGCCTTCTTACAGTCCTCGCTCCACTTCCATGGTACTTCTTTCTGCAAAAGAGCATTCAGCGGGTGCAGCACCGTGGATAGATTTGGCAGAAACTTATGGTAATAGTTAATCAACCCTAGGAACGACCTCAACTGGGATACATTTTCTGGAGCAGGAGCCTTCACAACAGCTTCGATCTTGTCAGGTGACTTGTGCAGCCCCTCCTGGTCAATGACATGACCACAGTACGAGATCCGTTTCTGAAAGAACTCACATTTCTGGCGATTAACTCGAAGGCCATATTCCTTCAACCTGGTGAGCACCAGTTTCAAATTTGCAAGGTGTTCCTCATCGTCATCTCCTGTAATCAGGATATCGTCCAAGTAACATTGAGTGCTTGGAATTCCCTGTAATACCTGCTCCATGGCCCTCTGCCAAATTGCTGGAGCCGAAGCCACTCCAAAAACCAGTCTATTATATCGATACAAGCCTCTGTGCGTGTTGATTGTGAGATACTGGCGCGACTCTTCCTCAACTTCCATCTGTAAGTACGCTTGTGCCAGGTCTATCTTGGTGAAGCGTTTCCCGCCAGACAATGAAGCAAAGATATCCTCAATCCGCGGAAGCGGATATTGCACCGTGTGAAGCACCGGATTAACTGTGATCTTGAAGTCTCCACAGATGCGGACCTTCCCCGGTTCCCCTGGCTTGTTACTCGATGAACGCTTCATGACGGGAACAATGGGCGTGGCCCACTCATTCCAGTCCACCTTAGACAGTACTCCTGAACGTTCTAGCCCTTCCAGCTCAGCTTCCACAGCAGGTCTGGCTTTGAAAAATTTTGGGTTTGCATGTTCTGCAATCTTGATTTTTGCCTTAATTCCTCTCAATGTTCCCAGTCCCTGTTGGAACACCTCTTTAGCCTCATCCAATATTCTGGACAATCGTTCAGGTTTGACATCTTTTTTTCCGGAATCTACCGTTATTGCGTTTAGGGAGTGCCAGTCCATATTTATTTTCCTGATCCACTCCCGTCCCAGAAGTGGTGGACCTCCCTCAGGTAGTACATATAAGTCCATTCCTTGGTGTTCTTTGCCCTTGTGTACCACCTTGACTTTTATCTTTCCGATGGGGTATACTCTTTGCCCCGTGTATGTCTGCAATACTATCTTCGTATCCCATAGGGGAATATGTTTGAATAACCTTTTGTAATCTTGCTTATTCATGACCGTCAACGCCGATCCGGTGTCCAATTCCATCTTCATTTGGACTCCTGCTATCTGCAGTGTGACCCAGATAGTTTGTCGGTCAGCTTTCTTACTCACATTGTGAATTCTCAGACTACCCAGTTCCTTGCTGTTGGAGTCTGAATCCGAATTCTGTTCATCTGAACTCTTCTCAGCCACCTTATGTACCTTTCTGCACTTTTCCTGCGGTGACTTTTTGTTGCTGGTCTTCTTTCCTGACCGGCATACTTTAGCTATGTGACCAAGCTTGCCACATTTTCTACATTCCTGGTTTTTAAACCAGCATTGGTTCTGATCGTGTGTTGTCTTCCCACAACGGTAACGTTTCGTTGTACCCGAAGCCATTTGATCTACGCTGAGTACCGCTGCCTTCAGCTGCATTTCCACAGTGCCTCTCGCTGCGGCTTCGTGCGATGCTGCAATAGAGACAGCCTTATCAAGTGTAAGATCATTCTCTTCAAGCAGCCGCTTTTGTGTTCCTTCTTTCGACAATCCACACACGAATTTGTCTCTCAGTGCCTCTGTCAGGCTTTCCCCAAACTGGCAGTATTTCGCTAGCTTACGCAGTTCAATTAAATACTCCGCGTTGCTTTCCTCTTTCAGTTGCGTTCTCGCATAAAATTTAAATCGTTCCGCTAACACCAGCGGTGTGGGGTTCAAATGATTTTTCAGGACAGCCACAATTTTAGCGAAAGTCTGATCCGCCGGTTTAGCTGGTGATAGAAGATGCTTCAATAGCCCGTATGTCTTCGCACCCATTGAGTTTAGTAAGGTTAGTGCTTTATCTTCATCTGATATTTTATTTGCCTTACAATATATCTCTATGCGTTCTACATACGTGGCCCAATCTTCAACATCGGGATTGAAATCGTTGATGTTACCACGCTTCGGCATCTTCGCAACCTTCTTGAGAAACACAAAGAAATTTTTCTTTTCTTTTTTTTTCAAAATGGCGGTTTCCCGCGCTTGTCTTCTTCCCCCGCCTACGAAAATGGCGGCTTCCCGCGTTTTGCCTTTCTCCCCCACTGGCTGTAATGGCGATTGCCGAATTGCTGCGTTCGCCCTCCCCAGCGGTTTTCAAATCGTGCCTCCCAGCCCCTCTTGCAGTCCGGTCCTTTCCCCCGGCTGCGGCTGAGTTCTCCGCGGTTTTTTTATTTTTTATTTTCTCCCGCGCCTTACGCTGACCCGGTCGCTGCGCCTCGCGGCCTCGGTAGCCGCCCGGCCTTTTTCACCGGTCGCGGTCGGGCTCTCTCTCGACGCTGTTGCGTCTCCCAGCCCGCTTGCAGCCCGGTCTTTCGCACCGGCTGCGTTTGCATTCACCGCGGCTCCCGTGCCTTATGCTGCCCCAGTCTCAGCGCCTCTGGCCCCGACTTCTGTCCGGCTCTTTTCCCCGGCCGTGGTCGAGTTCTCCGCCCTTATATCCTCCGTTTTTCCCTCCCCTACTTCACAGCCACCGTGGCCGACTTGCTGTTCGTCGCTGATTGGCTTACCCACCACCGTGATAGAAGGGATGATCACTGCCTGTTGCTGATGGAAGGCTTCGTGTCAGAATTCTTCCTTTGCTCTGCAGACCCGAGTCTTCTTTCAGCAGAATGATGAGGGCGGATGCCTCCTCTCGACGCCCGTTAAACTGCCTTGGATGTATCTCTGCCGCAGGGTAAGATCGTACTCGTCGCCACTGTTAAGTCTGTGTGTTATAATGAGAATTACTACACAGACCACAAGAGTAACTTTTAACAGGTCTTTACTAGTCGAAGGTCAGGGCGGAACTGCCCAATAAATCATTACACAGCACTTATATACCGGTGTGGTCACCACCGGTATTACAGTATACAGCAGCCAAGATAAAGTAGTGCAACCCTTAAAATAGTTCTCTTAAAGGTGGAACGGTTACATACACTACAATGTTCATGCCAGTCCCATAGCTGCTGGATGAGGGCTGGCCATTAGGGCTTTTAGGTCCCTTTGCCCATAATGTGAGGTGCACATGCAAGGATGAGGAGGACACTGGAAAGGGGACTCACCCTGACAATCCTTGTGAGGTCATTGAACTTTTTCCGGCATTGGACCTGGGGACCTCGCTGTTGGATGTGACCCTGTGGGCGACCTCCCTCCAGGCTTTCCTGTAGACGCTGGTGGCAGGCTTCTTGCCACTGTCCGGGAACAAGAGTTTGCGTCTCCTCTCCAAAGCCCTAACCAGCGCCCTCAAATCATGGCCAGTGAAGCACTGCGCTCGTTCACGGGCCCTCTGCATCTTTCCCGGCGCTATTTCTGCTCAGCAGCAGTGTTTAGGCCTAGCTGGAGGGCTGCAGTGTCCAGGGCGTGACAGCAGATGAACTCGACCCTTCCCCCTTTAAGAGCTGGCCGGCGCCAGGGTGTCTGCTGTCAATCAAGAAATGACCGCACCTGCGCTGCGCCTGGCCTCGGCGGTTTAGCTCAGCACTGCCGGCTTTGTGCCTAAAGATAGTTGTGTAACGCCAGTTTTAGCGCTCGAGCAAACTCTTAGGGCGAAGCTACTGAATATCGGCGAAGTGGCCTCGACTTTGCACCGAGCGCAAACTTTAGCGGCCACCTGACTTCTCCGCCCCAAAAGTGGCTATACTGAATTTCTAGGCCAATATTTGTTAATTTAAATTGTTAAATTTCATGTTTTAGTTTTTTGAGAAAGTGGGATGGTACATTGTTATAGTATCACATCGTTAAATGGAACTACTTTGGTATGGAACTACTTTGGTATGGTGTAGTTATATTGCTATGTGGCACACTGAGCACAGGCAGTGCACAGTGCAGTGTCGGACATCTTGTATCACTCCGCACCATGTGGCAGCACTGTAACAAAAGCAAGAATACAGCTAAGTAAAAAGCACTAACTAAAAATGAACTAAAAGTGTCTGTAATATATATAGTATATAAGAACACAAGGAGACACAACATGACAAAAGAGATAATTGTACAAGGCAAAAGGAAATTTCAATTGGCCCAGCATTCACAGCCTCTGAAGGAGCAAGTTCCAGATTTCCACTGCCTTTAGTATGAAAAGTGATTCCTGATTTCTCTTCTAAATGCTCTAGCTCTAATATTCTCTCTGTATAGAGAAACTATTTCCTCTGGGGAATCCAGGACAAGGGGGCACAATCCTTCCATTGGCACAGATAGTCGAGTTTATTCAACCAGTTTTCATAATTTAACCGTTTAACACACAACATAGATGCATATCATGCTGGTGAATCTGTGCTGCTCCCTTGCAAGGCCAATATATCCTTCCTGAGGTTCAGTGCCCCAAACTGAACTCAGTACTCCAGATGGGGTCTGACCAAGGTTCTGAGGAGCTGAAGCATAATTTCCTCATTTTTGAATTCCAACTCCGTTGAGATAAAGGAAACAAAAATCCATTAGCCTGTTTCATTAATTTTTGTACCTGTGCACTAGCTTTTAGTGATTTGTTTACGTGGACACCTGTATCCCTTTGCTCCTCCATAGCTCCTAGCCTCCCACCTTTAGGATAATATTCTGATTTGTCTTTCTTAGTTCCAAAGTGGATGAACTCACACTTCCCACATTTTAGCTCTCTTTGCCATAGTTTTGCCCACTCACTGGGGGAAATTTTTCAGGGGGTCAGCAGGCACATTCGGTGGCGGGTTGGTTGGGAAAAAATGTTTTTGTCAACCCGCCGCCAAGTGCCTTTCCCAGATGTCGGGTCTGTCAGCGCTGAACAGACCCGACACGCAGCGGCAGGGAAGGCAATTCAGGTCATTATGACCTTGGTAACAGCCCATTAAAAGTATTCTGAGCTCACCTTTACATTTTATGAGGTCGCCCACGGGGTCCACGCTGCTCAGAGATCACGTCAGGTAAGGAGGTCGGGAGTTGTATGAGCATATGATCATCTAATTACTTGACAGCTGCAAAACTGCTAAAAAAGCTCCCATCTCACAACTGTTCATTTTCCAAGCTCAGAAGCTGTTGCTTACTGCATTTGGAAAACAGAATGAGCTTTATGCAGGTTGCAAGTGTTTGGAGTAAACTCTGTATCCAGTGTCACCTCATTGGAACAACCTCTCTCACCACGGACAGATCGTTTCTGTCATCTCAAGTTCACCTGCCATCTATTACATCAGCATCAGTGCCCTTGAAGCTATCTCAACTTGATCCTCAGAATCCCACCACGATCAGCCCCAACACCAGTAGCACCAGGCACATCAGCAGCACTTACAACTACACCAACCTTCTCCGCAATCAACTGATGCTGCACTGGACACAGCACCCGACCACACCGGGAGGCCAGGGATGGATTCACCATGGCTACATTTACTTCAGTTGATGCTGTACACCCTGGCTGCCACATAATGTGCCAGGTTGGCACCACCCCACATCAACACCATAAAGCATCCCTACAATGACCAAGCCATTCCTTTCACACTCATGACCATTGCGGGGGGTTGTGTTATGTCTCACCATTCCCTGCAACTCACTAAGCCACTTCCAAAGATGCACACGAATCTGTCCAAGAACGCAAATGCCTAGAAATTCAGTTGCGTCCGCCAGCCGTTAGCGCCATAAGAGGGGTAAATTTCCAGCGCTAGGCACTTAGCGCCCGGGCGCAGGCCGATCTGCGCCTACGCCCAACTTCAGTTGACATTTAGCGCCGGCGCAAAGTGTTTGCGCCCGCTCAGCTGCGCACGCAGCTTATGACGTCATTTCGTCGTGCAACGCTGTTTGTGCGCCCCAAACCGGAAATTCAGTGGCGCCCACCCAATGTGGGCGTGGCGCTGTTAAGAACTGTGAAGTGGAACGCAGCAGAGGCCCTGCGGGCCTTGGGGAGCGCTAATTAAAGGGCACTTAGACTGAACTATAAAGGCCAGCCATTTTGCTGCAATGACTTTAGTGCTTTGGATTTCTGGACAGAGACCAAGGAACAGACCTTCCTGATTTGGGACAACATAGGAGAGGTATTTTTGGCTTCTGGCCAGAGCTTGGAAATTTCACTCATTGTGATTTCACTGTTTGCAAGTTTATTATGGGGGCTGCATGGGGTTCCAACCCTCAGTTCCAGCATTATGTGCGAAGGGCTCGCAGACGCTGTGTGAGAGGGCCAGCCATGCCTAGACGCAGAGGGGCCATCAGGCGTCGGCAACGTAGGCCTTACCCACTCAGGGAATACCGGCAGCAGGTGTCCTATCTCACCATGACTGCCGCGCATTGTGTTAAGAGGCTGCGCTTCAGAAGGGAGGTGGTTGCAGAGACCTGCCAGCTGCTTCACAGAGATCTGCGTCCACAGCTGATGTGCAAGACGTCTCTGTCGGTGGAAGTGAAGGTCACGGTGGCTCTGAACTTTTATGCAAGCGGCTCCTGCCAAGCCGCTGCTGGGGACATAGCGAACATTTCCCAGTTCGCCGTGCATCGCTGCATCCGGCAGGTCACCGATGCCCTTATCGCAAGGAGACACCAATTCATCTCCTTCCCCATGATCCTAGAGAGGCAGGAGCAGCGTGCAGTCGGATTTGCCAGGATCGCCGACTTCCCCATGGTGCAGGGCGCCATTGACTGCACGCATGTGGCTATGCGGGCACCTATCGACAATGCCGAGGATTACCGCAACCGGATGGGCTACCATTCCCTCAATGTACAGCTGGCGTGTGACCACAGGCAGCGCATCCTAGCTGTCAATGCCCGCTTTCCAGGAAGCAGCCACGATGCATTTATCCTGCGCCAGACTACTGTGGCTGACATGTTCGAGACACAGCCTCCACCAAGGGGATGGCTTATTGGGGACAAGGGCTACCCTTTGTGTACATGGCTCATGACCCCGCTCCGCGCGCCCAGGACCCCTGCGGAGGAGGCATACAACGAAAGCCATCAAGCCACAAGGAACATCATAGAGCAAACGATTGGCGTCCTCAAGCAATGGTTCCACTGCCTGGATCGATCCGGCGGATCTCTACAGTATTCGCCGGATAGAGTCTCCCAGTTCGTCGTCGTTTGCTGCATGCTGCACAACCTGGCTATCCGCAGGACTCAGGCACTGCCACCTCACGTTGGACCACCACCTCAGGAGGACGAGCAGGAGGACCATGAGGAGGAGGAGGAGGAGGAGGAGTACCAGCCCAGGAGGGAGCCACAAGGTCCAAGGGCCGTCCGCCGGCGGCTTATTGAACGACACTTCTAGGCCCCCTGTCAGGGAATGGCTTGTGGCAATGAACGCACCTGAATGCAGCCGCTCCGCAAGCCCTCAGCCGTTTAACGCAACAACCACTTGAAACATGACACCTGGACAAGCTGAATAAATAAAAAGCTTTATTTAACAAACTCAGGGCCCTTCCCACATGAAACAGAAAAACAGACAACACCCCCAAAAAACAGTCAAAAACATATCTCACTCCCACAACCTGGGGAGGAATAACAAAACTTGTCCATCCAATTGGCCTTCATCCTCGGCCTAACCAAGACAAACCCCCCCATACAGAACACAAACACCCCCATATAAAAAAACAGTTGCCTTCATCTTCGGCGTTAGCAAAATAAGCCCCCCCCATACAGAACACAAACACCCCCATATAAAAAAACAGTTGGCAACACACTCTGCTTGGTGTGCCGACAGGGCGAGTCCTTGTGCAGGCTTCTCCGGCCCCTGCCCGACCTGTTGCTCCGCCTCAACCTGGGCCCTGTGGGTGTTGGAAGGCTGGGGGAAGGCTCCTGAGGGGCACAATGCGTGACGGCAGATGCCCTTGGGGGTCGGCCTAGACGAGGTCCGGCCCTGGAGGGGCCGGCTGCTGACTGCTGCAGCTGTGGCTGGGCAGCATCAGTCTCTCCAGCAGCTCGTCGCAGCTTGGCTGGGGGAGTGGCAGTGGCAGCTGCATCAATGGGGGCAATCTGGCTGATGCCAGGCGCTCGCTTGTCGCCAGAGACACTGGCACTCGGCCGGGCTGGCACTGCAGCAAGCGCAGCAATCTGGTGAAGGCCAGACCGCTGTGCTGCAGCAGGGCGGCGGGTGCCCTGGCGATGCTTCCGTGACACAGTGAGTGTGGCAGAAGTGAGTGCCCGAACTGCCCTGGTCTGTGCCCGCATCAGATCAGCCAGTGTCTGCACGGCACCACTCATGAACTCTCGACTCGCGTCCTGTGCTGCCGCGAGTTGGTCGACACCCCTGGCCTGTGAGTCCCCGAAATCGGCCACACTATGAGCCAGGGACTCAATGGCCTGAGGCAACTGTCCCATAACCCCCATGAACTCGTTGTGGCGCCACTCCGAGGCCGTGGACATTTCATCAAGGAGGCGCACCTCCTGGGCGAGGACCGTCTCCGGACTGGAGGCCGGACTCTCCCTCTGGGGAGAAGGCCGCCGAGCTGCCCGACCCTTCCCGCGTGCCTGGACGCCACTGGGCCCAGCAACTGCCCTCCCCTGCAACACTTCCCCCCTCTGGGGAGAAGGCCGCCATGCTGCCCGACCCTTCCCGCGTGCCTGGACGCCACTGGGCCCAGCAACTACACCCCCCTGCAACACTTCCCCCCTCTGGGGAGAAGGCAGCCGTGCTGCCCGACCCTTCCCGCGTGCCTGGACGCCACTGGGCCCAGGAGCTACACCCCCCTGCAACACTTCCCCCTGGCTCTCCTCCAGGCAAGACGTGTCCCCTCCATTGCCATCCCCTGGCGCGGATGAGGGTTCCCCCGATGTGCCGCCTTCCTCTTGGTCCTCGTCGTCCTCCTCTTCCGAGGGACTGGCACTCTCAGCTTCAGGGACCTCCTCCTCACCAGCTGAAAGCAGGAAGGCACAAGAGTAGCTTTAGAGTGAGGACAGGGCGTCAGCGAGGGAGGCATGATTGGTGGCATTATGCGCATTGGTCGGACAGTGGCAAAGGATGTAGATCTGAAGCGCAAGGGGAACGAGAGAGGTGCAAACGGTCATGTCCTTACCATTGGAGCCCAGCACAGGGTCGGCATCTCCAATAGTAACGGGGCCAACCACCCGGGCACGCATGAGTCGAGCCACGCGCTCCTCCAGGTCACTGAGCTCCTGGAACTGGGCACGGCCTCCCCCGGTGACAGTCCGGCTCCTCAGATTCTGCGCCAGCTTGACCTGCAAGAGAAAGGATGGCCTCTAAGTACAGTGTGGTGCCCTGTTGTTGTTTGCACTGCCTCCCATGGTCGAATAGCTTGGCCATTGTGGTGCCCTGTTGTTGTGTGCACTGCCTCCCATGGTCGAATAGCTTGGCCAGTGTGTGAAGTGCAGAAAGTGCTATTGATGATCATGCCAGTGCCATAGCTGCGGGAGGAGGGCTGCCCATTAGTCCTTTGAGGTCCCTTTGCCCATAATGTGAGGGGCACATGCAAGGATGAGGAGGACACTGGAAAGGGTACTCACCCTGACCAGCCGAGTGAGGTCGTTGCACTTCTTGCGGCATTGGTCACCAGTCCTGGGGACATCGCTGTTGGCTGACACCCTCAGGGCAATTTCCCTCCAGGCTCTCCTGTACTGCCTCCTGGGAGCCTTCTTGCCACTGTCCAGGCACAAGATCTCTCTGTTCTTTTCCAACCCCCTAAGCAGCACCCTCAAAGCATGCTCTGAGAAGCGCTGCGCTCGTTCACGGGCCTTCTGCATGGCTTCAGGCGCTATTTGGGTCCACCAGCAGTGTTCAGGCCTAGCTGCAGGGCTCCACTATCCAGGGCGTGGCAGCAGGCAAAGTCGACCCTTCCCCCTTTAAGAGCTGGCCGGCATCAGGGTGTCTGCTGTCAATCAAAACATGACCGCACCTGCGCTGCGCCCGGCCTCGGCGTTATCAGTCCGCACCGCCGGCTTAGCGCCTAAAGATAGGAGTGCAACGCCAGTTTCAGCGCTCGCCCAAACTCCTTGGCCAAAGCTACTGAATTTCGGCGAAGTGGCCTCCACTTTCCGGCGGGCGCTAACTTTACCGCCCGCCCGACTTTACCGCCCCAAAAGTGGCTAGACTGAATTTCTAGGCCAAAGTGTTGAAAATAAAGGTTTCAATGTTTGACACCACATTAACAGAAACTTCACGTGAATGTTGGCTGAAACACCCACGTGCCTACCCCTATGTTTTGTTACTTGGTATGATTGGACTAGGATGAGGGTGAGTGTGAGGGGCGGCTAGTGAGATGGGTAAGTGATAATGTAGATAGAGAGGGATAGGTGGAGGTGCATGGTAAGTTGGTGTGAGCAAGGATGTGCAGGAGTAGGGCAGGGAAGACAGAGTGATGGGGATGTGATGAGAGGCACAGCAGGATGAGGTTGAGTGTGGCTTTGCAGTAACATTTCGTGATCTACTGAGATCATTGAAAGGTTTGTGCCACTGCAGCCTGGTCCTCTTGATGACATCCCTGCTTGTGTCTTCCTGTGCAATGTGCAACCAGGCTGCGTTGGTCTCCAGGGGAGGTCTCTTCCGCCCATTGGAAGGACCTCCCTGTGTGCTGTGACTCTTTCCATAAGCATATGGAGGGAGTCATGGGAGAGCCTGGGTGCAGCCGTGCACCTCTGTGCAGTGCTTGTCAGTGCTTGCAGCACCTCAATGCTGTAGAACACAGACAGCACAACTGTCAAAATAAATTTGTGCATGGTCCCTTTAAGGAAACCGGCTGATGACGCGTCATCAAATGACATCATCAGACCCGCTTCCTTTAATTGGTGGACAAACACACTGAGCAGGCTTAACAAGCCAATCAACATAAAATCATTCTACAGAATGGGCTGGAGCCAGCAGCAGGGTCAGGACCCACCACCGACGTCGCCCGCACCGGACCCACCGAGGTAGGGGAAATCGCGGCCACTTAGTCTGTCTATGTCCCTTTGTAGCTTTCTGCTCTCAGCCACCCATCTTACTGTCCCTCCTAACTTAGTGGTATCTGCAAACTTGGATACACAACTCTCTATTCCTTCATCCTAGTCATTATTATATATGGTGAAGCACTGAGGCCCCAGTACAGATCCCTGGGGAACACCACTTCTCACATCCCACCAATCAGGGGATGAACCCTTTATCGCTACTATGTCTCCTACAGATGTGTGCAAGTGTTTTTGATTCTTATCCATCTGGATGAAAGCAGACATGTCAATTTGGAAAACATCTATGTTTATGAAAATGGACAGTATTGTGGAGGAGTCTTGAGATGTTGTCACCACTTAGTTGTACATCCTTAGTATTAATCTGGGTCTTTTGGGACTGGGCCCCTCTTTCTGTTGCTCCTTGGGACTGCTGTTTGAAAGTTTTCTCCTTTGTTATCTTCTTAAAAACATTAATCGTATAGCAATCATTATAGTCCAGTTTGTTCTTTGGGAAAGACAAATTTTGCTATGTTTTCTCAAGCAACCCTTCAACCTCAAGAGTTAGAGACACTGTCCCAAGATTTGAGTTGTGCTGGATTTTCATCAATAAGTCTGGAGTTGTGCCAGTCAATGTTTTGCAGAGCTGAATCTGCCATAATTTGCAGAATGTGCATTGATTGCTCTCTAACACATATTCAGTGTAAAATGGAAGTACTGTGCTAAGGATGCTTAGAATTAAGAGTGTAGCCTGTAAAAAGACAACTCTGTCTAAAGATTGCAGCAGCAGGTAAGTTGGAAGGTGTTTAGCTCACTGAGTTCACCGTCAGCTGGTTGCGCTGCATGGACCATGTCTGATTTTGTCCCATTTTTCAAGAAGGTCTTCCACTGAAGGATTTGGCACAGATAGTTGAAGACAGGACTGGAAGAATTGCAAAGGGAAACAAAAGAAGAGCATACAACTTTAGTGAGACTGAGCTCCAAGCTTTTCTTGAGAAATGTGACCAGAGGAAAGAGAGAGAATGATTGTTGAATTTCCATGAGAGGAAGCCACAAAAAAAAATCTCATGCACCCTGTGGCATGAGCTGGTACTGGCACTGAATAAGAACATAAGAACATAAGAAATAAGAGCAGGAGTAGGCCATGCAGCCCCTCAAGCCTACTCCACATTCAACAAGATCATGGCTGATCATCAACCTCAACTCCACTTTCCCACCCTAACTCCTTATCCCTTGATTCCCCTAGAGTCCAAAAATCTATCTATCTCAGCTTTGAATATACTCAAAGACTCAGCATCCACAGCCCTCTGAGGCAGAGAATTCCAAAGATTCACAACCCTCTGAGTGAAGAAATTCCTCCTCATCTCAGTCTTAAATGGCCTACCCCTTATCCTGAGACTATGCCCCCTAGTTCTCGACACTCCAGCCAGGGGAAACAATCTCTCAGCATCTACCCTGTCAATCCCCTTCAGAATCTTGTATGTTTCAATAAGATCACCTCTCATTCCTCTAAACTCCAGAGAGTATAGGCCCATTCTACACAATCTCTCATCATAGGTCAGCCCTCTCATCCCAGGAATCAATCGAGTGAACCTTCGTTGCACCGCCTCCAAGGCAAGTATATCCTTCCTTAGATAAGGAGACCAAAACTGTGCACAGTACTCCAGGTGTGGTCTCACCAAGGCCCTGTACAATTGTGGCAAGATTTCCTTACTCTTATACTCCAACCCCCTTGCAATAAAGGCCAACATGCCATTTGTCTTCCTTATTGCTTGCTGTACCTGCATGCTAGCTTTGTGTGTTTCTTGCATGAGGACACCCAAATCTCTCAATGCCAACATTTAAAAGTTTCTCACCATTTAAAAAATATTCTGTTTTTCTATTCTTCCTACCAAAGTGAATAACCTCACATTTCCCTACATTATACTCCATCTGCCACCTTACTGCCCACGCACTTAGTCTGTCTATATCCCTTTGCAGACTCTTTGGCCCCGATATTCGGGCAGCTGTCGGGCGGCTTTTCATGCGGCCGTGGTCCGAAAATCACGGAAAAAGCGGGTCGGGACCCCCCCCCCCGCTTGATTCCCCACCCCGTCCGACTTTCGGACCGCCGTTTCCACGCGCCCCGCTTCAGTCCCGCCCGCCGCTGGAGGGACTGCTCCTCGGAGCACTAGTCACCAATGATCACCTTGTTAAGGACGATTTTCCCGTGCCGTTGCGACTTTGGGGCTTTCCCCACCTGAAACCCGCCTGCGGGGAACCCCGCCGATGAGAGCTGGCGTGAAAACAGCTGGCTTGCTTGCTTGCAGCAGCAGGTCGCTGAGGACTGAAGAGATTTAAAGAGGCAGCATTTGCAGGCTGCAGGACCTTGTTGATCAAGGCTTGGGGGAACTATTTGAAGCCTTAGGAGCAGCTGCAGAAAGTTGGAGCCTCACACACTTCTTCAGTGTGAGCTCCTGGGAAGCCCCTCTCACCACCCTAACTCAGGACCTCCTCAACCGAGGCATCTGCTAGAAGCATGGGAGGCCTTTGGCACCTTCCCTTCCTGGCATTAGAGGATCTCCAACAGCAGAGGTGGCAGCAGCAGAACCAGGAACAGCAGGATGATTACCAGGAGCACCAGGCTGCTGCTCACGCCAGAAGGGGCCAGCGCTTGGAAGTGGCTTGAGAGCACCTTGCTGCGCTTTAGGGGGCCAGTGGGACCCGTTTCTGCACTGGCAGTCCTACTCAGAAGGACTTCCATGAAGATCTGGTTTCTCTGTTCAACAGATGGCCAACGCTCCTCAAGAGATGTCATTCTCTTATGAGCACTCACCATGTTTTCCGTATGCTGGCGAGTTATCTCCTCCATGGGGGTTGCCAACCTTTCCATGGTGCTGCGTTCATGCGCCAATGACTCCACAAAGGCTCTGCTCATGGTCGCTGTGGACTCCTCCATTCGCTCCACACTCACAGCAACCCTGGAGACAAAACCTGCCAGAGACTCCTGCATCTGTGCATGGAGATCCATCACCTCTTCTCTTGCGGATGGACCCAGAGGCAGAGGGTCGAGATGCAGCGCAGCTGAGCTGAGCTGGCAGAGCCCTGCGCCCTCCGACGAGGACTCTCCACTGCTGTCCCTGTCTCCAGAATCTGCTGAGGCTCACTTGTCAGCTGTGAAACACCAGGTGACAACACTACTCTATGTCCTGAAGGTCCCCCCGAGGTGTGAGTGTCTGCGCTGGTGCTGGGTGCGCTTACTTCTGCTGACGCTGCGCCCTCAGAGGTTGGAGCTTCCTCTGAGGAGCCTGGCTGCACAGCCTCTTCCTCCTCCACAGTGAGGACGGGGGCTCTGGATGGTACTGTGGGGGAGTAAAGGAAGGAGTTACAGATGTAATGCCAAGGTTCTTCTGGTGACTCCCAGCGAGTTGGCATCTGCTGACACCTGCATCCATGCAGCATTGGTCTCAGTGGGAGGCCTCTTCCTCCCTGACCTAGGGAAGAGGACATCCCTGTGGGCCCTAACCCCATCCAATAATGCCTGCAGTGAAGCCTCGTCGAATTTGAAGGCAGCTCGGGGTCTGGCACTGTCCACAGCTGCTGCAGGCTCCTCTGCCATCCTGTATGGTTCATTTGGAAGCCTTCAGAGGATGCAGTGCTTGCCATGGACCTTGAAACCACCACGAATGATGACATCATACTGTGGGGATTTCTGACTTGATTTAGACAATTAGCAAGGCTTCCCACATGCTGGGAATTAATTGGCCAATTGAGGGAAAAATGCGTGGGGCTGGCTGACACTTTTTTATGTGTGTCAGAAACCCCACATTCGGGGAAATCCGACCATTCCCCACACAAGCCGAAAATCGGGGCCTTTGTGTTCTCCCCACAGCTTACTGTCCCACCTAGCTTTGTATCATCAGCAAACTTGGATACATTACACTCGGTCCCTTCATCTAGGTCATTAATATAGATTGTAAATAATTGAGGCCCCAACACTGATCCTTGCGGCACCCCACTAGTTACAGCCTGCCAACCTGAAAAGGATCCGTTTATCCCTACTCTCTGTTTTCTGTCCGTTAACCAATCGTCTATCCATGCTACTATATTACCCCCAACCCCGTGAGCCCTAATCTTGTGTATTAACCTTTTATGTGGCACCTTATCAAATGCCTTTTGGAAATCCAAATATACTACATCCACTGGTTCCCCTTTATCTACCCTGCTAGTAACATCCTCAAAAATCTCTAATAAATTTGTCAAACACCATTTCCCTTTCATAAAACCATGTTGACTCTGCCTTATCATGTTATGATTTTCTAAGCGCCCTGATACCACTTCCTTAACAATGGATTCCAGCATTTTCCAGATGACTGATGTCAGGCTAACTGGCCTGTAGTTCCCTGTTTTTTCTCTCCTTTCTTGAATAGCGGTGTTACATTTGCGACCTTCCAATCCGCTTGGACCATTCTAGAATCTAGGGAATTTTGGAAGATCAAAACCAATGCATCCACTATCTCTTCAGCCACCTCTTTTAGCACCCTAGGATGTAGACCGTCAGGTCCAGGGGATTTGTTGGTTTTTAATCCCATTAGTTTCTCTAGTACTTTTTCTCTACTTGTATAAATTACATTAAGTTCCTCACCCTCATTAGACCCTTAGTTCCCCACCATTTTTGGTATGCTTTTTGTGTCTTCTACTGTAAAGACAGATACAAAATATTTGTTTAACGTTTCTGCCATTTCCTTATTCCCCATAATAACTTCTCCTGCCTCAGCCTCTAAGGGACCAATGTTTACTTTTGCTACTCTCTCACTCCAGAACTGCAAGCCAGTGCTGCAAGAAGTTCAGTGACCTCACCAGTGCAGGCAAGGTAATACATACATAGCCAATTTTATTTTTCTTCCTTGGGCACTCTGGCATACTCTTCGCCCTTTAAAATTAAGACTGTACAGCCAACCCTTCACATTTACACTGTGGTTAAGGAGGGGCCTCTAACTTAGAATCTTACAGTGCATGTCACATTCTCCCCTCCAGCCTTCCTCCTCAAGCCTGCAAAAGGCTTTCCTGCCAAAAGCTTCAAAAACACTGCCAGCAGTACTTCCCTCCCAGGAGCAAGCTGCTAAAAGAGGAGGGCCACCTCAAACCCATGGCCCTTTTGAAGCAAATGAACAGCTAACCACCTCTCAGGACACTGGCTGCTAGTAGAAGTCTTGAAATAGGAGAAAGGGAGGCAGGTGTAGCCACCTGGAGAAGGCATGTTGTCAGGAAAGAGACGGTTGGGTTTTCTTCACTTTGGAATTTGTTGGATTAAAAGAGAATGTGCATTTCTGTAATTCTTTGCTATTCATGAAGATTAAAGTCAGACAGGAAAGGGTGCACTTCTGCTGTTCTGACATTAAATCAGATGGTTATTATTGACATGGACATGTAGGGACAAAAACGTACGATGTGTTGTGATGTTCGAGGATGGATACGGGGCTGAAAGAAGAAAGATGGACTTGAATTTTTATAGCGCCTTTCACGACCTCAAGACGTCCCAAAGTGCTTTACAGCCAATGAGATACTTTTTTTGAAGTGTAGTCACTGTTGGAATGTAGGATTACAACATTCTATTGAAGGATTAGTCCTTTATTTGAGACAGAAGACTTCAGTGATCAGTTGTGCTTTGATGCTTTTTGAAGCAATTCACCCAGGAGTCCTTAGAGTTACAGTTATCCTGAGGTTCACCTCCATATTAATCTGCCTCTGAAGCAGCAAAAGCCACCTCCCCAGAGAATGTCCCTGTCCAGGCCTTTTTGGATGGTGAAGTTGTGCAGGAATACAGCAGGCTACAACTATGCAGGATATTTACTGAAGTGAATTAGGATAGAAACAGAATCAAACAAAATAAGAGTTTAGCCTCTGGTTTTAGATGTATATATATTTTTGTAAGAAATAACTCTGCAAGATAGATAGGTCCATTAGCAGTAGCAGAATTATTGGAATTGGTAAAGATGAATTCATCAGCGGATTGCCAGATTGTAACCGGTGAATTCAGAAAAAGTCACACAAAAACTAACCACAAAACTAACTGTGATCTGAGCATTTACAGAACGTTGATGACATGATAGTGTTGATGTTAACTAGTTACTGAAGATTATCTGATGCAGGTGTATGTGTGAACCAACAGGATACTCTAGTAACAACTCTGCTCTCTCCTCAGTGACTTTTACATTCAAACTTGGTTTCCCTCCTAAAGAACTACGATAGCCTTAACCCTACATTTCTTAACTCACTTTGGCTGTACTCTGTACAGAAATATTATGGATTTATATGTTACTTTCAGCTGGAGTAATGAACAAAGCTCCTTGGTCACCAATTTTAAGAAAAATTAATACCTATGCCAACTGTGAAGTTTTATTTAGATAGATCATTGATTTTAAGAATAGAATTAAATACTACTGGACTCCGTATGAAATTTACTGATATTAAAGATAAAGCTATCAGTTGATTAATCAAGTCAAACATGATTCTATAATAAATAATATTGAATCATCATTATCTGCAAATGTGTGGCTACATTAGCAGCCAAAATCTAGTACAGATGTGTTTGTAAACATAAGTATACGATGCTTAGTGGGCTGAAACAGATAGCACAGAGTCTTTAAAGGAAAATACTACTTTTTTGGAGTAATTATAAGTTGGAAAAAATGTAGACATAGTATTTAAGCTTTAAATATCCAGATACAGACAGCCAAGTAAGTGTAGGCACTGGACATACAATCACAAGGATCACAAACACAGCTCACTTGCCTTTGCTGAATAAGTTTCACCAATTCTTAGCAAACTGGTAGTTATGATATTGCACAATTGCCCCTAGATGGGCCAGTACATAAATGCAGCATATGGTTTAATCCCTGGTGTCTGCTCGGTTAGCTGACCTCAGCTCATGTGGCAGTCAGGAGGCTGCAATTGATCCACAGATGTAAGTTCTTTCTGTCTTTTCTCAACATTCCTGAGCTAGGAAGGGAGAAAATTGGTCAAAGTTTGTACTCCTGACTGCTGACGAACACAGCAGCCATTAGTCCATTCCTTCTCTACAGATGAATTTTTGATAATTAAGAATCCAGCAGTCCTTCTACACTATCTCATTACTCAAATATGATGAGTGCTAAGCTGCACCTTTCAGATGCTGCACAGTAAGCGAGACACTGGGAAAGTGTGTTTCTCTATACTTAAAAATAGCGCTGGTAAAAAATGCTTAATCAAATAATTATAATTTGTAAAAGACCATAACGTGTCGTGAATTTCCTTGGAGCTGCTCCCGCTTTGCTGAAAATGCGGCAGAGATCTCATTTACGCATATAAACAGGGTTTCCGCTGAACTTCCGATGAAGTTATGACAGCGGAGCAGGAGCAGCTCCCAGGAAATTCTTGGCCATGTTGTTCGACCTCAGGCAAGAGAAGGTCCTTCAGATACATACCAGTTTTGATACTACAGAGGCTCTCTATTTGAGAATTTTCAAAAGTTGGGAAGTGCTCTGTTCACACCTACCTGACACGCACAACAAATGCTGACCCCGCTCAAACAGCAGTGCTGTGCGATGGAGGAACTTGGCTGCAGGTCTAGTTGGGGCATGTGTCATATAACTCAGTCATAGGAGGTGAGCCAAACCTGCCTGGGATCCCACCATTGATCCGGCTCTTCTTCCTTCAAAAAAGCAGAAATATAAGGGGATTCCAACTATGTCATTCTTGAAGATGTCGGTAAAAAACGTCACCAGTACAATAATTGTCACAAAGGCTTCTAAAAATCTTAGGAGGCGATTTTGCCAGCCCTGGCGAGGCGGGTATGGAGGCGGGATTGCTGGGTAAATGGCAGAATCTGGAAGCTGGTACCCATCCCGCCCCCAACCCGCCTCCATACCATCTTCCCAGGAGGTGGGTACCCGACCCGCGCCGGGTCCTGTCTCCTCGAGGCCGGAAGGGGATTAGTGCTAATTAACTGCCTGTTAACAGGTAGTTAACAGGCAGTTTTTTGGCTAATCCCTATTTTGAGCCCTAAAGTGTTGACTTCCCGACGGCTCCGAACCTCGCCAGGGTCAGCGAGATGAGCCATGGGTCGGCGGGGGTCGGAGGGGCCGAAATGTCCAGTGTGCAGGTGAGTGATGAGTGCGTGTGGAGAGGTAAGTGTGTGAGGTGAGTGTAAAGTGTTTTAATAAGATTACTTACCTTTGCTTCTTCCTCCAGGCTTCATCCCTTTAGGCTGTGGAGCTGCCTCATCTCCATGGCAGAGATGACAGAATGGCTGCTGTATTCTCCGATGCAACAGCCATCTGATTTCTGCTCAGGAAAGAGGTTTAGTGAGTCTTGAGTACAAGGACTCACCAAAGAACAGAGATTGTCAGTGTTTGACAGCTTCTCAAAACTGTCAAACGATGACAATTCATCTGTCAAAAATTTTTGACAGATGAAACGTCATACGCTGATGTTCTCTGTCACCAGCTTTCCCTTAATTGGCCTGCTAAGCCCACTGGGCAGGCTTAACAAGGTCAATCAAGGGAAAAGACCGTGGGTTGGCCGGACATCGATGGAGGCGGGGCTGAAACCTGACAAGCAGCAGTCCTGCCTCTATCACTTCCCCATTGATAAAAGCACTCCCTAAGTGACAATAGGAAAAATAAAGTAAGCAAAATGGTTGTGAAATGACCTAACTTTTGTCAATCTTTTTCCTGGGCTCTTTAAAATTGCTTCTGTGTATAGCGCAGTACCTAGTAATCAGACATAAAGTTGTCTGCATGATGTTGCGATGGTATTTTTGCTCATTTGTACGCATTAACCTATAACAGGCAGTATAAAATCAGGGATGTGGCCAAAAGTGAACGTAGATCCACCCAAATTTCCAATCGAGTACACCCAACTTAGACCTGAAATTGGGCAAATCCAATTGGAAAATCTATCCTGTTGGGCCACGCACTGACTCTGAACACTCTACAATCACAGCTGACTTAGCTGGATGTCAATATTCTTGGCATCTGCATGTCAGAAGAGCAGAGACTTTACCTACTGCAATTTTGTTTCTAGATCCTTCCTTTGGCACTAACTTGTGTAAGGGCGATATTAAAACAACAGGCCAGACTGGTGTCAGATTAAGTCTTCTACCGGAATCTGTCTGTAATTTGAAAATTGGCTGTGCTGCAGAAAATTGCCTGGTGGCAACCCCAACTCAAACTAAATGGACAAAAACATTCTCCTCTGTTAGCTGTAAGGGTTTATAATGAGTTTTTAAAATCTTAACCAAGTAACTACTGCACACAAGCCTGTAGCATATAGTTTTCCATAAATTAGTGCTAAATTAGCAATCTCATTAAGAGAAGCCAGTGCATTGAACCCCATTCTCTGTGCATACTTAAAGACGACACTGGCAATACTTGAATAATGCTCTGTTTCCCAACATTGTCATCACAAATTTCACCCAAACCCAATCAACTTGTAATTAATTTATCATTTAAAGGCTCCTAAGAAACACCATTATATATGGACAAGTTATTAAGTTATAATTTGCAGTTGGGGAACGCTGGGCCTATTGTAATTTACAAGACAAGTTTAGAACACTTTACGCAACGCTTTATAGTAGTACTAGGAAATAAAAACAGCAGCCACTTTTCCTAGATTATTGACATTGATATAGACAACTGTGCAGACCAGTCAATTGCTAATGAAATACTATAGCCACGAGTTTAAACAAGTGAAAGTATTTCAGTGATTTCTATTCTTTCAGTCCACTCTTACATTTAGTATGCACATTGTACTCCTCTCTCTCACTTAATGACACACTGCATTCCATTCAACATTGCTGCTAAAATACAAGGAATACAGGTACAGACTGTGATGTACCAGGGCAGCAGTAAAGATATTTTACCAAAAGGTAAAAATGACATATCAGTGATTGTAATGTTATCTTATATTGTAGTATTAAGAGGCTTACGAGTAGATATCGTTGAGTACTCTTTATTAGGTCTTGAGTCAGTGCCAGCTCGTGTAGTACTGCCGCATGGTCAAGATGGCTTCCTATTTATCCGGCTGCCGTCAAGCAGCTGTCTTTACTACAGCTACTGTCAAGCAGCTGTCTTTACTACAGCTACAGTTATCTGTACATCTTTCCCCCTCAACGATGACATAAACAGTAAACACCATAACATAACATAACACATAGAACACATATTAACAACATATAAAAACAGTCAGTGTAACTACTATTAATTACTATTAACAACATGTAAAAACTGTCAGTGTAACTATACCTTGCAATAACTGCCGGTACATATAAACACTACCCACACCCAGAAGTCCATTAGCTGTTTACAGTCTTTCCCTTGTCTACAGGTCGAGTCTAACGACAAGCTTTCTGGTGCACTGTGACCTGCGTAGCTGAGCGGGTATTTGCTGGGCCAACCCAGTTGTGTCCATTAAGTTCATGTCTGTACCACACGGATCCCTTGTCTCATTGTCACCCCTGTGTACTTCATCACTTTGTGGCATTGCCCTCGTCTCCTCGTCACTCTGTCGGATTTCCATCATCAACTCATCCTCTCTGTCCTCCTGCGGCTGATAGGTCTCGGTGGTTTTCAGTAGGTGCCTCCTGTTTCTGCGATACACATTGCCATTTCCTGTCATGACACTGTATGACCTGGGGGCAACCTGTTGTAGAATGGTGGCTCTTTGATTCCATGACCCAGGCCCTTCAATGCGAACTACATCCTTCTCCTGTAAAGGCACTAGTGCAGTGGCTGTGCGGTCATGGAGAGTTTTTTGTTTCCGCTGAAGTTTCCGGGCCTTGTCTGCCCATACCTCATCTCTGTGACCAGGTGTGACATGCCTGGGAAGTCAAGTACGGATTTTGCGACCCAGTAAGAGCTCAGCTGGAGACTTGCCATTTTCCAGCGGGGCCGCCCTGTACGACATCATGGCCAGATATGGGTCAGTGTTGCTGTGTGCCGCTTTCTTTAATAGTCTTTCATAATCTGCACCCCCTTCTCCGCTTTTCCATTGGCTTGAGGGTAGAGTGGGCTGGAGGTTACATGCTTAAACTCATACTCTGTAGCAAACGACTGAAACTCATGACTGGCATAGGGAGAGCCATTATCAGAGACCAGAGTTAGAGGGATGCCCTGCCTGGAAAAGATTGACTTCAGGTGAGTTATCACAGCTCTTGATGTGGTGCTGGGTAGGAGAGCAATCTCAGGATAATTAGAGTAATAATCAATAACTAACAAATAGTCTTTTCCTTCGTAGTGAAAAATATCAGTTCCTACCTTTTCCCAAGGTTGTGATCGGAGCTCTGTGGTAATGAGGGGCTTTTAGTTTGCTTGTAGTGATATTCCTGACATGTAGCACACTCACTGATCAACTGGTCAATATCAGAGTTCATGTTTGGCCAGTAGAGTGCCTCACGTGCTCTCCTTTTTGACTTTTCCACACCCAGGTGCCCTTCATGTATCCTGTGAAGCATTTCTCGTCGCATAGAGATGGGCACTACAATCCTGTCACACTTAAGCAGTAGTCCATTGACCACAGAAAGCTCAGACTGAATATGATGATATTATTTACATGACCCTTTCTTCCAACCCTCTTGACGATTTCTCATCGCTTTCCTCAGAACAGGGTCCTTTGATGCCTCTGTGGCTATCTTTGATAGCTGTTCCTGTGAGGCGGACAATGCTGCATAGACCATATTCACATGAAGGTCCACATCCTCTTCTGTTTCACTGTTTTGTGTGGCACGAGGCACAGCCCTGGATAGTGTATCTGCTATGAACATTTGTGTCCCTGGCACATATGTGAGCTCAAAATCATAACATTGTAGTCTCATCATTAGGCGCTGTATCCGTGATGACATGTCACACAGATTCTTTTTTGCGATCCCTAGCAGTGGCTTATGGTCAGTTTCTAGGATAACCTTGGGAAGTCCATAGATGTAGGTATGAAATTTTTCACACCCAGATGCCAAGCCCAGGCACTCCTTCTCTATTTGCGCATACCGGCACCCTGTAGCCGTCATGGAGCATGACACATATGCCACTGGTCGCCATTCTCCTTCATCTTCCTGTAGAAGGACAGCCCCTAATCCATCCTTAGAGGCATCTGTGGACACTTTTGTCCTCTTTTCAGGGCAGAAGAACTTCAGTAGGGGTTCACTTGCTAGAATGTGTAGCAGCCCCTTCCATTCATTCTCATGTTCATGTCCCCATTGGAACTCTGTCTCTTGGTGCAGCAGTTTCCTCAAGTGAGCGGTTTTCACTGCCAGATTTGGAATGAATTTCCCTAGGTAATTAACCATGCCAAGGGCCCGCTGAACCCCTTTCTTGTCCTTCAGTTTTTCCATGTCATGTATGGCCTTTACCTTTGACTTGTCTGGCTGAATCCCTTCTGCAGAAATCTTGTCCTCGAGGAATGTGATTTCATTGACGCTGAACTGACATTTGTCTTTATTTAGTTTGAGTCCATACTGCCGTATCCTCTGAAGTGTTTTTTCCAGTCTGGTGTCGTGCTCTCCCTGAGTGGAGCCCCATACTACCAGATCATCCACGTACACCCGCACACCATCCAGGCCCTCGATGATTTGTTCCATTGCTCTGTGGAAGATTTCTGGGGCAGAGCTAATGCCGAAGGGCAGGCGCTGGTAAGAGTATCGACCAAACGGGGTGTTAAAGGTGCACAGCTTAGTGCTCTCTTCATCAAGTTTCAGCTGCCAGAATCCATGCGAGGCATCCATCTTGGAGAAGAATTTTGCTCCTGTCATTTCGCTGACTATTTCCTCTCTCTTTGGGATTTGATAGTGCTCTCTTTTTATATTAGCGTTAAGGTCCTTGGGATCCATGCAGACATGCAATTTATCAGTCTTTTTTGAATTGACGCAAGCCATGGAATTTACCCAGTCAGTCGGTTCCTCAGTCTTCTTTATGACACCTAGTCCCTCCATGCGGTCTAGCTCTTTCCGCAGTTTCTCACGGAGGGCCACCGGAACTCTCCTGGGTGCGTGAATCACAGGTTGTGCGTCATCTCTCAGTTTGATGGAGTATGTAAAGGGCTCCAAAACCCTGAAATACATCCGCGTGCTTGTGTGTTATAGCATCATGCCTTATATTTGTACTGTCTTGGGGGCACTCTGCACACAGTTCAGTTCATTAATAGTATAGACTTGTTTTACCAAGCCCAAATCCACACATGCCTTATCCCCCAACAGTGACTCATGTCCTTCAGGCACTATAACAAACGTCAATGGGTGAATGCGATTTTTTACCTTAACATTCAGCCTACACGTTCCTTTTGTTTCAATACTTTGTCCATTGTATGCCTTCAAAGCCACTGTCTTGTTCAGTACTTTTGGTCTCACTTTGAGATTCCGTGCATCACTCCAGCTTATGAGGTTTGCCTTAGCACCTGTATCTAGCTTGAAGGGAACAATGGTGCCATTTACCAGCAAGGGGGCTATCCAAACTTCAGTCTTTAGTCCTACAGAATGTACTTCCTTTTCCATATCTTTACCCTGTTTTAAGTCATTTTGCACCATTCCAACATACAAAGTCTCCGATTCCGTGTCTTCAGTCTCAATAGCATGCACTGTCTTTTTACCTTCGGTTTTCTCTTCCCAAAAGCACATTTTAGCAAAGTGATTCCTGCCTTTACATTTTGCGCAGTTCTTCCCATAAGCCGGACACTGTCTTGCCACGTGTCTATTGCCGCACCGTCTGCAATCGTATGGCGTCATAGTCCTGAACTCTGTGCACCCTCTTGTGTCCCTTCTGTGTACTACATCCACTGGTAGGTTGTCCAGTCCCAGCGCTCTCACGCCCGTTGCTGTAGTTCTCCCATCGAATTTTTGCGTGTGCATGGCTGAGAGTTCACTAGCATGACATATTTTTACTGCAGCATCCAAAGTTAAGTCATTGTCCCTAAGCATTCTCTCCCTCACCTTCTTGTCAAGTATTCCGAAAATGACCTGACCGCGTATCATCGATTCCTTCAAGTCTCCAAAGTTACATGTTTGTGCTTTTGTTTTTAAGTCCGTCAGAAAAACATCAAAGGATTCTCCTTGCTTTTGCCCGCGGGAGTGAAAAACAAATCTCTCGAACGTTTCATTCTTTTTAGGTGTGCAGTATTTATCGAACAAATCTATCACCTTGTCCAGATCATTTTTGTCACCTTCAGCTGCAAACGTAAATGTATTATACAGCTCGATTGCCTGCGAGCCAGCCACTGTTAGCAACAAAGCTACCTTACGTGTTCCAGAGCTAGTCATGGTGTCGATCGCTGTGAGGTAGAGAAGAAAGCGTTGTTTGAATTCGCGCCAATTTTCGTCCAGATTTCCTTCAAGTTGCAGGCTAGTCGGTGGTTTTATCCCTTCCATTGTTGTGGTATGCCCGTATCGTGCATTCTATAAATCCTGGTACCATGTAATGTTATCTTATATCGTAGTATTAAGAGGCTTACGAGTAGATATCGTTGAGTACTCTTTATTAGGTCTTGAGTCAGTGCCAGCTCGTGTAGTACTGCCACATGGTCAAGATGGCTTCCTATTTATCCGACTGCCGTCAAGCAGCTGTCTTTACTACAGCTACCATCAAGCAGCTGTCTTTACTACAGCTACAGTTATCTGTACAGTGATAAAGATGTAACAGTTCCTTATTTAGTTGCTTGTGGGAGATCTAGTTAATGTGTACAGAGGAAAGGAAACAAGTTGGAGTAGCGACATTAGTTGTTTAAAGGACATTTTAAAATCATTGTCATACTATAGCTACTGGTTTGAGGGGGGCACTTAGTTAGAGTGACGTGGAGCTGGTAGATCTGAGTTATACTGCAAATTCAGCATTTGTCTCCTGCCAAGGAAAGCAGATCTTTGTGAATGTGTGTACCACAGAGCTCTACTCGCTGGCATCTAAATACCAGATTCAATTCTTCTGTTACCATATAGTTGATTGGACAATCGGCTTTCAGCTAACATTAAAAACATCTGGGAACTTTGTAAACAGCAATTCACAATACTTGCAACAGACGCGGTCTCACACTACTTTCTGAAATGAGAGTCAGATAACGTCACACCCGAGTTAGACTGTGCAGTTTTCATTGATACAAAGCCATTTTGTTTATGTTACTAATTCTATAATGGCCCTGAAATTGCAGTGTTCATCGTAATCCCTTTGAAGTGCCCCGCAAGTTCCGGATTTCTGCACGCGCAAATTCCGGAACTTGCAGTCCGTCAACGTACCCGTTGACAGGTGATCTGCGGGGGCTCTGAAAAAGCAACCGCTGGCGCTGAGTTGGGCTATTTGCCCAGTGACTGGCCAGCAATTGCCCACGTAAGTCTTACGGGTGATGCAAGCAGGGATAGGGCCTGTTTGCATCAGCATAAGGGGATACCTAAGGGTTAAATTAAACATTTACAGATCCCAAATTATGCACATACACCAGCCCAGATTACAGTTTTAATGATGTATGAAATGATCAAAAAATTTAATTTTTATTGAGTTTGGTGGAATGAAGGTAATTATGATTAAAATTAAAATTCTGTTAATTGTATTGTAGGAATAGGCATATTCCTAACAAATAACAGAGCTTGACTCGAAAGAACAACAAACAGGATTTTAATGTTGAATTAGGTGAAATACAGCAAACAACGTAGAACGATGCAGGAGAGTCGTGGAACAGGTCTTTCCCCAGTGGGGATGCCACGAGGACTGACTAGGCAGTCCGGAGGTTTGCGCGATGATGTCATCGCGTTTGCGTCGTGACATCATCGCATTGCTCACGTTTTCCCACGCTTGGGGCATCACGTGACTTGCGACGTGACGTCATCGCATTTGCCCATGCTTGGGGCGGTCACGTGAATTGCGTGATGACGTTATCACGTTTATCCGGCATTGGAGCTGGCCGTTGTGGCCGAAGTCACGGGAGCGGGAGGCTGAGCTGGGTCGGCGATTGCCGCGGGAGCGGGAGGCCGAGCTGGGCTGGCGATTGCCGTGGGAGCGGGAGGCCGAGCTGGGCCGGCGATTGCCACGGGAGCGGGAGGCCAAGCTGAGCCGGCTCGCGTTTACCCGCGTCATCGCGTTAGGTCGCGTTCTTAAAGGGGCAACGCCCCGTACAGGTAAACTATATATATATATATATACATCGTTAAGTTAAAGGGAATTATGTATAATAATAAGTAAGGGACACTCGGTGGTACCGCTACAGTATAATTTTTGCATTTTGGGGTTCCATTGCATATGATTAGGGGATTCCCTTCATAAATAATTGCAATGGAATTCTCCTTCGTCATTGGAGGATCGGGCCCACATGATCCCAGGTATGCTTCCAAACCGCCTGTGTCCGAGATCCGTGGGCCATTACGCTGCCCTCCGCCTCGAGGCCCGAGTCCACAACTTTTCGCAGCCTGGGGGCCAGCAAGTAATTTCATAATTGTTTCATGGGTCGGAGGCGTACTCCGGAGGTACCGCCTCCGACTGCAATTTCTAAGCCAATATATTGGCCCATTAGATAGAAGAGTTTGGATGAGTACAGTGAAAATAAGCCCATTGTTTAGCCTTGAATTTGACTGATGTTAGGGTTTAATTGAGATTAACCAGTTTGACTCAGGCAGAACAGATTCTCCAAAGCTGGGCTGAAAGCCATCTCAATTAAGAATGGCAGACATGAAGTACCAAATAATCCCAGTGCAATGAAACCTAAAAAAATCAATCCAACAGGCAAAGTAATTCAAATTATGGAAAAATACAGTTAAATAGTTGAAAGAAAAACAGTTTGTAAACTGAATTAAAATCTAATATTTTTTATTGGCTATAAAAAATACTCTTGATCCTATGGGGGAGAAATTAGGTGAGTAGCGCCACCTGTTAGCGCCTAAAGAGGCAGGCAGTGGCTGTAGCGCCACTGGCTGCGCCTCCCGCGATATTCAGGAGGGGCGTTAATGGTGGCGTTAGCCTGTTGCGCTGCGCCGCCACCGATGATGTCATCGGTGTGCGCAGCGCCCCATTCGTGCCCCGTTCGCAATATTTGGTAGCGAACGCCGCAGTTGCGCCGTTCGCTACCCGCGCCCGGTTCATGGGGCCTTACTATGCCGGCAGCGGCGCAAGTTAAGGTGGAGGTGCGGGGCGGCCGCTTTTTCGGCGGCCGCCTGCCAGCACCTCCGTCCCCGGCCTCCTAACCCCCCCCAGCATTGCCGGCTGTTTCCCGAGAGCCCGGCACTTCTCCTTGGTGCCGGGCTCATTTGCCGGCACTCGCGAGCGGGGATCGCGCTGTTGCAGGCACCTCCCCCTTAACAGTGGGAGGAAGGCCTGCAGTACCGCAGCATGCCGTGCCGCAGCGTGTGACGCTGCAGCACGTTGCGCTGCGATAATCAGTTTCAGTGCCCTAAGAGGGACGCAGAGCGCCTCGAGCCTCGCCCCGTCTCCCTCGAGGGGCACTGAAACTGAATTTCTGGCATCGGTATTACTCCGATCGCTGCGCTAAATCCTGCGCTCAGGCGACTTTTGCACCACTTTGGCGCCCCGACCCAATTTCTAGGCCTATGTGTGGTCACCAAAAATTTAGGTGAGCTATTAATATTTGGGTCTGATGACTAAAGCATTTTGGTTGGAAGCTATTTATCACTATTTAATAAATCAGCTGAGTAAGGATTCATTGAATCTTCATAAATTTATCATTTAGGAAGTTATTGGTAAACAAAACATTTTGGAATTACTATTATGCTGAGCTTTATATCCTGATTACAGGTGGTGAGTATTTTGCACAGTAATTACAATATTTAGCTGACTAAAAATAACACTCTATTTAAGACAAAATATCATTTTCACATTATGATACGAGGATGCACCCTTAAATAAATCTGTAATCTTTTGTCCTTTATTTTTAATTACAAGCACTGTCATTGTCTCTCATTTGTGTATTCTGCTTCGTATAATAATCTACTGCGTCTCAGTGAACTATTAAATGTTATCAGAATGACTGCATAATGTGTATCATATAAAATTGTACATTTAGGGAGAGGTTATTGATGTACGTGTTTATAGCCCCTTTTTGGTTTGGGGTCCGTAGATAATGTAGCACAAAGGTTAATGCATACCTAAACAGTCTTTACTCTATACTATAAATATTAATTTAAATAGTGACTATTCACTCACATTTTGCATAGTTGTATGCCACAGGTTCATGGTTGCCTGCTACATGTTAATAATCATAGCATAAAAGTTGGTATTTCAGAGACAGACCAGCTGTGTTGCTGAACGATGAAACATCATTCTACCAAAATCTCTGATGGTCCATCTAAATAATATATGCTTCCTTTTTACATTTAATGTATTTTCAGGAGTTTACATTAGCTTTTATATTTTATGAACCCATTCTAATATTTTGATCACACTATTTAGAGTCCAAAAATAAATTACCATGGGACCAACAGAAATGGTTCCAAGCACTACAGAGGCATTTCTGCATTGTACATGGTGGGTTTCTTCATGCTAGGCCCTGTGTCGATGGATTCTAAAGATAGCTCTATTTGAAGAAGACAGCAGAGAGTTTCAGTGTTTTGACCAATTTTCTCCAGCTATCAAACGTACTAACAAACATGCAAAACTAAAGAGAGAAAAAGACCAACTGGTTCATCAGGCTTGCCCCATCCCAACACAATGCAGCCTGCGTGCACCATCGGCATTCCCCCTCCCACGCTAGTCATGCAATTTCCTGGGAGAGTCAAAACAAGTGAAAAAACTTTGGTCCAGTTTCGGAAAAAAACTCTGGAAAATACCTCTGAACGTTGAGGGCAACCAAGAAAGCTCCTCATATCAATAATCCCAGCTACCCTCACCTACCTTTCATAACTTGAGATGCCCTTGACTCGAAGTAACTTATCCAGGTACATTCTCAAGGGCTGCACTGAATCTATATTACTGTACATTTTGGTAACCCATTTCAAAGGTCGCTATCTCTGAAAGCAAACACTTCCTGGCAGCTAACCTAAATCTTTGTTTTATAGTCATCCCCTTAGCTCTCCCAGATCTATCTAGCTAAATCCACTCTGATAGAATCTATTCCCTTCCTAATTTTAAAAGCCTTAAATACATGATCTGAAAGTCTACGCTGCTCCAATTAAAAAGCTCCCCCCCCAGTTTCATCTGTGAACAAATTCACTAGTTATTCTTCTCATTGCTGTTTGTGGAATTTTGTATGCAAAATGGCTGCCATATTTGGTTACATAGCAACAATCACTGCACTTCAAAGTTATTTATTGTGAGTGAATCACTTAGAGATGTGATCAAGTTCTTTTTAAATGCAAGTCTGTCTTTCTTTCTTCTTTCTCTATCTGTATACGGAACTCTATATCCCTGTCAAGCAGGAACCATGAATGTTTGAGTTCATGGCTATCCGAGTATGAAATTTCTTGTCGTGCTCATTTCACTTTCTTCTTCACTATTACTGTTTTATTCCTTTATTTTTGTTTGCTCGGTTTATATTGGAAACAGGTACAAATTACAATTTGTAAGTCAATCTCCGTTGTAAAAAAGATACTGAATGTAATTTTTCCCAACAGCTGTAGTTTAAACACAGAGGGGTTGAAATTGGTGTTTGACAGTGGCCAAACGGGCGATACTGACAATGATTCGCAGCCCATTTTACACCCCGCCCGATTTCCTGTTCCAATGGAAAAGACATTTCGGTGGGGTGTTAAACCAACTGCCTATTCATTATCACCTGTTTTGCGCTACCACCGAAGACCAATTTCAATCTGCCGCCCACCCCCCTCCCACCCCAGAATGTCACCTTGCACAAAAATGCAGGTCAACTAGAACCGTTGTAAGCCACAGCATTGATGAAATTCCAGTTTAATGTCACAAGCACCTAATCCTCACAAAACTAACATAGAAAAGCGAGTAATGGTGAGAAGTGATTTGCTGCCTCACTGGGTTCTGTTAAATCTTCAAGATTTTAATCATAGAATTAAAGCTACAGAACTCAAGTGTAACAACAACGTTTTCTGAGCGATAGTTCATGAAAACTCTAAATCATTCGAAACTCAATTAATAATATGATCCCAATATAGAGTATGAGGAAATTATCAAAACAGTTTAAGATCGTCTTGAAACCACAATGCTTAACACAATAGAAGAGAAGTTGGCCTCTGGTACAATATTCCAGACTAAAATATGTCTAACTGAAATCTGCTTATTGTTGGAGATGCTAAACATTCTGTAAAAAGTTTCATGTTCAACTCCAGCAGAGTCATGTTAACGGAATTTATAATACATCTTGATTATTTTTTTAGAATAATTATCTGATTATGATTACCTATGCAACTGAAGAAATGTTTTCCTCTTCAAACCTCCAAACTATCCACCCTGTTAATATTAAAATTTGCAAGTTTTTCCAGTGTAAATACATTAGTTGAAATAAACCTTCTGTGAGTAATAAAAGTGGGAGCGAGACTTTTAGAGTTAGGAATTTGTTAAGTAGGTAAATGTGACCTATTGTCAACTTCCTACTCAATTCAGTGCAGTACAGTTTAACACACAGTTGTAGCAAGAAATTACTAAATATAAGAGGGTAGTAAATCCACTGAGTACATCTGAGTGTTTGGCCAAGTGGCTTTCATTTGTATGTTGCTTGGTTTCAGAATCCTCCATACATTCCCAGTCTCACACAGGATCAGCCAAAACATAAGAATTAGAAGCCGGAGTAGACCATACTGCCTCTCAAAACTTCTCCGCCATTCAATAAGATCATGGCTGATCTTCAACTGCAAATTCACTTTCCCGCTTGATCCCCATATCCCTTGATTCCTCTAGAGTCCAAAATCTATCTATCTCAGCCTTGAATATACTCAACGATTCAGCATCCACAGCCCTTTGGGGTAGAGAATTCCAAAGATTCACAACCATCTGAGTGAAGAAAATTATCCTCATCTCAGTCTTAAATGTCCGACCCCTTATCCTGAGACTATGCCCCCCAGTTCTAGACACTTTTTAAAAAATATTTTGTTTTTCTATTCTTCCTACCAAAGTGAATGACCTCACATTTTCCCACATTATACTCCATCTGCCACCTTATTGCCCACTCACTCAGTCTATCTATATCCCTTTGCAGGCTCTTTGTGTCCTCCCCACAGCTTACTTTCCCACCTAGCTTTGTAAACCTATGAGATTTATGTCTAAAGAGGGAAAGAAATGGTATTGGTGTTAACAATGTTTTCGCCTGACACCCTGACCCCTCTGCCTTGGCACCTCATGCGCACAGTGAGCAAGTAGCTTGGTGATGAGATCTTTGAGTTTTGGAGCTTATGTCACTTAAATGATTTGAGCATGCACCTTGTGCACATTGACTCAGGCACGGGGATGTGATTGAAGTGTGGGCAGGATTTCTGGCATGACTTAACAGCCCTTAAGGGCTCCTGGGAAAATATAAAGAAATGCAGCCACTTAAAGATATAAGTGATCACTTAGAGGCAAATATTCTTTCAGCTTTTAGAAATGCTGAAAATAATTCTTAAATATTTGTTGACACTTCCAAAGACTGCTTGGAGAAAATAAATGGCAAAAGAAGGCAAATACAATGTAGAAGCATTAATTAGAGACATGAGCAATTATAAGAATGACAGAAAAACCCATTCTATTTTTTGATGGCTGGTGAATATGCTGCTGTGTGAAGTGGTTGCAAGGACAGTTATCCCATGTGGCATTCTGGTCATCCTCTGCACAAGGCAACAGTGTACCCTGCCTGGCAGGAGGTGGCAAGGTGATGTGTACAGAACCTGCTGGTACAGATACAGGAGAAGATAACATATTTTAAGGAACCTGATGGAGTAATACTACCCAAAGTGCGCTATACCAGCTAAATGGTGCAAGATTGTATGCCACCAAATGTTGTGTTTCAATCTGTGCAATGTGTACCACTCCCCCGTGCAAAGCCTCACACAGACTTACAGCTCCTTCATTGCATCCCATGCCTAGACATACTTTCACAAGGGCCACGTTCAAGCCGCCATGTGAAAGCTTTGCCACACTTACATATTTCAAGGGCTTCATTTCCATCTGCCCCTTACAAGCCAAGTCATGCTCAGGGGGTGGAGCGAGGGGCAGGAGTCTCTAAGCCACGAGTTCAGTCAGGACCGAGTCTTTGGAGGCCTGACTCCCAGAGAAGGTAAAAGTTTTTTTGAAAAGTTTCTGCAGATGAGCCAATGGAACCATTGCCAGGATTGGGGAGGGGTTGTCCTCGGCTACTCCAGGCAGGTGGATGCCGGAGCTTCTAGCAGGCACCAGAGATGTGCCCGAAGTAACTATTGGGCTCACCTGACCAATGTTAATGAGGTGGACTCCCACTGACCATGTAAACTCTGGCAGGGTCACCTTTGGAGGGTACCATTGGGAACGATCCCATTGTAACTACCTGGATCGCAACCCAATGAATAATATTTTGTGCTTACTGAGCTCTCTGTCATAACCTCTTTCACCTTGTACCACCACAACCATGAAATACTGTATTTGAGGCACTTGTCAAACAAACTTCCAATAAAGAGCAAAATAAATTAGCACTATTCTGTGGATTTGCTCTGGGTTTTCTCCATTCTAAATTATAAGCTTTTGCGATGTTTAAAGCACCTTTTAATGCAGTGCTATTTTTATTTGGCACATTTTCCCTTGTTATGACATATATGTTGATTTTTTTTGAATGGAGGCGGATTTGATTTACTGACTCGTTAAGGTAAAGTTGTCTTCAAAATACCTCAAATATACTATTCATAGTTGCCGTGGTACAAGATGTAAGATGGTAAGCCAGGGAGATCAGCAAGCACCAGACCATATTTGCAGCCTGACGCACTTACCTGCCAATGAGCAAGGACAACGGCCTCAGCTTGCTCCAGGGCAGCAGGGCAGAGCTCTGCCATCTGCCACAAGGATATCTGCAGCCAACCTATAAGGCTTGAGAGGCTCCCCTTCCCACTCCATTCTCTCCGCTTTGCAATTTTAACACTGCTGATTTTGGCGGTGTGGTAAACCACTTTTATCGTTCACTATCGTTACACTATGTTTTCCACTGTTATATCGTTACACTATGGTTATCACTGTTACACTGTTGTATCACTACATGAGGTCGCCTCTTGTCACGCTGTTATACCTGGGCTGACCACTGCTGACTCCGCCCATGGCTCCACCTACCTGCCCAGGTATAAAGGTGGTCGACTGGCTGGTATTCCTCCTTGTTGGATCCGATCATCCACGAGGGTGGGCTCTGTTATTTAGCCAATAAAACCTATAGTTACTTTCTTAACTCGTCACTTTTCATTGGATAAATTGATAGGTATATCAATTTTATTGGCTAAATTTTAAAATGTCGTTACTTGAGCAGCCAAACGACCAGTCAACGGAGCAGCCAAACGACCAGTCAGACGCCCAGCTACAACAGCCACAGCAGCCGGCCTGGCTGCGAGCCCTCCGACCACCGTACCTGGATCTAAACCCACAGGCAGCAAACTCAGCCCTCGACTTCGAACACTGGCTGAGCTGTTTTGAATCCTACCTGGGAGAATCCGGTGTGCCTCAGAGATCCAAGCTAAGAGTTCTGACTGCCCAAGTGAGCCCTAAAGTATTCGCACTCATCCGGGACCTTACTACATACGAGGCCGCCATCAACCTGCTGAAACAACAGTACTGGAGCCCGGTAAATTCCATGTATGCCAGACATCTCCTAAGATCCCGCCCGCAACAGCCAGGAGAGTCTGTAGATGAATTTTTACGGGCGCTACAAACACTCGGCAGGGACTGTGGGCTAGATTTTCAGTTGCTTGCGCCAGCAGTTAGCGCCTTAAGAGAAGTGATTTTCGGGCGCTATGCGTGTAGCACCCGGGCGCAGCGCAGTTTGCGCCCCGCCCCAAATTAAGTTGCCCGTTAGCGCCGGCGCAAAGTTTAGCGGCCGCCCGGATGCGCGCGCAGAACATGACGTCACATCCTCGTGCAACGCCCTTTGGCCGCCCCGAATACAAACTTCAGTCGGACCGCCCGATTGTGCGGCTGGCGTCCAGTGCGTTTGTAAAATGGAACGCAACACACCCTGGGGAGCGCAAATTAAAGGGCCCTCCTCCTGCACTATAATGGAAGGAACCAGTGTGTTGTGAATGGTGTATTTATGTTTCCGGCCTCCTCCTCCTCCTCCTCCTCCTCCTCCTCTTCTTCCCCCCCAGACTCTGCCTTTGAAAAAAAACACATGCACCCTTCCCCTTTAAGAGCTCACTGGCACCAGAGTGTCTGCCGTGCGCTGCGCCCGAGCTCGGGTGTTGCGCTCTGCACCGCCGGCTTAGCGCCTAAAGATAGTAGTGGAACGCCTCTTTTAGCGCTCCACCAACCTCTTAGGGTGAAGCCACTGAATTTCCGGCAACGGGGCGCTACTTTGGGGCGGGCGCTAACTTCGGGCGGGCGCTAAGGTTAGCGCCCCAAAACTGTCTATACTGAAAATCTAGGCCTGTGACTTTAAAGCGGTAACGGCGGCAGAAAATACTGAAGATAATATCCGCGATGCCTTCGTGAAAGGCCTGCGGTCCGACTACTCACGGCAAAGACTGCTTGAAGCAAAGGACCTCGACCTGAACACAGCTGCAGCCCTCGCTCGCTCCCTAGAAGTGGCCCATCGGGACCTCGAGGCATACTCCAGGTACTGTAATTTGCGACCCTGGGACTCGAGACCGACCCCGACCGCAATACCCCTCGCAGTGCTGCCCCTGGGACCTACCTCAGCGTCGGCGTCCCGGACCCGATCGGGACCGCCACCCCCGGTACCGGCTGCGACATCGGACCCCCGCGATCGGGCCGCCGGCTGCTTCTTCTGCGGCCAGGCGAAACACCCGAGGTCGCGCTGCCCTGCGAGAAACGCGACGTGCTCCAGTTGCCAGAAGAAAGGCCACTTCGCTAAGGCCTGCAGAGGGAGAGCCACAGACACCAGCAGTGCCTCATGCGAGCTGTGGGGGCGGCCATCTTTCATCAAGGCCACAGATGCCAGTATCCCCTCGTGTGAGTCGTGGGGGCGGCCATCTTTGATCAAGGACACCGACACCAGCAGTGCCACATGTGAGTTGTGGGGGCAGCCATCTTCTCCGCCATTTTACTCCACCTCGTGGGCGCCGCCATTTTACCCACCACACTCGACCGCCACCTCGCCTCCAGACCCGACCACCGCCTCACCCGCAGACTACAGCAGCTCGCTCAGCCATACACTAGCCTCCGTCACACTGGACCAAGCTCGCCCGCATCACCTGTCCAAGTCCATGATGGACATCGAAGTAAACGGCCACGCCATGACCTGCCTGTTCAACAGCGGAAGCACGGAGAGCTTCATCCATCCAGACACGGTGAGCCACTACTCCCTCACTGTCCGGCCAACGCGCAACCGGGTCTCGATGGCGTCTAGGTCCCACTCTACAGACATCAGCGGCTACTGTGTTGTGACCCTGTCGGTTAGGGGCACAGAGTATAAAAATTTTAAACTTCTCGTCCTGCCCCAACTCTGCGCTGCCGTCCTACTAGGGCTGGATTTCCAATCCCACCTTCAAAGTGTCACTCTAGCATACGGGGGACCCCTCCCCCCACTCACAGTCGACAACCAGCAGCCTTTAAACCGCCCACCGCGTACCACCTGCGGCCTATCCAACCTCAGGGTCCCGCCTCCCTCCCTGTTCGCCAGCCTCACCCGCGACTGTAAACCCGTCGCCACCAAGAGCAGGCGGTACAGCGCCGGGGACAGAGCTTTTATTAGCTCTGAAGTGCAGCGCCTCCTGAAGGAGGGCATCATCGAGAGGAGCAACAGTCCCTGGCGCGCTCAGGTCGTAGTCGTCAAGACCGGCGATAAAAACCGCCTAGTCATCGACTACAGCCAAACCATAAACCGGTACACCCAGCTGGACGCATACCCCCTTCCCCGCATATCTGATATGGTCAACCAGATTGCACAGTACCGCGTATTCTCTACCATCGACCTTAAGTCGGCCTATCACCAACTCCCTATCCGCCCTGAGGACCACCAGTATACCGCCTTCGAGGCGAATGGCTGCCTCTACCACTTCCTGAGGGTTCCCTTCGGCGTCACCAATGGGGTTTCGGTCTTCCAAAGGGAGATGGACCGGATGGTTGACCAAAATGGGCTGCAAGCTACGTTCCCCTATCTAGATAACGTCACCATCTGCGGCCGCGACCGGCAGGACCACGATGCTAATCTGGAGAGATTCCTCCGTACGGCCCAGCGGCTGAACCTCACCTACAATAAGGAGAAATGTGTGTTTAACACCTCGCGCCTTGCCATCCTCGGCTGCGTAGTAGAGAACGGAGTCATCGGCCCCGACCCCGAAAGAATGCGCCCCCTCATGGAGCTTCCCCTCCCCCACTGTCCAAAGGCGCTGAGGAGAACCCTGGGGCTCTTCGCCTACTATGCCCAATGGGTGCCCAATTATGCGGACAAAGCCAGACCCCTCATGAAGTCCACCTCCTTCCCCCTGACGGCAGAAGCATGCGCAGCCTTCTCCCTCATTAAGGGAGACATTGCTAAGGCCACAATGCACGCGGTGGATGAGTCTATCCCTTTCCAAGTGGAGAGCGATGCATCCGACTTCGCCCTGGCCGCAACCCTTAACCAGGAGGGGAGACCAGTGGCCTTCTTCTCAAGGACCCTCCAGGGCCCCGAGATCCGACACTCTTCGGTCGAGAAGGAGGCCCAGGCGATCGTGGAGGCTGTACGACGCTGGAGGCATTACCTGGCAGGCAAACGATTTACCCTCCTCACCGACCAGCGTTCGGTCACTTTTATGTTTAATAACAAGCTGAGGGGCAAAATCAAGAACGACAAGATCTTGAGGTGGAGAATCGAGCTCTCCACCTATGATTATGATATCTTGTACCGGCCTGGTAAACTGAACGAACCCCCAGATGCTCTATCGTGAAGTACATGCGCCAGTGTGCAAAGTGATAGACTGCAGACCCTCCACAACGACCTCTGCCACCCCAGGGTCACCAGACTTTACCACTTCATTAAGGCCCGCAACCTGCCCTACTCCATCGAGGAGGTCAGGACCATGACCAGGAACTGCCAAACCTGTGCCGAATGCAAACCGCATTTCTTTAGGCCGGACAGAGCAAGCCTGATCAAGGCCACCCGCCCCTTTGAGCGCTTGAGCATCGATTTTAAGGGGCCCCTCCCATCCTCTGACCGTAATGTGTACTTCCTCAACATTATTGATGAGTACTCCCATTTCCCCTTTGCCTTCCCCTGCCCAGACATGACCAGTACCACGGTCATCAAATGCCTGAACGACCTCTTCGCCTTGTTCGGGTTCCCAAACTATATACATAGCGACCGGGGCTCCTCCTTCATGAGCGAGGAACTTCGCCAGTTCCTACTAGCGAGAGGTATTGCTGCAAGCAGGACCACCAGCTACAACCCCCGAGGGAACGGCCAGGTGGAAAGAGAGAACGCGACTGTATGGAAGGCCGTCCTCTTAGCCTTAAAGTCTAAGGGCCTCCCAACCTCTCGCTGGCAGGAAGTCCTCCCGGCAGCGCTGCACTCCATCCGGTCACTGCTTTGCACTGCCATTAACGCCACCCCCCATGAACGAATGTTTGTTTTCCCCAGGAAGTCGACTGCGGGAACCACGCTACCAACCTGGCTGACCTCTCCGGGGCCCGTCTTGCTGCGAAAGCACGTGAGGGCCCATAAAACGGACCCCCTGGTCGAGAGGGTGGACCTCCTGCACGCCAACCCCCAGTACGCCTATGTGGCGTACCCAGACGGGCGGGAGGACACAGTCTCTTTACGAGACCTCGCACCCTCGGGCATTCCTGAGACACCACTGCTACCCCCCCCCACCACCCCCCTAATCCAGCCCAGGTAGTCGGCATGCCGGAACCCCACGAGCCTTCGCCGACCACGCAGACACCAGCAACAACATCGAATACTGCAACACCGCCGCCGCTGCTGCGATGATCGGAAAGGCTTACGAGGCCTCCGGACAGACTGACATACCCGAACTGGTAATACACTTCACCCCGCCGGACTCAAATCTAAACAAGGGGTGAATGTGGTAAACCACTTTTATCGTTCACTATCGTTACACTATGTTTTCCACTGTTATATCGTTACACTATGGTTATCACTGTTACACTGTTGTATCACTACATGAGGTCGCCTCTTGTCACGCTGTTATACCTGGGCTGACCACTGCTGACTCCGCCCATTGCTCCACCTACCTGCCCAGGTATAAAGGTGGTCGACTGGCTGGTATTCCTCCTTGTTGGATCCGATCACCCACGAGGGTAGGCTCTGTTATTTAGCCAATAAAAACCTATAGTTACTTTCTTAACTCGTCGCTTTTCATTGGATAAATTGATAGGTATATCAGGCGGCAAATGAGACTTCAGCTCAACTCTGGCGGGAGCCTCATTGATAAATGCAAATCGGGGTCCTATGACATATATAGGACCCTGATGGGATTTTAACCTGCTCCTGAGTGGGGTGCCTGCCGCTGTTGCCGTGACAGGTTCACCTGTCAGGAAGTCAGCGAGGCCCTCTCAGATTAGTTAATAAAAAAGCTTTCCATAATGGTGCCAAGAGGAGGAGGATGAGCGCTCCTCCGGACCCCACAAGCCCCACAAACACCCCTTCCAGGTGAAACAGGGATTTACTTGTACTTCTTGCAATCTAGTATACTGTATTCGCTGCTCACGATGCGGTCTCCTCTACATTGGGGAGACCAAACGCAGATTGGGTGACCGCTTTGCGGAACACCTCCATTCAGTCCGTAAGGGTGACCCCGAGCTTCCGGTCGCCTGTCATTTTAATTCACCGCTCCATTCCCACTCAGACCTCACCGTCCTTGGCCCCTTGCATTGTTCCACGGAAGCTCAACGTAAACTCAAGGAACAGCACCTCATCTTCCGATTAGGCACTTTGCAGCCTTCCGGACTCAATATCGAGTTCAACAATTTCAGATCATAACCTCGGCCCCTATTACTTTTTTACTTATATTTTTTTCCACCCCTTTGTTTTGGGTCCTCCTTCCCCCCCCCCTTTCCTTTTTTTTCTCTCTCCCACCTGGCAGCTGTCTCTTATCCTGCCAGTACACTTCACACCTAATCTCAGCTGTCTTTTGTCTCCACTGGCCTATTACCATCTCGTCTGGTTTTGAACACCTTTTAATATCTCTTTTACTTCTTTTGTTCTATCGCAGCCCTGCCTTCGATCTATTTTATTTCCTTTCCAGTTTTGAAAAAGGGTTTCGACCCGAAACGTCAACTCAAATTTCTCTCCACGGATGTTACCTGACCTGCTGAGTTTTTCCAGCATTTTCTGTTGTTATTTCGGATTTCCAGCATCTGCAGTATTTTGCTATCCCACAAGCTTATAGTTTAGAATAGAGAAAACCCAGGCTTCTTCTACCCTGGGCTTTCCTCCCCTCTCCAGCAGCAAAGACCCTCGCAACACCTTCCCTCCTGCACTTAGCTTGTTGCCAGCAGCCTTCTCTCAATGCCAGCGGGTGGCCCCTAGGCTGTCTGATCATTGTTTCCCCCCACCCCACCCCCGCCACTGGCCAGATACCACTTTTTTCAGGAAATGGCTGAACAACGGCATTCAGTGAGGCCTGCAGTTAAATTATGCTGAATCTCCAACAAAGACCCCCCATGTGAGATTCCTGTCCACTTTTGTCAGCTTCCAGCCAGGATTTAAAATTAAGAGTAGATTCTGTTAAAATCAAAGTCAATACAGAAAGTGCAGTTGAGTCAGCACATTATTATTCTGCAAGAAACAAATTAATAACTTAGGAATCATTCTAATGTTAATAAAAAGAAATCATATATGCATTTGATGATCACATCCCATGTGTCAGATTCCAGAGTGTTTTCAAACCCATCAGAAGTGAGTAATGAGCATGATATAAGAAGAATGGCATGCTGTGTTATTACTACACTGCCTCATGAGCAAGACTTTTATATATTGCCTCCTCTTTTAAGAAAGAAAAGAAGAAGCATATTGCAATGTTCTATAAATCTACAGGTCACTTGCTTTTAGAACATTTTGTATCAAAAGAATTTTTAAGTGATGTCCACACAAAAGGGATGGATTCAGACCCCAGCGTGAAAAGACAAGACCACGCCAAAGTTATTCCTCACTAAGCATTTGAGGCCTAAGTGAAATTGATACCTGCTCAAATTACCATCTTATCAATCTTCTCCCAGTGATCAACGATGTGATGGAAGGAGTCACCAATAGTGCCAACAAGCAACACCTGCTTAATAACCTGCTCATCGACGTTAAGTTTGGGTTCCAGCAGAACCATTCAGCTCCAGACCTCATCAGAGCCTTGATCCAGACATAGCCACAAGAGTTGCATGTTAGAGGAGAAGTGAGAGTAGCTGTCCTCGACATCAAGATAGCATTTGACTGAACATGGTACCAAAGAACCCTAGTAAAACTGAGGCCAATGGAAATCAAAGGGAAAGCCCTCCTGTGGATGCTGTATTACCTGTGCAAAGGAAAATGTTTGTGATTGCCAGGGGCCAGTCATCACAGCTCCAGAACATCACTGCAGGAGTTCCTCAGGATAGTATCCTCAGCCCAACCATCTTCAGCTATTTCATCAATGAACTTCACTCCATCATAAGGTTAGGATTTGAGCTGTTTGCCTCCATGATGCTCAGTTCAATTCATATCTTCTGATAATGAAGAAGCCTATGCCCAGCCTACAACAGGGCCTTCACAGCATCCAGGCATGGGTTGACAAGTGGAAGATAACACTTGTGCCACAAAAATGACAGATAATGGCTATCGACAACAATAAAAAAAAACAGCCATCTTAGCTTGATCTTCAATGGCACCCCCATCGCCGAATCCCCCACACCTTGGGAGTCACCATTGACCAGAAGCTTAATTGCACCAGCCACTGTGGCTACAATAGCAGTGCACAGGCTGGGTACAATAGCAGTGCACAGGCTGGGTACAATAGCAGTGCACAGGCTGGGTACAATAGCAGTGCACAGGCTGGGTACAATAGCAGTGCACAGGCTGGGTACAATAGCAGTGCACAGGCTGGGTACAATAGCAGTGCACAGGCTGGGTACAATAGCAGTGCACAGGCTGGGTACAATAGCAGTGCACAGGCTGGGTACAATAGTAGTGCACAGGCTGGGTACAATAGCAGTGCACAGGCTGGGTACTCTGCCATGAATGGCTCACCTCCTGATCCCAAGCCACCATCTAATAGCTCAAGTCAGAAATGTGATGGATGGATGCAGCCGGAACAACACTCAAAAAGCTCAACACCAAACAGGACAGAGCAGTTCACTTGACCAGCACTCCTGCCACTGAACTCAATATCCACCACTGCCACACTGTGGATGCACAATCTACAAGATGCACTGCAACAACTTACCATGGTTATTTTGACAGCACATCCCTGCCCTGCGACTTCTACCAACAAGAAGGACCAAGAGCAGTAATGTTGTGGGAACACCATCACCTCCAAGTTCTCTTCCAAGTCGCACACCATCCTGACTTGAACACCTATCATCCATTTCTTCAACATTACTGGTTAAATATCCTGGAATTCCCTGTCTAATATTGTAGGAGCACCATCATCACAAGGACTGTAACGGTTCAGGTTCTTATCTCAAACAGCACTATCTAAAGGCTTTATTGCTTTTTCTTATCTATTAACTTAATGAGATAGCAGAAGATGCTAACTGATAGTACACTGTTGTAGAATTTATGTCAGTACAATCTTTACTGAAGAACCACCACATTAAACAACCAGATAATGCAGATACCACTCACTCAGACACAGATTTGTTACAACTGTAACACACTGCAATTCTCTGTTTGCCATTTTTGAAAGATATGCCTTATATACTTTAATCAAAAACCAAAAATGTAAGTCAATTGCAATCATATAATTTAAATAATCACTGAACCAAAACAAAAAAATTGACTTATATAATGTATTGCAGCTTTAAAAAAACTGTAACCAAACTGTGCCATTTGAAGTATACTTACTAATTTATTAAAGTATTCTAATGCTCCCCAGATGTAATTCATATCCTGCCATTGTCTTGGCAAAACCTTCAAAGTTGAATAGCGTACATTTGGCTCTGCTTATTTCAGATAAATGTACTTTCTAGTCAATGAAAAACAGATTACATTGCATTTTAAAACTTGAGTATTTAATTTTATGTGGAGAACTTATTACTAAAAATTCTAAGAATCTATACAAATAAAAAATATATAATTCAAAGTTGAAGATTAACAAATAAAGTGCTTCACCTATTACTGTTCCCTACTAGCTTTTTTGAGAAAGAAAAGGATGTATTTTGGGGGTGAAATTCCTCTTCTGATGGTACCCAGGAGAATGCTTGTTTTAATTAGCGACCCACTAATCCGATCACATTCTCACAAGTCACACGTTTCAGAGCCTTGCATTCCTGTGATTTCATTACCATGTCATTAATTGCAGAGAAAAAGGAGTATTCTTCTATATTTCCTTAAGAAAAGTAATTTCACCCAGAGAGATTAGTTAAATATGCACTGTTGCTCAGTGGGTAACGTAATACTCCAGCACACTGCTGAGTTTCCATTTGAGAAGTCTATTTCCAATTCAAACAAGTAAAGACTAATTAAGAACTTATTTTTGTTTTTAAACTGCTGTTAATAATTACATGTAAAATATTGGCATAATTCTACAACAAACTTAGTCCCAGCTCCAAGAAACAAATATTACGCATGCAGACCATGAAAATGCTAGCTTGGCATTTGATTTCAACAAGCAGAACCATGGACTGTCGAAACCGCGGTGTACAAGAATGTTAGCCCAAAATTGCACTGTAGTGGAAAGGATTTGTTTTCTCAGGCAGGCAGTTACAGTACATTGAACAGATGTTATAAACAACAAAAAGTGTTAACAACAAATGGAACATAAGGTATGGCAAATGAAAAGTTAAAGCAGAGTACAAGCCCCAGATCCCACTTAGTTTACGAAAGGACTCTATGCTGAGGGCAAGGATGACACTGTAATGTTAAGGGGATGCCTGGAAACTCTGGCACGATAAAGACAAAAGTTCAGAGAATGCATCACTCACTGTCATTTTTATATAGTTCTATTAGGGATATATGCCAACATTAGTGAACGGTGGGTATCCAAACAGCTAAAACAAGAACAGGCCTTTGATCCAGTTATAATTGATTGCAGGTTACCCTTCCAGTTGCCAGGTAGTACTGATCAAGAACAGGAGGGACAGGATTGAATTTTAGGTAGGGTGTATGTATGCATGGCTATCATGGTGTATAGCACAAAGCACTCTATATTGGGCACAGATTTCTTTGATGTGCATGGTGAAATGAAACTGTAAACTCGTTCTTTATAAGAGTTCATGATTTTGTAACACTTAGCATATAGAGGAAAGTGTTTTCCTTGTGTCGGCCCTGGCTCAGTGGGTAGCACTCTTGCCTCTGAGGCAGAAAGGTGTGGGTTCAAGTCCTGCTCTAGAAACTTAAGTGCAACATTTTGCACTGAGGGAGTGGTGCATTGTTGAAGGTACTGTCTTTCAGATGAGACAATTAACTCTCTCAGGTGGACAAAAAGGATCCCATGGCATTCAAAGAAGAGCAGCAGTAGTTCTTCCAGTATTGTCTTGGACAATACTTAGCCCTCAAATCAACACCACTGAAACAGATTGTTGTTTGTGGGACCTTGCTGTGTGCAAATTGTCTACTGCATTACATCAGTGACAACACTTCAAAAAGTACTTCATTGGATGTAAAGCACGTTGGGACATCCTGAGATTATGAAAGCTGCTATATAAGTTCTTTATTTCTCTTCTCATAGAGGATGCTTTCCATAGAGAAGGACTGCTACGCAATGTTACACTACCAATACTGTACAACATTCGAGATTGCTCAAAGATATAAATTAAAATGAAAATAGCATAATTCTTCATTTTTATTTTGGTAGATCTGTGGGTCAATTTGAAATACCAAAACAATGAGAAGGAAAGTTTTGCCATTGTCTGGAAACAAATGCTGGCTTGGATGGATCACAATGATGGTCTAAATAGGCACCATAACTACCCTGTATGGAAGGTTGAAATTTTAGCTGTGTTGAAGAATGAGATTGAATGAGCGCATTCAATTAATATATAAAAAATGATTGGAGAAATAAATCATTTTCACTCTCCCAATATTGCCAAGACAAGGTAAACACAAAAATAAAAAGACAAGAGAAAATAGGAGTACTAATCTACTTATTTTGCCTGTGTTTCTTAATAACTATAACTAAAATTACTGTACAAAAGCAAAATACGGCAGATGCTGGAAATCTGAAATAAAAACAGAAAATGCTGGGAACACTCAACAGGTCAGGCAGCATCTGTGGAGCGAGAAACAGAGTTAACATGCTCGATTTTAATAGCCCTGAGGAGGCAGGTTTAGAGGCAGGTCTGTTGGGAAAATCAGGAAAAATGGCTTCAGACACCCAACCCGCCCCCACCCGATTTTCCTGAGTGTCTGTTTAGCCGCTCCCAAACTGGCCCATCTCCAACCAGTAGGACAAGTAGTTAAGGCAGTGAACAGTCTGTTAACTGCCTTGCTAATCCTATTTTCATGGTGGTTTCCCATTTTCCTGCTATTGGTTCCTGTTTCCCAACTAGTCAGAAACAGGCCAGGTTCAAGGAGATGAGTTGCTGGAGGACATGATTGGTATGCATTGGTGGAGCACTTTAAAAGCGCCCCTGAAACATGGCTGACATTCAAATGCAACAACTTTGCTGTTGTAGGTATGGGATAACATTTTGCACATCTACTGATCTTCTGACTGTTCAAGCTGACACCCATCTGCAGTGTGTCATGAATGGAAATATTTCAGGCCACTTCGACTGTGCGCTTGCAAGATTGTTTCCTCAAATTAAATCTATAGCAAGGGGATGGGAAACATTTATGCCCTCTCACTCTGGTCCTCATAAATCGGGGGAGTAGAAGCCACATGGCTCACCACATATCTTCCTGGGAAGAGGAGTAGGAGGAGGACAAGGGGAGCCTTGCATGTCCTGTTGTGACCAATGCAGCATCCCTCCAGTTCACTGCTGCCCGTCAACCAGGGTATGCACACCGCCATGCCACATTAGCATAACCTTACTCTTTGATCATAGGTGGCCACCATATGGCTCTGTAATTGCAGGTGACACTTGTCCAACGTCATACTTCATCTCTGCTATACCCTCTTATTTCCTATCACTTTTACCATCAGCATTACAAATGCTAGTCGCCCTGAGCCCTCAATGCGCTTTTGCCATTTCTCAGAACACATTGGCCACACAATCAACTGTTTGCCATAATTTATCTTTAACACATGACAAAATATACCAGCAACAGTCAGAAAAAAAGAAACATTACCCAAGTGAGTCCTCTTGTGACTATAGGTACTTAATCTTTCTCTTACATGTGTTTCTACATGGCGCTTCCCCTGTGGCTTCAGCAGATGTAGAGGCACCTTGCTGACTAGGATGCAGAGCCTGCTTAGACGCCTTTGGCGTGCATCCTCTGGGTTTGGGAGCCTGGGAGGGCTCTTCAACAGTCTGCTTTTCCTATGGCTGTGCAGGGGCTGAAATGGCCATCTCAGTTGTCTCTGCAAAGTGTGTCTCTGACCGAGGGCTCCGCAATGGCATGGTCGTGCGAGCGCTTTGAGAGGAGCCCACACTTATCTTCTGTCCTGCCAACAACAACCCTCTCATGGGTCAGCCACACCTCAGTGCTGGCAAGCGGCAGGAGAGCACCTTGCTTCACTTCAAGGGGGCCAAGAGGACCCGTGTCTGCACAGGCAGTCCTCCTCAAAAGGACATCCATGAAGCTCTGGTCTCTCTGCTCAATAGCTGCCCATCGCTCCTCCAGAGATGTCATTCTATTCTGAACAGTCACCATGTTTTCCTGACTCTGGCGACTTATTTCCTCCATGACCATAGCCATCCTTTCCACGGAGGTTGCCATCCTATCCATGGTGGTGTGTTCATGCGCCATTGCCTCCACCACGGCAGTGCTGATGTTAGAGATGGACTCCTCCATTCTCTCCACACTCACACTAACCCTGGAGGCAAACCCTTCCAGAGACACCTGCACTTGTTCCTGTATTTCACGATGGCCCCAGAGTCTGCATGCAGCTCAGCAGAGCTAGGAGATTGCTGCGACCTCTGCCGAGGACTCTCCACTGCTGTCGCTGTCTCCACCATCTGCTGATGCTCACTTGTGCGCTGTGATAGATCAGGTGGCAACACTACTCTAACTCGCGAGTGCCCCACCGAGGTGTGCGTTGCTGCGCTGGGGCTGGGTGCGCTGAGTCCTGGTGATGCTGGTCCCTCAGAGGCTTCAGATTCCTCTGAGGATTTGTCCGGGTCTTTGTCCTGGATCGTGGGGAGGGGGGCACTCTATGGTCCTGTGGGAGAGTAAAGGCTTGAATTAGACATCTGATATTGATGTAGCAGACATATCCTTTTGAGCAGATGATACAAAGCGGTTATCTATGAATATCATATTCCATTGCTTTCTGAGAGGGTTGAAAATCTATTATGTCACCAGCTTCCTCTAGTGTGCCCGTCTCTCCATCGCCCACTTCCAGGAACTCGCCACCTCCAACCACCTCGTTTGCTGCCTCCTCAGCACTGGTTAATGTTGCAAGGGTAGGTGTTCCTCCTCCAGTCATTGCTCTCTCCCTCTTATTGTGAGCTATCTTTTCCTGCAAGGAGGGACACAAGCAGTGTTTCAGCCACAGTGATGGAGTGGGTGTGAATAATCCCTACCATAGAAGCTTTGAGGGAGACGAAGATTGGGTAAGGTGCCAAGAGGAAGGTAGCTCCCTGTGCATTGTTAGTTGTTGTCACTGCATGACAGTGAGAGTGAGTTTAAAGGGTGCATAGGCAGGATGCTGAAGTGATTCAGTGCAGAGACAGAGATGGATAGGAAAGGGTGCAAGGGAAGTAAGAGTAAGGTGGGATGTGAAGGAGGAGGCTTCCAAAGTAGAGTGCTGGTGATGAGAAGAGAAGGGAAGCAGAGTGAAGGCAAGTGAGATGGGATACTCACTTTTGATGTTCTCACAAGATCATTAAACCTTTTGCGGCATTGGATCCATGAGCGCGCATAAATGGACCCTGCGCTCACCTCCTGAGCAATGCGCAGCCAGGCTGCCTTGGTCTGCTGAGGAGGCTTCCTCCGGCCATCAGGAGGGAAGAGAATCTCCCTGTGCCCTCTGACAGAATCCACAAGAACTTGGAGAGACTCATCATTAAACCGAGGAGCTGCCTTGCCTCTGGAAGAAGTCATAGCTTTGAAAAGAAGTGCAGGAAACCACAATGGAAAGGCTCAGGCTGGAAGGCAGCTTTAAAAGCAGCTGCTATTATGACGTCATCAGAGGCGGCCAGCCGACCCGATCCCACTCATTGGACCAGCCAGCGCGCCATGAAATTAACAAGGTACTTTAATAAAAATCGCAACTCTGCAACTGTTCCCGCCGGAAATGGCTCCCAAACCCGCCCACCACGCAACCCGACTCCAACCCGCCTCGGGAATTAAAATCGAGCCCAACGTTTCAGGTCAATAACCTTTTCTCAGAACGTTCTGATGAAAGGTCATTGGCTTGAAACGTTAACTCTGTTTCTTGCTCCACAGATGCTGCCTGACCTGCTGAGTAGTTCCAGCATTTTCTGTTTTTATGTAAAATTACTGTGTTATTTTCACTTGAAGGAATGAAAAAAACAGGGAGGGTAAGTGTTTGAAGGACCCTGCAATGTGAGAGATTAGTGTTGTAAGGGCAGCTTGCAAGAAAGGAGAGAGGAATTCCAATCACAGGTTGTAGGTGGTGGAGACAGAGAGCCATTGAGGCATAGTGTGCTGATTTGTCATTCCATTTAGGAAATGAGGGTGATCAATAGAAAGGGGTCCCATGGTGCCCAACAGAACAGGAAACAGGGGCAGCTATCTTACTTTGCCTGCCCTGGTCGGGTCATTGAACATCCAGCACTGGTCTGCTGTCCTAGGGGTGAAAGAGGTGGCACTCAGCACCATTGCCACCTCCCTTTGCATAACTTTGGCAACTCTCTTCAGTGGCTTCCTTCCCTCTGAGCCCAGTAAGGGGTCTCTCCTCAGTCTCATTTCATTCATTAAGGACTCCCAGTGGCCACTAAAATTCTGGACTTGCCTTCTTAATTCTGCCACTAGTTGCCTGTGGCCTTCTTTGGAATCCTTGGCCACTGTTTGAGGTTGATGCTATCCTTCAAGTCTTGAAAAAGCCCAGAAAGCCCCTATTAAGAAATCACTGCACGTGCATTTGGTGACAAAAGTTGGAGGAGAAACTACCACTTACCTGCTGTGCCTCCAGGAAGCTGCTGCCACTTTAAGTTGCTGCAGATTTTTAAATCCTGCAGCAACAATATTCTCTCACCCCAGCGATTTGCTCTAATTTTACACGGGAGCTGCATTGCACGGCTGACCCGCCATACAATGTTAAAATGAGCTGACCAAGCTAATTCTGGTACACCTACTGGCAAATGGAGTCCTGCTCCTCCAGTGTTACTGCATCAGAAACAGCTGTGTGTGTTTTATGGCCCCAAATTCTCCGAATTACTGGGGCCTAATTTGATCTCCTCAGCTGGACAGGAACAAGGCAATCAAAATAGCAGCACAGCTCTTACCACTAAATTTAGGCACCAACAGCAACTCGAAGATACTCCCCGCTCCAGTGACATTAGAGAGTAGTGTCATCCGCATTGCCGCCATTTTGGTTGGGAGCCTTGAAATAAGGGCCCAGGCGATGACTGGAAGTAGGTGGGACCTTCATTAGCCCATGCAAGTCAGGATGCTATGGTGTCAATAGGATACGGATGCAATTTGGAAATACCAATGGGTGGAAGTTGCGCCATGCACGCTCTGCCCATTGCTACCTGGCATTGAACGATCTACCCAGTGGTCCTTAAAGGATCACTAGAAGTGCTGAAGAAACCTCACAGGTAGGTTTTTATCTGATTTTTGTGGGGTCAGGAGGAGCTGGCCTGCGTGGTGGAGCTGCCAGATTTTCATTGCTTGTCAAGCCTCGGACCAGTTGCATAGGGTGAGCAGCGGACTCGCTCTGCCCACCTGCCCAATGGAAGTGGTCATATGAAAATACACCCCACTAAATACAACACCACAGGAGATTGACTGGTGATTAAACAATAGCAGATACCTTGGACTACAGTAGGTGGTAATTAGGGTCAGAGAGCTTCACTGAAGGATGTGACTGCACAGCAGATACTTCAAACAAATTGCTCTCGGCAGTTTTCCTAATTCACCTTTACTGAGATTTGATTTTTTTAAAGAAATATCAAAAAAAAATCAGAATGTTTAATTGTGTTTTCTTATACCAGGTCTTATACTGGAGTTTCTGCAGCTCTTCTACCAATGTTACCGTGAACGAGCAGAAGAACCTTTGCAAAAATTCCACCCCCCCCCATCCCGCTTGGGTCATTGTCTGAGGCAACTCATGTAGGTTAGAAAAAATGGTAGATAATTTTAGCTTCATTAATGTTATCCATAACTCTACAGTTCACTTTTAATGTAACAGGTTAATTAACAAAAATGACCCACAGAATTAAAATTACAATTTTATATTGTTACCCTGAGCTGCCTCAGACATTACTCTCTGATGTAATTGGGGTAGGGAGCATCTTCTATTGGCTGTTGGTGTCCAATCATAAGTCAGAAAAGATACTTGATGAGACATCCAGCAAATATAGGATAAAATCTTGTCCCCTGGCTGTGTACATGGGTGATAAAGCTGTACTTTCACACTAAAAACCCAAATGCCTACAACTTAGTTTTGCTAAACCCTTATCCTGCTGAAGAAACAGGAACTTCATACAGTTAACATAACAAATGCTGTGTCTAGCCATTGCAGGTTAACATAGGGTCATTATTCAGTTAAATCTATGAAGACTGAGAGAAGCTAAAGCAATTACAGATGTGGCACTATCTTAAGTAATAGTCACTTTTTCCATGTACACCACAGTTTTTGTTTCATGACTTCTCATTTATACTCAAACATTTTAACTTCATGCCTGAGGCAATCAGATTGGGAAGGGTAGCTCTTTATGAGTTATAGTTGTCAGTTGTACATAGCACTTCAGGTGGTCATTAAATAACACTTTACATAGAGAATGCAGGTGTTTTATTGGGAATAAATTACTGTGTAAGAATTGGAACGCATTCTAACTAACTACATCTGTTTAAAGCAACTTGTGGTTATTAAGATAAAAAGGAAAATAAAACTGTGTGGCAGAAATCTAAAATAAAAACAAAATATATGGAAATATGGAGCACATCCACCTGCAACTAAAGAGTGAAGATGGTTGAAGACTGTTCATCACAACGGAGAACAATACAGTTGAGTTAAAACAATAGAGCTGATTGCCCAGACCTTTATACCTGGGAAACGCCTATCCCCAGGGCACGAAGCTCAGGAAACAAAAGTCAGAGAATTGTTATTCTAGGTCTCCACACCCTGTTTTGTCACTGATGGATTCCTGGGCTTCTCTGAGGCATTGGAGCAAGGCCTTTGCCTGAAATAGACAAATGAGGCAATGCTAATGAGGCAAGAGGGAGCCTCAATTGCTTGATCCTGCAGCTATAGTGTGTCAGACACAAGGTGCCCCACCAATTGGCATTGAGGGATGTGCAGGGACCTTCAACAAGTTGAAGAAAATCCCCAAGGTAAGCTTTCAATGTTTTGTTATCTTTTCCTGGTAATCTTCAGGCCTTGGACCTTCTGACTTCTGCTCTCCAGCAGCACTAGAAAGTCCCAAAGCCGGTGCCCAGAATCACACCCCTTAGGTCTGCAGTTGTGCTCCTGTTTCCTGTACTGTTTTCGAGTGCTAGACCCAGGGTTGGGTGGGCCTGTGCCAAGGGTGTTAGGCATTACTGGGCTGGGCAGGCACAACGCACTTCAAAATATGATGCTCCTGTCCAATATCGGGGCGGGGGGGCAGGGGGAGGCAGTCAACTTGTTCCCAATTTGTCTGATCTCATGGTGGATGTGATAGAAATACCAAATTATATGAATATTCTGGTGGTATTTAAAACTTCAGACAACGACAGTGTGACAAAATGTATTTTATGTCTGTATTACATTTCTGATTTGGATTAGTTATTGCTACAAATAGCATGTATGGGGTTAAAGCATGGAGGGAAACTTTCAAGGCAGATCAGCAGTTGAAAGGGGGTCAAGGTAGAAGCGTTCACGTCGCAGCCCTGTTTCAACCAATTCTACCACCACCACGCACAGCAAGTAGTGTATACATCGATTTCGTACCGCTAATTTGATCAAGTACCAACATCATGCCTGAAGACGGAAGTAGTCGTCGATGTCAGAAACACGGGTCTTTTTCAAGACCGGCATTGACTGTTATATCTGCTAACGTTGAAGGGTTCTCTATAGCTAAACAAAACATCCTTGCTACATTATGCAATGAGTTGGAGTGTGATGTCCTCTGCCTGCAGGAGACACATAGAGGAAGTGAGAACAACCGCCCAAAAACACCAGGAATGGTCCTGGCTATTGAAAGACCTCATCGACAATATGGCAGTGCTATATTTGTTAGAGCTGGTTCAGTTGTAGAAGACACTTCTAAAACAGAGGAGGACAACATCGAAATTCTAACCGTAGAGCTGAGCAAAGTAGTAGTGACCTCAGTGTACAAGCCACCTGGCACAGATTTCAGCTTCTCTAACCCTGTACCCAACCTGCACAATAAACCACAGATCATCATTGGAGACTTTAATAGCCACAGTACCCAATGGGGGTACAAGGAGACTAACAACGATGGAGAAGCAGTCGAAGAATGGACGGACGCTAACCAGCTTAGTCTCATCCACGACCCTAAATTGCCAGCCTCCTTCCACAGTGCCCGCTGGAAGTGTAGGTATAATCCAGATCTTGCCATTGCCAGCAACGACATCGCTGGCCTCTGCAAGAAGCTTGTCACAGACCCAATACCACAGGCACAACACCGTCCTATTGGCATCCAGGTAAATGCAGCAGTGTTACCAACCATCGTACCATTCAAAAGGCGCTTCAACTTCAAGAAGGCCGATTGGAATGGTTTCACACGAGCACTTGACCGCAAGGTTAAACGCATTAAACCACTACCTGAGCACTACAACCTCTTTGCAAAAGCTGTCCAAAAAACAGCTAGAAGGAAGATCCCCCGAGGTTGCAGAGTACACTACATCCCTGGTCTCACCAAGGAGAATGCTGAACTCTACTGGGAGTATGTCGCAATGTTTGAATCTGACCCCTTCTCAGAGGAAACAACATGAGAGGGTGATGTTAAGTATCTCTCAAGTACGTCAAAACACCTGGAACACCTTGATAGAGACAACAGATCTTAGAAAAAACAGCAAGAAGGCATGGTCTCTCATACGCAAACTTGGAGGTGATCCCAAGAAAGCTGCCCAACATCCAAATGTGTCTGCTAACCAAGTTGCACACCAGTTGCTCCTAAATGGAAAAATCAACAAGAAACAACCAAGAGCACAACGAGATAGGAAGAAGTACAGCGATGATCCTGGCTTCATTAGACCATTCACCATGGAAGAGCTGGAAACTGGTACATCTAGTCTAAAACACGGGAAAGCAATTGGTCTTGACAACATAGCAACGGAGCAGATAAAGCATTTTGGACAGCAAGCAAAGAAGTGGCTCCTACAATTGTTCAACCACTGTCTGGCAACACACAAGCTACCTAATATCTGGCAGAAGGCACATGTAATAGCACGATTAAAGCCTGGAAAAGATCCCTCAGATCCTAAGAGTTTTCGGCCAATTTCACTGCTTTGCCACACCTATAAGCTGTTTGAACGCCTGATACTCAATAGGATAGCACCAACTGTAGATGAGAAGATCATTCCAGAGCAAGCAGGTTTCCGCCCCGGCAAATCAACAACAAGCCAACTGCTCAACCACACACAACACATCGAAGATGGTTTTGAGCAAGGGATGGTAACAAGTGCTGTTTTTTTGTAGACCTGTCAGCAGCATACGATACAGTGAACCATAGACGTCTCCACTGCAAGATTCTAGAGATGACAAAAGATATTCACTTAACAGAGCTGTTAGAAAGCATGCTTCAGAATCGCCGGTTCTATGTTGAACTAGGTGGGAAGCGCAGCAGGTGGCGTATTCAGAAGAATGGTCTTCCTCAGGGAAGCATGCTTGCACCGCTGCTGTACAACATCTACACGAATGACCAACCTATAGACGGTGTCACACGCCGTTTTATATATGCTGATGACTTATGTGTCACTGCCCAAAGCACTGATTTTAACACCATGGAGAAAACGCTTTCTGAGGCCTTGGAGGGACTAAAATCCTACTATGAAGAAAACCACCTTCGCGCAAACCCATCAAAGACGCAAGTTTGTGCATTCCACCTCAAAAACCGTGAAGCCAAACGCCAGTTGAAAGTAACCTGGTGTGGAGCAACACTGACGCATTGTGAGCACCCTATCAACTTAGGAGTCACCCTTGACCGATGCCTCACCTTCAAGAACCACATCGAGAAGACAAAGGCAAAAGTGAGCGCACGAAACAACATCCTGAATAAGCTCACTAACACAAGATGGGGAGCAAGCCCGAAAACATTGCGAACCAGTGCACTTGCTCTTTGCTATTCCACTGCCGAATACGCCTGCCCTGCATGGGAAAGGTCTACTCATGCCAAGAAGATGGATGCCGTTCTGAATGCAAGCTGCCGATTTATCACAGGTTGCTTAAAACCAACAAACACCAACAGCCTATATATCCTGGCGGGTATCGCTCCCCCTGATATAAGAAGAATGGTAGCCAGCAAGAAAGAGCGACTCCGTCAAACATCAGATGAGAGGCACCCTCTGCATTGTCATACACCTACACCCAGCCGCCTAAAGTCAAGGAAGAGCTTCATGAACAGTGTTGTTCCATTACAATCAACCTCATCCGAAGCCCGCATCGCCTTGTGGAAAGACCGGCTTGCCAATCTTGAACAACCCCCAGCGATGGAAATTTTACCGGATGAAAGCCTTCCCCCAGGAGCTAATTGCAACTGGGCAATCTGGAAGTGCCTTAACAGACTTAGGACCGGTGTAGGTTGCTCAAAGGTGTCACTAAACAAATGGGGATATTCAACCAGCCCGACAACTTGTGAATGTGGAACTGAGGCACAGACTATGCAACATCTCCTGCAATGCCCATCATTAGAAGAACCCTGCACTGTTGCAGACCTTGCCGAATCCAACAAGGCGCAAAAATGTGTCCAGTTCTGGCTGGGCTATGTATAGACTGTCCGTGGACATGATAAGAAGAAGCAGTTGAAAGTCTGGTGGGGCCTCGTGTAATCATTTACCCACCTGATGCTTTCAGGTAGGTCTTTAAAAGGATGCCTAGCACTCCCAACAAAAATAGACAGAAGGTTTTTTGAATAAGTAAATAGGGGTCCTGCACCTGTTGTAGGACCCGTATTGCAAATTTTAAGGAGAAATGAGTGCAGCATACACTGCACATGCCAATCCCACTTTCTCCAGGCATGGAGAGGCTCCTCAAGCCCCAACAAAAATCTTCTGGCCAACTGCCATCTACTCCCCCTGCAACAGGCCTTACCTACTGGCCAGCTGTATGCAGTAGTTAGCTGATTTTCTTCCTCATCAGACCCTTTGGCACTTGCAGGCAGAGTTGGAAATTCTTTCAGTAGGCAGGCTTTTAGCAAGACATGGCCAGAGCAATACATTAAAGTGTTTTATTTCTCAGACAGCAGGTCAACAAACACTTATGATTGTAATTATTTAATCCAACCAGTACAACATTTTCTCTTTGTGTAATAATACAAGATAATGAAAATGCTATACTTTTCCACATCAGTGGGTCCCTTTGCTTGACGTAAACAAAATGGGAGGAGAATTCCTGCACGGTTCTCTCCATTTCTCATTGTAACTTCAGTGGAAGGTCAGTGTAAGCTCTGGAGAAATGCTGTAAATAATAGTTTTTAACCATTAAGGCTGCTTCTCCAGGGGCTCGACTAATCTGCCACTGGAGAACCCCCATGGAAATTCCAGGTGAGTAACTTCAATTTACTCTCCTGCATGCTAACCTGCTGACTGGGGCAAAAACTTTCTCTTCAAAAACCTGTCAGACAGTCTCTTTTTTGTCTCTCGGTGTTCACAATCACAATGGGAGGATTTATGTCAGACAACACGTGCCGAGCAACCAGGACTTCCCAACACAATGACTGTGAGGTGTATGTTGAGATACCGCGGCAAACATGGGAGTCGAGACCAGAGTTAGTAAAACACAACTGCTTTAATCAACCTCATGGCAAAGAGGAACTGGAAAAGCCCGCGCATCCACTTAAATACTCCCCAGACAGGAAGTGCTCCCGGCAGCCTGTCCCGGCGGGAAACAAGTTGCTGGAGGAAAGGGCCCCCGGCTGGGGGCGTCTGCTTAAACTGTCTGTGCCGCCGTGAGCGGATTATGTCCAGTGGTGGCGTGTCGCCACAGAGCTCCCCCCAGAATCCGCTTAGGAGGAGTGGACGAGTTGTGACGGTGGTCTGATGGTTCTGCCGGAGCGGCTCTGAGTGGTCGCTGGGCTAGTTGGTGGGGCCGGGCGGTTCGCCGCCGGCTGTGCTGGCTTGCTGGCGGGACGGCCTCTAGTTGGAGGTCAGGCCATGGGGACCTGTTCCCCTGGTTCTGTGTGTGCTGGTTTGAGCTGGTCGATGGAGAATGTGTCGACCCTGTCACCGAGTCGCAGCTTGAAGACCTTGTCCCCGGTTTGTAGTACCTCGTACGGTCCGTCATACGGGGGTCGCAGGGGCCCGCGGTGCGCGTCGTGTCGCACGAAGATGAAGCGCACCTGCTGTAAGTTTGGCGGGACGTGAGGTGCGAGTTCGCCGTGTCGGTTGACCGGAAGTGGGGCGAACTACTGAGCGGAAGAGAAAGAGTTGAGCCGCTGCTGTTCGGCCGACCAAGGCGTGGTGGCCTCCGGAAGGAATTCGCCTGGGACACGCAGCGGTTGTCCGTAGACTAACTCCGCTGCCGAGGACTGGAGGTCTTCCTTGACTGCGGTGCGTAGGCCTAGTAGCACCCACGGTAGGCGGTCAGTCCAGGTACTGTCCTGCAGACCGGTGCGCAGTGAGGCCTTGAGTGACCTGTGGAAGCGTTCACACAGCCCATTGGCCTGCGGGTGGTACGCCGTGGTTCGGTGGAGCGTCACCCCGAGCTTGCATGCTGTGGCCGTCCAGAGTTCGGAGGTGAACTGGGCGCCTCTGTCGGAGGTTATGTCGGCTGGTACGCCGAACGTTGCGACCCAGGTGTTAACGAACACCCTGGCGATGTCGGCTGTAGTGGTGGAGGGCAGCGGCACTGCCTCAGGCCAGCGTGTGTAGCGGTCGACCATCGTGAGGAGATAAGTTTGGCCTTGCGATGGCGGCAGAGGACCGACGATGTCGACGTGTACGTGGTCAAAGCGGCGGCTGGGTACCTCGAAGTCTCCCAGGGGTGCTTTTGTGTGTAGCTGTACCTTAGCCCGTTGGCAGGCGAGGCAGGAGGTGGCCCAAGTCCGAACATCTTTGCTGAGGCCACGCCAGACGAAACGTTGGGAGAGGAGTTTGACGGATGCGCGGGCACCCGGATGGGAGAGCGCATGTAGCGCGTCGAAGATGCGGCGGCGCCAGGTTGCAGGGACGACCGGCCTGGGTTGGCCGAGTGAGACGTCGCGAGTGACTGCCGTGGCCTCGGGCCCGTGCGCGACCTTGGCTAGGCGTAGCCCTGGCAGGCTGGTAGCCGCCGAGAGGAGGTCTGGGTCCGTGAGCTGGGCCGCTGCTAGTTGCGCGTAGTCGACTGCGAGGTGATTCGCGCAGATGGCGGGACGGGAAAGGCAGTCGGCGACAACGTTGTCTCTACCGGAGACGTGCTGGATGTCCGTAGTAAACTCGGACACGGCCACGAGCTGGCGTTGCTGCCTAGCGGACCAGGGTTCGGTGTGCTTGGCCATCGCATATGTGAGCGGCTTGTGGTCCACGTACGCGGTGAAGGGGCGGCCTTCCAGGAGGAACCTGAAATGGCGGACCGACAGGTGGAGCGCGAGAAGCTCGCGGTCGAAAGTAGAGTATTTGACCTCCAGGGGGCGCAGTTGGCGGCTGTGGAAGGCAAGTGGCTGCCACGCACCATTGACCCACTGCTCGAACACGGCTCCGACCGCGTGGTCGGAGGCGTCGGTAGTGAGCGCGACCCGGGCATCGGCCCTCGGGTGCGCGAGCAGGGTGGCGTCGGCGAGCGCGTTTTTGGTGGCGTCGAAGGCGGCTGACGTGTCAGTGGTCCAGGCTACGTCCATCTTGCCGGATTTACCTCAGAGGGAGTCGTATAGGGGCTTCATGAGGGCTGCAGCTCTGGGGATGAACCTGTTGTAGAAGTTCACCATCCCGAGGAACTCCTGGAGGCCCTTGATGGTTTTGGGGCAGGGGAATTGCTGGACGGCCTACACCTTGTTGGGCAGGGGGACGGCCCCAGCAGGGGTGATGTGGTGACCGAGAAAATCGATCTCGGTTAGGCCGAATTGGCACTTCGCCGGGCTGAGGATGAGCCCGTGTTGGGCTAGGCGCCCGAACAGGATTCGAAGGTGTTCGAGGTGTTCCTGTTTGGAGGAGCTGGCCACGAGAATGTCGTCTAGGTAGGCGAATAGGAAGTTCAGGTCCCGGAGGACTGAGTCCATAAGGCGCTGGAAAGCCTGGGCTGCATTCTTGAGGCCGAAGGGCATCCTCAGGAACTCGAACAGGCTGAATGGGGTGATGACGGCCGTTTTGGGGATGTCCGCGGGGTGTACGGGGACTTGGTGGTAACCGCGCACCAGGTCGACCTTGGAAAAGGCGGTTCGTCCGGCCAGTCGGGCCGAGAAATCCTGGATGTGTGGCACCGGGTATCGGTCGGGGGTGGTGGCGTCGTTGAGGCGGCGGTAGTCCCCGCAAGGGCGCCAGCCTCCGCCAGGCTTGGGGGCGATGTGGAGGGGCAAGGCCCAAGGGCTGCTGGAGCGGCGGATGATGCCGAGTTGTTCCATGGTGGTGAACTCGGCCCGCGCGATTTCCAGCTTGGCCGGGTTGAGTCTGCGGGCGTGGGCAGAAACCGGGGGGCCGGTGGTGGGGATATAGTGCTCCACACCGTGTTTGGCGGCTTTGGCCGAAAAGGTCGGGTTAGTGAGGGCGGGAAACTCGGCTAGAAGTGCCGAGTAGTCGTCCGTGGCTCTGGCGAGGCAGTAGGTCGTCAGGCCGGCCGAACGGGCCGGGGTGAATGCGTCAGGGATGGGGGCCATAGTGTTGATGTCGACGAGGCGGTGCCTCGGAATGTCGACAAGGAGGCCGTGGGCGCATAGGAAGTCGGCGCCGATGAGTGGGCAGAGGACCCTGGCTGTGAGGAACTCCCAGCGGTAGCGGCGGCCTGCGAGGTCGAGCGTGACCATGCGGGTGCGATATGTGCGGATGTCAGAGCCATTGGCTGCAGCCAGCGTGATACCCCGTGCGCCGCGTTGGATTTCGAGGGCGGAGGCGGGGGTGATGTTGTGCTGGGCCCCTGTGTTGCACAGAAATCGGCGGTTGGTTCTGTCGTCGGTGACGTACAGTAGAGGCCCCTTTTGCCCCGCGACCATCGCGGGGGCCAGTGCGGGGGGGGTTTTGAAAGTGCACGGTGGCGTGCAGCGTTGGGCCCTAGTGCCAAAACGGGTGTGGTAGTAACAGTGACCTGGAGTGATAGGGCGGTCGGGCCTAGTGGACTGGGAAGACCGCGTGGTCGTTGCCGTGAGGTCGGGCGCGACGTCGCAAGCGGACTGCGCAGAGAGCAGCCGGTCGGCCTTTTCGGCTATCTCATTCAGGTCCGTGGAGTAAGACTCCACAATGAGCGGGCGGATGCTGGCGGGGAGCTGCCGAATGAAAAGCGTGCGAAAGAGGGCGCCGGTGTTTTTGTCACAGAATCACAGAAACCCCACAGTGCAGATAGAGGCCATTTCGGCCCATCGAGCCTGCACCGACACATATCCCACCCGATCCCCGTAACCCCTGCACCAACACATATCCCACCCTATCCCCGTAACCCCACGTATTTAATCCCCCTAACACTAAGGGTCAATTTATCATAGCCAATCAACCTAACCTGCACATCTTTGGACTGTGGGAGGAAACCGGAGCACCCGGAGGAAACCCACGCAAACACGGGGAGAATGTGCAAACTCCACACAGACAGTCACCCGAGGCCGGATTCGAACCCGGGTCCCTGACGCTGTGAGGCAACAGTGCTAACCACTATGCCACCGTGCCGCCCGAGAGGGACAGCATGTGGGAAAGCAGATCCGACGGTGAAGCGTCACCAAGGCCGGGGAGGTCAAGGAGTTGGCAGTTGCGCTGGTAAGAGGACGTTTGAAATTTTTTAAGGAGCGCAGCCTTCAGATGTTCGTACTTGCCTTCCACTGATGGATCCTGCAGCGCTGCCCAAACCTTGGGGACTGTGGCGTAGGTGAGAGAGGAGACGAGGTGGTCGTACTTTGTGGCGTCGACTGTAATGTGTTTCAGCCGGAATCTGGACTCAGCTTGAACAAACCAGGCTTCGGCCAGGTTCTCCCAAAAGTCCGGTAGTTTAACCGTGACTGCGTTTGTATCCGCCATGCTAGCTTAGGATTCGTCCTGAGCGTCGGGGTCACCATTGTTGAGATACCGCGGCAAACGTGGGAGTCGAGGCCAGAGTTAGTAAAACACAACTGCTTTAATCAACATCATGGCAAAGAGGAACTGGAAAAGCCCGCGCATCCACTTAAATACTCCCCAGACAGGAAGTGCTCCCGGCAGCCTGTCCCTGCGGGAAACAAGTTGCTGAAGGAAAGGGCCCCCGGCTGGGGGCGTCTGCTTAAACTGTCCGTGCCGCCGTGAGCGGATTATGTCCAGTGGTGGCGTGTCGCCACATGTATTTCGATAACCAGGACAGTCTTTCAATCTTTTGGGGAAACAACTTCAGTGCCTAGCTAATTAACACTTTAACCACCTGGTGTCTCAGTTTTTAAAATCTAATGTGAATATACTTTTCTTTAAAACTCAACATTTAAATACCATTTTTTTCCCCCCAACAGAAAACTTCAGACTCAGGAAGTTAGAATACAGGAGGTCAGTTAGAAGTTATTATAAGTCAAGAAGGATGAGAAGTCAAGAATGTTAAGACTGATGTGGGGAAATATAATGTCTTCATTATTTTGTATTATTACACAAGGACAAATTGTACTGATTGAACTAAATCCATCCAATCAGATTTTTTGCTCTGTATATTTACATCCTGTGAACTAGAACAGCTTCATTTGTATCTGCTTTGTATCTGGCTTCATGTTATCAAGTGTTTTCTCAGTTTGCCTTTAAATAGATTGGAAAGATGTGCATGTGGGGCACATGCAAAAGATGTGAATATTCAGTTCAAATCACAAGAGGGTACTATACCTCTGAGAAGTACAGGCACACCCCTAAACATAAGATGCTCAAACCGTTTATGGGATTGTCAACTTTTGTCTGATAACGCTCCTGTGAAGTGTTTTGGGATGTTTTACTACATTAAAGGCACCATTTAAATGCAAGTTGTTGTTGTTGACTAGCACTGTTGTATCCGAGAGAATATCTAAGGCAAGACCCTAAACCTATAACAAGCAGTCTATACTTCTTTCATGGATGGTCAGACTTTTGCCATAGAAGCCTGGGGCACTAGACTGGAGAGGGCTCCTTCTTAATGACTCTAGCAACTGGTACTGGGATACAGTCTAGCTCATAAGGCTTCACTGATCTCATTAATACCATTAACTCTGCTTTGCTACAGATCAGTGACGAGATGCACTTCCCAGTATTAGTGGCCTGGAAGAAATGTCCACAAATAATTCTCTGTCTCTCTGCCTCTGGATGGCAGGACATGCAAGCCCTTCTATCAGCCTTCGCCAAGACATGCACATGTGGCAAAATGCATGTAGGGCCAGTTTCCCACACAATAGCAGTGGTTCAGCAGCCTGCAGCAGATCCAGCTCAGGGCCACCTCTGTTCCAAGAAGCCCTTAATTACACACAGCAGCCAGCCACCTCCGTCACTTAGCTAAAATGACAGCATTTTTTAGCACAGGAGGAGGCCATTCAGCCCTCAGTGTCTACTCTGAACTTAGGCACCTCTTGGGCTGATTTTGCACAGTCTCAAATTCCTGCTTTCTCTCAAACCTATTTATATTCTTCTTTGAATAATGATCATTTGACCAATACCATTTGACTGCTGTAAGCAATCACCACTTATGCCAAAGCATTCCACATTCTAATAACTCTAATAACTGTGAAAATGTTTATTCTAATCTTCCCTTTCGTGTTTGTTGTGCTTATTTTGAGTTTGTAGGCCTTGGACTTCAATTTACCTACTAATGGAAGGAATTTATCTGTGTTTACTTTGTCTATTCCTTTTATTATTTTGAACACATCATCATGACATCGATACGATCAGAGAAGCAGTGCTTTAAAGATTCCCTAGCAGATTCCTCAGCTTGTCAAAGTCAGATGAGAGAGCCTTGCTGGAACCAAGGCCTCTATGTCAGCTCTCTGAGCATTCACAAGAGATGCACCAACTGGCCGCTGCTATTCAGGGCTCTTCTTTAGATGCCCATGGAGTTAGAAACATAGAAATATAGAAAAATAGGAGCAGGAGTAGGCCATTCGGCCCTTTGAGCCTGCTCCACCATTCAATATGATCATGGCTGATCCTCTATTTCAATACCATATTCCTGCTCTCTCCCCATACCCCTTGATGCCTTTTGTGTCTAGAAATCTATCTGTCTCCTTCTTAAATATATTCAGTGACTTGGCCTCCACAGCCTTCTGTGGTAGAGAATTCCACAGGTTCACCACCCTCTGAGTGAAGAAATTTCTCCTTATCTCAGTCCTAAATGTCCTACCCCGTATCCTGAGACTGTGACCCCTCGTTCTAGATCCCCAGCCAGGGGAAACATCCTCCCTGCATCCAGTCTGTCTAGCCCTGTCAGAATGTTATATGTTTCAATGAGATCCCCTCTCATTCTTCGAAACTCTAGTGAATACAGGCCTAGTTGACCCAATCTCTCCTCATACGACAGTCCTGCCATCCCAGGAATCAGTCTGGTGAACCTCTCATTCTTCTAAACTCTAGTGAATACATATACATACATACTCCATGGTGCACTGCAGTGTTGCAAAATCTTTGTGCAAGGCAGTACACATGCAGCTAATGGATTGCTGCACACGACCACCATCTGTATAGCACACTGTTGGGCACCCTCCCCAATGACTGCACCGCTTGATGCGCAGAAAGCATCTTTCTTCTAAAACCAGTACCGTTGAGATCCAGATGCCCAGGTTCATCAGGTGAAGTGGGACACAAGCTAACTCTGGACAAAAGGTTCCTGCTCTTTTCCATCGAAACCTACTCCTGCTCACTTGGGCTGCGGGTCACCAAGCACACTCCCCTCTAGATCACTCTGAATCCTCCAGGGTTCATGAATCTGAGCTGGTGTTTACAAGGGATATGGGATCAGAGATAAAATAGGTAGTGATGTGCCTGTAAAGAGCTGGCGTGCCCAGATGCAGTGGGCCCTGGCTAGGCAGATTACAATGGCATGAGCAGCCTTTACATAAAGCTTTCATAGAATAAATGGTGTGGCAAAGTGCTTCATTATGCACTTTGTTACCAGTAAGTGAATGAAAGGAGATCATGAGAAGAAAAAGCAGCAGAAGGTTCTCAGGACCCTGAGCTAGAGGCAGTTGTCCTATTTCTCTATTTTCAGCACCCTCTATGGCCTCTCTTTGTTGGATTTGTAATATTTCCTCCTCATATAAGGTTAGAGGAAAATGATTAAGGACCTCTTCCAGTAATTGTTTTCTTTCTCTGTTGTAAAGTTTATATTGAGTGTTTAATTTGAGAGAGTGTGTGCGCGCGTGTCTGATGTATGCGTGAGTGAGAGTGAGGAAAAAGATTGATGAAATCGATTACACACATGCTGTAGCTTTTGTTTTGTGTTCTTTTAGCTTCAAAAAGTGTTGAGAGAAAGAAGCCTAGCAATCCTGGAATCCATTTCAAGTGGTGGAAGTGTGGTGGGTGAGACTTCTGCCTGCAGCTGTGATCTATTATTGATCCAATCCCAAATCCCGGGGATGGGGTAATTTGAATATTTGCGGCAGGTATCCACACCTGTAGTTGTGCAACAGAGGAGCTTGCCCCGCTAAAGTGGCAAATCTTGGACCCGTACCATGCCATTCCGAGAGGGGCTCTTGAGGCCCAAATCAGGTTGAAGAAAATTGTCCCAATCCTTTGTTTTTAAATTTCCTTCAGGGAGAGAGGGACAACTTTGTAAAGATAATTGATCCTTCTGTCGTTGATTAATGCTGGCTTCTCCTTTCATGGGACCTTCTTGTAATGTATGTAATGTATATATACCTTAAGGGAGAGAACTACTTTTTACAGCTCCTGTATACTGTAGTACCGGCAGTGACCACACCTGTACATAAACCCTGAGTAGTGATCTGCATAGTTAGTTCTAGAGTAACCCTCATTCAGTAAACACCTGTTGAATCGTTCCCTGCAGTTTGATTATTGAAGGACACAACATTAAGATACACAGATATAACATTGGCGACGACGCAGATTTGAACCTACCTGCAACTCTGCATCACCTCCCAGGGTTTCGCTCCTGGAGAACAGTGGAAGGAGGTCGAGTCCAGAAGCACAGGCATCGACCACGGGCAACCGCCCAGTCATCCAGCGGAGATTTGAGCATCGCAGGGGAGGCTGTCGAGAGCCAGGCTTGGCTTTCCAGTCACGGTGGTCCAGTGAAACGGGCTGGCAACAGGTACTGCGCAGACCCTTCCCGGACAGCAGCAGCTAGAGCCCGATCGAGCGGCACAGAAAAAGGCAGAGCAGCGTCGACGGGGGAGAGAGAGAGGGCAGAGCGCACAGGGCGCAGCCGGTGTCCAGGACCGAGCGGCGTCAATGGGAAAAAAGACGAGAGAGAGCAGAGCGCAGCCGGTGTTCAAGGGCCGAGCAGCGTCAACGGGGGAGAGAGGCGCGCAGGAAAACGCGAGGCGCTGCCATTGCCACGAGGACCACAAAGAGCAGCATTGGCAGCCGCGCAGGAGCAGTGCACGAAACCCACAGGGTGTCGCCATTTGCCACAAGGACCGCCGAGAGCGGCGTTGGCAGCAGCGCGGGAGACGCCATTTTAAGCCGCAGCGGGGAAAAAAGGAAAGCACGGGAGACGCCATTATAAGCCGCAGCAGGTGAGAAAGGGAGAGCGCGGGAGACGCCATTTTAAGCCAGTCTAACCATACCTAAAAATGCCGAAGAGTGGCAGTATCACAGCGTTCGACAATGAAGTCGAAGATTGGACGACATATGTCGAACACATAGAAGTATACTGCAAGGCGAATGAAGTGCCAGATGGCAAGAAAGCGCTGGTATTGTTGAATTCAATGGGTGCAAAAACGTATGGCTTACTACGAAACCTAGTAACCCCAGAGAAGCCAGTGGAAAAGGATTTTGAAAACATAATGTTAATCCTACAGGACCACTTAAACCCCACACCACTGCTGATAGCAGAAAGATTTAAGTTTCACAAAAGGAACCACCATAAAGATGAAAGAAATGCTGAGCATTTAACGGAACTGTGCAAGTTATCGAAACACTGCCAGTTTGGAACGGGACTAGCAGATACTTTAAGGGACAAGTTTGTGTGTGGGCTTCAAAGTGAAGGAACCCAGAAATGGCTTCTATCAGAAAAGGATCTTATGCTGGACAAGGCTTTCAGCATTGCAGTATCACACGAAGCAGCAGCAAGGGGCGCTGCAGAGATACAACGGAGACCGCAAGAATATGGCACAAATGAAATGTCATACGGAACAGTGAAGTGCTATCGCTGCGGCAGAACAACACACGACCATAATGATTGCTGGTTCAAGGACAAAGTGTGCAGACAGTGTGGAAAAGTAGGACACATAGCAAGAGTCTGCAGGTCGGGAAAGAAAACCAGCAGCAAGAAATCCCCACAGGAGAAGCACAAGAAGGTACATAAGGTGACGGAGAGTAGTTCAGATGAACAGAAGAGTGATACAGACTCCAGAAGCAAGGAGCTGGATTGTCTGAAACTACATAATGTGATCAAAACGGAGGATCACCAAACTATCTGGGTCCCGCTCAAGATAGCAGGAGTCCAAGTGAAAATGGAATTGGACACAGGATCAGCCCTAACAGTCATAAACCGAAGGGACTACAAGCGGCTATTCTCACATATACCCTTGGGAGACACAAAGATTGTCTTGAAGACGTACACGGGGCAAAAAGTCTACCCCAAAGGAAAAATAAGGGTGAACGTTATATATAACGGCAAGGAAACACCAAAAATGGACCTATATGTATTGCCAGATGGAGGACCACCACTGCTAGGATGTGAATGGATCCGGAAGATACAGCTAGATTGGCATTCCATACAAGCACTGACTGTAGATGCCAAAAAGGATGACGACGTCACACCTGGACGACTGTCAAAAATGCTAACTGACGCACAAGAAGTGTTCCAGCAGGGACTTGGAACACTAAAAGGCATAACAGCGACGATCAAAATAGAGGAAAATGCAAGCCCAAAGTTTTTTAAGGCCAGACCGGTACCTTATGCGATCCGCCCAGCCATCGAAGCAGAGCTGGAAGGTTTGGAACGTTCAGGAGTACTGTCCAAAGTGGACTGGAGCGAGTGGGCTACACCCATCGTTCCTGTAATGAAGAGGTCGTTGAGTAATACGCCTGGGGAACCAAAGAAGGTTTGCATCTGTGGGGACTTTAAGGTGACAGTGAACCCAGTCCTTCACACTGTTCAATATCCACTTCCGCGGATTGAAGATATTTTCGCCTCGCTATCTGGAGGGAAACGCTTCACTAAGATTGATCTGGCCCAGGCGTACCTGCAAATGGAGGTAGAAGAAGCCTCAAAACAGTACCTCACGATCAACACTCATAAAGGTCTCTACCAATACAACCAGCTGGTGTTCGGGGTAGCATCAGCTCCGGCTATTTGGCAAAGGGCAATGGAACAAGTCCTGCAAGGGATTCCAGGGACCCAGTGTTATTTGGACGACATCCTGGTCACGGGCGAAAATGACAGTGATCACCTCGCCAACCTGGAGCAGGTGCTCACTAGATTGAAGGAATATGGGCTACGAGCTAATCGCCACAAATGCGAGTTTTTCCAGAAGCATGTCTCGTATTGTGGCCACGTTATTGATAAAGAGGGGTTACATAAGTCCCCTGAAAAGATTGAGGCAGTAGTCAAGGCTCCAGCACCGGAAAATGTGTCACAACTGAGGTCGTTCCTCAGGCTGGTGAACTACTACCATAAGTTCTTGCCGAATTTGTCTACCGTACTACACCCACTGAACACCCTACTGCAAACGGGGGTACCATGGAAGTGGAGTGACGAATGTAAACGAGCTTTCCAGAAGAGCAAAGCATTGATTACATCAAGAGGTGTTGGCTCATTTCAACCCAGCACTACCAATTCGGTTGGCGTGTGATGCATCACCCTATGGCAGTGGAGCGGCGCTGTCGCACAAATTCCCGGACGGCTCGGAGAGGCCAGTAGCCTTTGCATCTCGGTCACTAACCTCAGCCGAGCGTAACTACACCCAGATTGACAGGGAGGCCCTCATCCTAGTGTGGGGAGTGAAAAAGTTCAATCACTATCTGCACGGGCAGAAGTTCACCTTGCTGACTGACCACCAACCACTTGTCTCCATCTTTAATCCAAAGAAGGGCGTTCCGGTGATGACTGCGCAACAGCTACAAAGATGGTCACTTTTTCTAGGGTCGCACCAATATGAAATCGAGTATAAGGGCACGAAACAGCATGGAAACGCTGATGGGCTATCACGCCTGCCACTGCCTACTGCGGAGGAAGCACCAGCAGTGGATCCTGTCGAAATATTTCATTCGATTATAATTGAATGCTTGCCAGTAACTAACGCTGGTATAGAGAACGAGACCCGAAATGACCCGACACTGTCTCGGGTATATGATTTGACGGTGAAGGGATGGCCAGCACATGGCGACTCACTGTTGCCAGCATTCTCATCCAGAAGAGAACAGCTGTCAGTATGCCAGGGGACCTTGATGTGTGGATCCCGAGTGGTAATTCCACCCAAGTTAAGGGAGAGAGTGCTCAATGAGCTTCACGAAGGTCATCTGGGAGGGGTGAAAATGAAAAGCCTTGCTAGGGCTTGTGTGTGGTGGCCGGGGATCGATCAGCAAATCGAGGACCTGACAAAGAGCTGCTCAGGATGCCAGAAGATCCAAAATGCACCACCACATGCCCCTCTACGCCCATGGGAGTGGCCCTCCTCTCCATGGCAATGGGTGCATATTGATTTTGCTGGTCCATTCATGGACTCAATGTTTTTAATTGCCGTGGATGCGCACTCGAAATGGCCTGAGGTTATCAAAATGTCCTCCACCACCACGGAGAAAACGATTGCAGTCCTATGGACCATTTTTGCCAGGAACGGCTTGCCAGAGCAGATTTGCTCTGATAACGGACCACAGTTTGTGTCTGAAGATTTATGAAAAGGAATGGGGTAAGGCATTACACATCCGCCCCGTATCATCCAGCCACAAATGGATTGGCTTAGAGGTTCGTCCAAACCTTTAAAAAAGCAGTAAAGGCCATGTGCGATGATGACATTCCACTGCAGCATAAGATGGACAATTTCCTGTTAGCCTACAGAAATGCGACACATGCAGTCACCAACCAGGCCCCGGCCATGATGTTCTTTAACCGAAGTTTGAGATCTCGTCTGGATTTGCTCAGACCAAATGTACAAAGAGATGTTGAGAGTAAGCAATTCCAGCACATCAATGAGAAGCCGACAAGGAGCTTCAATGTAGGGCAACCAGTCTTGGCCTGCGACTACTGAACAGAGAAATGGCAACCAGGAACGATATGCACACGGCAGGGGCCACTGATGCACACAGTGGATGTTGGGGAGAACATTGTGAGACGCCATGCTGACCAGATCCTAGAGTCACAGGAACAAGTCAACCCCATGTCTTGGCCATACGTACCTGGTGAGGAACCCGACGTACAGGTCGCATCTACCTCAGAAACAATAGCTTTGGAAGCTGATGAATCAACTGACGACAGGGTGCTAGAATCGCCTCCGCACCAAGAGCGAGACACTCGGGAAAGGCGTTACCCAGAAAGAATCAGGAAGCCTCCCCAGAGACTGAATATATGAATGGACTATTTTCATATAACATTGTATATTAAAAATGTTAATTGTTAAATGAGTATTATGGTACTGTTAATCTAAAAGGGGAGGAATTGTAATGTAATATATACCTTAAGGGAGAGAACTACTTTTTACAGCTCCTGTATACTGTAGTACCGGCAGTGACCACACCTGTATATAAACCCTGAGTAGTGATCTGTACAGTTAGTTCTAGAGTAACCCTCATTCAGTAAACACCTGTTGGATCGTTCCCTGCAGTCTGATTATTGAAGGACACAACATTAAGATACACGGATATAACACTTCTCACATCTACACTCAGGACACATGGGTCCCTCTGTGACTTTCAGGGATGCCTCAAATGGAATTAATGGGGAAGCCCAGAGACATCCCTGGCACACCCCCAACCCTCCAGAGCAATGTAACTGGGACAGACAGAAGAAGCACAATTTATCAATTTTGCATCAATGGGTTTGAAATTAAGCAGATCTAAGTTCTGCCTCAAATTAAGGCCCTATCAATGGAAGTTAGTCCCAGCTGAATGATGATATTTTGGGGCTAGAGTGTCTTTTCGAGTTAATTTTTAAAATAAAAGATGACTTTTTAAGCAAACAGAAAACCTTTGTCACCTGTGTTTTATTGACAGTTAAAAAAATAAACTTTCTAATAACTGACACCTATGAGAACAAAAAAAAAATGGTTCGAGGGAGGTAGACCATGTCTTTCCTGTTCTAATTTGAGTTCTTTTTTGAAGAGAAAAACAAATGAGTGAGTTGAATTTTGAAATCAAACAAAGCCTCTTTAGGACAAACAGATAGGAATGGAGGGAAGGAGGGGGAGGGAAGGCAGGGCACAGGTCAAGAGTAAAGCTGCGCTGTAATATCTGCTTGCAAATGTGGGAGTAAATGGGTGACAGAGTGAGGAGACAAAAACTGAGGGAAAAAAGGATGATATTAACCATGAGCTTGGGATGACCTCTGATCTCCCCCTCCCCCACTCCTTCTATTGCCCCAGAATCACCAGAGTGGTCCTCTCCTTGTAACGAGTCAAAGATATGTTAAGTGATTTCCTTCCAACTTTCATGTGCTGCCATCTGTTATGCGTGCCCTTCTTCTGCAAACAACCAAGTGTCCAGGCCAGCAACATCTTATGTGAGTCTGGGAAAATGCAAGTAGCTGATGCTTTTGAAGTAGAGATTTTTGGATGAACTTAAAGTTATAATCAAATATGCTAATGACAATGCTGATATAATAGTGTGGAAGTGTGGTGCTAAACAAGATTTACACCATATAGAGCAAGAAAATGCATTTCAGTCTGCAAAGATCCCAGCATGATTGACAAGTCCCCATCAATCAATCAATGAAACATAAGAACATAAGAAATAGGAGCAGGAGTAGGCCAATTGATCCCTTGAGCCTGCTCCGCCATTCAATAAGATCATGGCTGATCCAGTCTTAGTCTCAACTCCACTTTCCTGCCCACTCCCCATAACCCTTGACTCCCTTATCGTTCATAAATCTGTCTATTTCCACCTTAAATATACTCAATGACTCAGCCGCCACAGCTCTCTGGGGTAGAGAATTCCAAAGATTCATGACCGTCAGAGAAGAAATTCCTCCTCATCGGCGTTTTAAATGGGCAACCCCTTATTCTGAAACTGTGCCCCCTAGTTCTAGATTCCCCCATGAGGGGAAACATCCTCCCTGCATCTACCCTGTCAAGCCCCCTCAGAATCTTATACGTTTCAATAATGTAACCTCTCATTCTTTTAAACTCCAGTGAGTATAGACCCAACCTGCTCAACCTTTCTTCATAAGACAACCCCTTCATCTCAGGAATTAACCTCGTGAACCTTCTCTGAACTGCCTCCAATGCAAGTATATCCCTCCTAAAATAAGGAGACCAAAACTGTACACAGTACTCCAGGTGTGGTCTCACCAGCACCCTGTACAGTTGTAGCAAGACTTCCCTACTTTTATACTCCAACCCCCTTGCAATAAAGGCCAACATTCCATTTGCCTTCCTAATTACTTGCTGTACCTGCATGCTAACTTTTTGTGTTTCATGTACAAGGACCCCCAGATCACTCTGTACTGCAGCATTTTGTAGTCTCTCTCCACTTAAATAATAATTTGCTTTTTTATCTTTCCTACCAAAGTGAATAACCTCACATTTTCCCACGTTATATTCCATCTGCCAAATTTTTGCCCACTTAACTTATCTATATCCCTTTGCAGCTTCTTTGTGTCTGCTTCACAACTTGCTTTCCCACCAATCTTTGTATCATCAGCAAGTTTGGCTACATTAGATTAGATACATACTTTGGTTCTGTTTTCACAAAGGAGGACACAAATAACCTCCCAGAGATGTCAGAGAACATAGGGTTTAATGAGAGGGAGGAACTGAATGAAATCAGTATTTCTAGGGAAATGGTGTTAGGGAAATTGATGGGATTGAAGACCGATAAATCCCCAGGGCCTGATAATCTACATCCTAGGATACTTAAGGAGGTGGCCCTAGAAGTAGTATTACTGGCCATCTTCCAAAATTCTATAGATTCTGGAACAGTTCCCATGGGTTGGAGGATAGCTAAAGTAAACTCACTATTTAAAAAGAGTGGTAGAGGGAAAACGGGGAATTATAGACCGGTAAGCCTGACATCGGTAGTGGGGAAAATGCTAGATTCCATTATAAAAGATGTAATAGCAGAGCACTTGGAAAACAGTGACAGGATCAGACAAAGTCAACATGGATTTACAAAAGGTATATCATGCTTGACTAATCTACTGGAATTTTTTGAGGGTGTAACTGGTAGAATAGATAAGGGAGAACCAGTGGATGTGGTGTATTTGGACTTTCAGAAGACTTTCGATAAGGTCCCGCATAAGAGATTAGCGTGCAAAGTTAAAGCACATGGGATTGGGGGTAAGGTACTGTCTTGGATAGAGAACTGTTTGGCAGACAGGAAGCAAAGAGTTGGAATAAACGGGTCTTTTCCCGAATGGCAGGCAGTGACTAGTGGGGTACTGCAGGGATCGGTGCTAGGACCCCAGCTATTCACAATATATATAAATGATGCTGATCTAGACGAGGGGACTAGATGTAATATCTCCAAGTTTGCAGATGACACAAAGCTGGGTGGTCGTGTGTGCTGTGAGGAGGATGCAGAGAAACTCCAGTATTATTTGGACAGCTTGGGTGATTGGGTAGATGCATGGCAAATGCAGTATAATGTGGATAAATGCGAGGTTATCCACTTCGGTGGCAAAAACAGGAAGACAGATTATTATCTGAATGGCAATAGATTAGGAGAAGGGGAAGTGCAACGAGACCTGGGTGTCCTTGTGCACCAGTTACTGAAGGTAAGCATGCAGGTGCAGCAGGCGGTTAAGAAGGCAAATGGTATTTTGGCTTTCATAGCGAGAGGATTCGAGTACAGGAGCAAGGATGTCTTGCTGCAGTTGAACAGGGCCTTGGTGAGACCACACCTTGAGTATTGTGTGCAGTTTTGGTCACCTTATCTGAGGAAGGATGTTCTTGCCATGGAGAGAGTGCAGCCAAGATTCACCAGACTGATATCTGGGATGGCAGGAATGACGTATGAGGAGAGATTGGGTCGATTAGCCTTATATTCACTAGAGCTTAGAAGAATGAGAGGGGATCTCATCGAAACTTATAAAATTCTAACAGGACTAGACAGACTAGATGCAGGAAGGATGTTCCCAATGGCGGTGGAGTCCAGAACCATGGGTCACAGTCTAAGGATAAGGGGTAAGCCATTTAGGACAGAGATGAGGAGGAATTTCTTCACCCAGAGAGTGGTGAACCTGTGGAATTCTTTGCCACACAGGGCAGTTGAGGCCAATTCATTAAATACATTCAAGAAGGAGTTGGATATATTTCTTGAGGCTAAAGGGATCAAGGGATATGGGGAGAAAGCAGGGACAGGGTACTGAATTTGGATGATCAGCCATGATCTCATTGAATGGCGGAGCAGGCTCGAGGGGCCGAATGGCCTACTCCTGCTCCTATCTTCTATGTTTCTATGTTTATTACACTTGTTCCCTTCATCCAAGTCATTAATATAGATTGTAAACAGCTGAGGCCCCAGCACTGATCCCTGTGGCACCCCACTAGTTACAGTTTGCCAAACTGAAAATGACCCATTTATCCTGACTCTCTGCTTCCTGTTAGTTAGCCAATCCTCTATCCATGCTAATATATTACCCCCAAACTCATGAGCTCTTATCTTGTGCAGTACCCTTTTATGTGGCACCTTATCGAATGCCTTCTGGTAATCGAAATACACTACATCTACCGATTCCCCTTTATCCACCCTGCTCATTACATCCACAAAGAACTCTAGCAAATTTGTCAAACATAGGGGGGAATTTTGCCTGCCCTGGGGAGGCGAGTTTGGAGGCAGGACTACCGGGAAAATGGCAGAATCTGGGGGCGGGTGCGCATCCGGCCCCCAACCCACCTCCGTGCCATCTTCCCAGGAGGTGGGTACCCGACCTGACAGATAGTTAACAGGCAGTTAAGAAGATTATCCCCATTTTACCCCTGCAAGTGCGGGCTTCCCGACGTCAGGAAACCTCGCCAGGGTCAGATAGGGGAGCAGTGGGTCTGCGGGGGTTGGAGGGGTACAAAAGTGCGCTGTGGAGGTGAGTGATGGGTGCAAGTGTGGAGAGGTAAGTATGTGAGGTGAGTGTAAAGTGATAGAAAATGTTTACTTACCTTTGTTTCTTCCTGCAGGCTTCAACAGTTGGGGAACCGGAGGCTCTGACATCTCACCAGCAGAGATGACAGATGGCTGCTGCATTCTCCGATGCAACAGCCATCTGATTTCTGCTCAGCAGATAGGTTTGATGAGTCTTGAATACAAGGACTCATCAAACAACAGAGAATGTCAGTGTTTGACAGCTTCACAGAGCTGTCAAACGATGATAATTCATCTGTCAAAATTTTGACAGATGTAGCGTCATACTCTGACGTTTTCTGTCACCGGCTTTCCCTTAATTGGCCTGCTAAACCCGTTGGGTGGGCTTAACAAGGTCAATCAAGGGAAAATAGCGTGGGTTGGCCAGAAGTCGATGGAGGCGGGACTGAAACCCGACAAGTGGGAATCCCACCTCCAAAAGCTCCCCATTGGCAAAATCCAGCCCTAATTTCCCTTTCATAAAACTATGCTGACTCTGCTTGACTGTATTATGATTTTCTAAATGTCCTGTTATTACTTCCTTAATAATGGACTCCAGCATTTTCCCAAAGACAGATGTTAGGCTAACTGGTCTATAGTTTCCTGCTTTCTGTCTCCCTCCTTTCTTGAATAGGGGTGTTACATTCGCGGTTTTCCAATCCGCTGGGAACTCTCCAGAATCCAGGGAATTTTGGTAGATTACAACCAATTCATCCACTATCTCTGCAGCCACTTCTTTTAAGACCCTAGGATGCAGGCCATCAGGTCCAGGGGACTTGTCCACCTTTGGTCCCATTATTTTACTGAGTACTTTTTCTCTAGTGATCGTGAGTGTTTTAAGATCCCCCCTCCCTATAGTCCCTTGATTATCTATTATTATTGGGATGCTTTTAGTGTCTTCTACCGTGAAGACCAATACAAAATATTTGTTCAAAGTCTCTGCCATTTCCCTGTTTCCCGTTATTAATTCCCCAGACTCATCCTCTTTAGTTACTCTCTTCCTTTATAATAACCTGTAGAAGCTCTTACTATCTGTTTTTATATTTATTATTAGTTTACTCTCATAATCTATCTTCTCCCTATTATTTTCTTAGTATCGCTTTGATTGAATTGGTTTAAAAAGCTGCCATCTGCTCCTTATTTAAAAATAAAACAAGGAAATTCAAAACTCCTGACACTCTGTATTTGTATTTACTACAGGAGGTCTCCAACTGCTGCGAATGATACCACCTCATTGCTGCAATACCCAACCACATAAGAGAAACTCATGAGCCCCAGGAAATACAAAATAACCTCCTCCAGAGCTTTTTGAAGGCTGCAGATGGAACGCCTGGCTGAGTATAATTGGGGAGGAGGCCACCTGGCCTGTGTTGTGTGAGATCCTGCTTCAACAGGAGCACCAGACTTCACACTTGCTGCCAGCTGCAATTTTAATTTTAATTTTTCAAAAATTGTGCTGAAGTGTCCAGTATTTAAACACATTTTTATAATTTTACAATTATAAAGGTTACCCCTTTTTTTTCTTTTCATAATAGTTTGAAACAATAATTGTTAGGACAAATTACCTTTCATCTAGCAATAAAAACATTTGCCTCTGTGTTACCAAGTTTGCTGTGGGTTATTTTTGAAACCTCTGCATGTGACAGAGTAAAATAGTAAACATGAGGAACAGATTGCCCATGTCCTTGAGATTAGAAAGTACCAGCTAAAACAGGGAGCCTATTTCCCTGCTGCAAGGATGGTTCAAAGGTAGAAGGGGCAAAAGATCATGGGCAAAAACTGGCAGAATGCAGGTTTAAAACATGGTTGCTCTTAGCAATCCTATCCCTCAAAAATGTGAAAAGTTAGGAAAAAATGTGACCTTTGCATGTTATACCCTTCTTAAATTGATCAGCAAAAAGTGAGCATTTAATTACAGGTCAGGCCTGGCATAAAGTGAAACATTTTGAAGCATCATCACAACAGTGACAGGAGTGAGTTAATACCAAGGAGTTTTCTGCCCTTGAGCATAGGTACAGTGGCCATGGAAAGGCAGCTCACAATACAGGCAGGAGGAGGGCAGGATTTACAGAGCTCATAGGAGGCTCACAACTCAGCTAGCCTGGCTGTGACGAAGAAGAAAGCAGAAAAATTCTCAGCTCAGCATGAGGGCCAGTATTAGGGTGTACCTCCTGGTCCAAGAAGACCTTTAAGGAAAGTCAACTATGTGCATGCACTACCAGTGGCAGTGAAGGTTACCACTTGCCACAGACATCTGCTCGGTATCTCATGGGACATTGCAAGAGTCAGTTACTTTGCTGGGTACCAATTCATAAAAGAAGTACATACATTTCAGCAGCATGAAGAATACAGTATGCAACAGTTTTTGCAAACTGATGGTTTTTCCAAGGTACAGGATGTAATTAACTACACATGCAGCCATTCATGCATTCACCAACAATCTTCAGCTTCAGCTCACCCAAAACTCTGCACAAAGTCCCGTTCACCCATCACCTCTTTTCTCGCAGGAATACATTGGTTACCAATCCCCTAACACTTCAAATGCCAAATTCTCATCCTCGTGTTTAAATCCCTCCATGGCCTCACCCCAGCTCATCTCGATAACCTCATCTAGTCCAACAAACCCCTTTAAATCTTTATTCCTCAAACTTTGGCCTCTTGTGCATCCCTTTCCCTTTGTCCCACCATTGGCAGCTGTGTCTTCAGCCACCTAGACCCCACGCTCTGAAAATCTCTCTCTAAATCCATCCACGTACAACTTCCCCTCCACCTTTAAGACCTTCCTTAAAGCCCACCTCTGACCAAGCTCACCCTTCCTAATATCTCCTCCTTTGGCTTGGCATCCATTCATCTGTGAAGTGCCTTTGAATTATTTCTATGCTAAAAGAACTGTATAAATGTAAGTTGTTGTTGGTGTTGATGAGGGAATCCCTGGGTGATATGATAACTAATCATGAATGACTTGTTTTTTTTTATTCATTCATGGGATGAAGGCAAGGCCAGCATTTATTGCCCATCCCTAATTGCCCTTGAGAAGGTGGTGGTGAGCCGCCTTGAACCGCTGCAGTCCATGTGGTGAAGATACTCCTATCGTGCTGTTAGGGAGGGAGTTCCAGGATTTTGACCCAGTGATGATGAAGGATCGGTGATATACTTCCAAGTCAGGATGGTGTGTTTATTTACAAATTAATCTGAGGATTGCCTTCCCCACACAGAGATAGAGTTTAAAGTACAAAGAAGATAAACTGGAAGGCATAGAAATAACCGACAAAAGGTGATTGACAAAAGTCACTAACAGAGAGCAGTAATGTAGGTGGCAAGTGAAACCAGTCATATACTGCTGGATATTTTAACTGAATCGCTGAATATGGGAGTTACACCTAAAGTGGACCAGTTGCAGAGGGATCGGAACTGGCTGGGAAATTGGGCCAAAAAGTGGTCAATGTCACTTAATGTAGACAAATGGAAAGTCATAAAGGTGGGTATCAGGAAAACTAGAAAGTGATAAGAAGTTGGCAACATGTCTTTACAGGTGGTAGATCATGCTTGTCAAATCTACTTGAGTAGATATAATGGAGTTAGATGACAAAGGGAACTTAATAGATCTAACATACTGAAATGATAGCAAAGCCTTTAACACAGTATTACATAGGAGATTACTATAGGAGGTAGAAAAACTTGGAATGTGGGAGAATTTTTGAAGTGGAAAAGAGGAAAACAAATAGTGAAAAAATAAATAGGAACAATCTACATGATAGACACAGGAGAGGGATCAAGGGTTTCAGTGGAAAATACCCTTAAATTATCAGCACAATATGCAGTGGTGATCATAGGCAAATTGGACCTCAGAAATTATAGCTCAAGGGATAGAGCCTAAATCCCAGGAAGTGACAGTTAAAACCATAGACCACATAAGTTTAGAGCACAGGAGGTGGTCATTCGGCTTGTCATGTCTGTTCCGGTTCTTTGCTAGAGCAGTCCAGAAACCAATCCCACCACCCTGTGCTCTCCTCATAGTCTTGTATCTAACTCAGCTTCAAATAGTTAGCTCCCTTTAGAAATCAGTCCATTCTCCAACAATCCTCTGCATGAACAAATTTCTCCTAACCTCTCCCCTCACTTTCTTCGTGATAATTTTAAGTTGCCCATCATCGACTCCCCAACTTGAAGAAATTGTCTTTTCCTATTCACTATCAAAACACTTCATAATTTAAAAAAGAAGCTTCTATTAATTGCTGTATAATCAAACTGATCATTTGTGGTGCTCATTAATCTGGAAACTTTCTTTATTTTGAGTTGGGGAACTGATGAGTGAGCAACGTGAAGATGGTATAATGGCCCGGAATTTGCAGTCGGGATGACGGCAAACTGGCAGCATTCGACGTCATTCTGCCTTTGAAACTGACCGCAACTTCGGGATTTGGTATAGAAATCCTGTCATTGACAGCTCCAAAACAGGCTGCACTGCAGCCGCGGGGCGCTAATGGTTACCGCCGCCGCTAACCTCCTGCTGAATTTCGCAGGAGGCGCTGGCGGTGCCGCGCCCGCAGTAGTTGCATTGCGCCCCTTTAGTGCTTAATGGGAGGCACAAAGCAACTGAATTTTTCCCCCTCTGCCTTTTGATTGGCTGCTTAGACAGCCTGTTGACGTCACAGCAGTTCGCACAAGGGAATCCCCATTAACTTCCGTTGACTTGAATTGAAGGTCAGAAAACCAGAAGTTCTCGACACAAGGATCGCGAGATCCTTGTGCGAAGTGTACTTCGGGGCCAGCAGCGAACGCCTTTGCTTCGCTTCACTGCTGACCGCAAATACTGAGCCAATATATTTAGACATCATTTGTGAATCAGACGACAGGTGTGCATCTCAAAACTAGGGTACTCCCCAAATCATGAAACTTTCTTTCCCTTTCGGGATGCTTGCTCACTTTATATTTGCAACATTTTCTGGGGTTGTGTCCACAGCGGTTCTCCTGATTGCCCAGTGTAACTTCAGCAGAAGATCTGTGAAAGCCCCAGAGAAAAGCCTGAAAACAGCCATTCACGCCGTTTTTCCAGGGTATCTGCGATCTTCTATTGAAATTATGTCAGGAGAATCCCATGGAAATTTTTCCCCATAATGTTGCTTATTGTGCTCCAGAGAAGAAAAATTCATGTTTATAGAAAGTCAGGTTATACCCGGGTGTATACAAAGCACTGGTCTCCTGTCAGCTTAAAGGGTTGCTGCACTCTTAAAAGGATGCAGCATCTTTTTAGAAGCAGACTTTGTGGACAGCACTAATGAAGAAGCTTCAAGAGTTGCCCCTTTCAGAGAAGAGAGTCTGAAAGTTATACCATTCATTGCTCCACAGCACTTGGGATCACTGCCCCCCCCACCCACCGCAAGGCAAGCAATCTGACATTCATCTTTATAAAAGGGGTGAGCTGCCCGCAGTTGCACAACAGGAGATGGCTGCTCACCCAAGTGATGATAATAAAGTCTGAGCATCAATTTGGTGCCAGCCTCGGGCCTCCTAGTTGGGGCGTGTGCAGCTGGTTATGGACCGGCCATAACCAATTTCTACCCCAAATAGTGATTGATTGTTTTAGTGACTGATAGAAAGACAGTACTGAAAGGGCACAAATTTAAAATAGTCACAAAAAGAATTAAGGGGGAGGTTTGAAAAAAATTCTTTACATGGAGGGTGGTTAGAATATGCCATTCTCTGCCATAAACCACTGTTGAAGCAGGGTCTGTGGGCGGGGTTTCTGCTTCTCTGCTCACCAGCCTGTGACTTTATGCCCATTCCCTGTAATGGCTGGAAAATCACAGGCAGGCGTGTGCAGAGCAGAAAATCTTGACCTATAAATTATTTTAAAAGAGGAATATTAAAGGATGTAGGAAACATGCAGGTGCATGAGATTAGACTGGATGGCTCATGTGTGGAGTACAACTTGCATTATACAGTGCCTTTCATGACCTCAGGACATCGCAAAGTACTTTACAGCCAATGAAGTACTGTTGAAGCGTAAGTATTGTTGTAACATAGGCAAACACAGCAGCCAATTCTGAACACAGCAAGGTCCCACAAATAACAATGAGATGCATGATCAAATAATTTTGTTTTATTGGTGTTGATTGAGGAATAAATGTTAGCCAAGGGACCAGTACCGACTTGAAAGGATGAATGGATGGTTTCTGTGCTATAAAATTCTCTGATTCTATGATTAGCTACTATTTTTCATTGTCACTAATGAAATCAACATTTTCAGCAATTGCACATTTCAAAAGCATCCATTATGATAATTTTGCGAGCAGTTTGTTAATCTTGACAAATAACAGCCTCAATTTTCAAGAAAATGGGAACTTCAGCTCCTAAAAGTCTATGGGATATATTTTAAACTAGGTTAATTATATCTGAATATTTAATTTGAGTAACCCACTGAGCAGAAGACTTTTCTTCTGTTATTACTGCTAATCTCAGTTTTACTTATAGCTCAAAAGGAGAGTAGTGAATAATGTACTTACTAGCTATTATTAATGACTGTGAAACCCCTGTTAAAGGCTAATCTAGCGGTTATATAATAAAATCCAGAGGTGGGTCACAACATTCCATTGGAATTTCACCTGAAGGTGGTTTCCCAACTCCTGAAGCTGGAAGTAACATTACATGACAGCCGACCTGCTATATACTTTGAAAACATCTCAGAAAATGAGCGAGACTTATCGGATAGCTCTTTCAAACAGCTGGCACAGGCACAATAGGCCAAATGGGCTCCTTCTGTGCTGTATTATTCTATGAACACTTCCAGGTGAAGTCTGGGGGAATAAAGGGCTCCAAACTACAAGATTGGCATTGATGGTTAGCTATTCAACACAGTGAGGGAGAGGTGATTGTAACTGGCAGGCATGCTTACTGCAGTGCAATCATGGAAGGCCTGGCTGACCTAGTGAGATCATTAAACATGTTGTGACCATGAGTGTCAAATGGTAGAATTGGCACAGATGGCCCTGGCCTCCTCCTTCCTCTTACCCGCTGCAGTTCTCCTCTGGGCCCTCTTTGTGTCTGTTCCAAAAGAGGCCTCCCTCCTGAACCTAACCTCCTGAAACAGCACTATATCAACATCAGCATTTGTTCCCTGCAGCAGTCCTCTCTGATGTGTTTAGATGAAGAAATTGCTTTGTTAGAACGCAAAGGTAGTTTGGTGTTATGGCCCCTTTAAATTGCTGTAGGTTTTTATATTGTGCAGAGTGTGCAGTGCCCCACCCCCAAATCAGTGAGGGCCCAATGACAGACTCTAATATCTGGAATTCACACAAATCACTCTGATCCCAGGAATGGCAGTTGGGTCAGCGCTCATGATATTCTGTGGGGATCGCGGCCCCAGTAGAAAATCCAGCCCGACTTCTCCATTCTGGGACAATCGTGTCAAAACAAGGTGGGCCATTTTCTGTGAGTGACAAAAAGAAAGATGTCGATATCATGATAGATCAGAGACATAAATGATTCTTTTTGTCACATTGGTACACATCTAAAACTGCATCAACAAATTAGCTAAAACTCAGAGAAGATGTTCACAAACTTTTCCAACAAGTAAATTCATGACATTGTCGTTTTGCAGAACTTAACTTCTGGCTGTGTTCTGCACATGAGACGTGAAAGCATGCTAGAGTCATCCCTGAGAATGATGGTGTTACATTGAAACTTCAACCTTAGATTTTCTTTGAACAAAAATGCTTCTTTAACTTAATATATCTCTTTGTTTAATACAGATCTGAGTTTGTAATCCAGATGTAAAATGCTGCTCTGATTTCTGGATGAGATCCAAAGCTCCATCTGCTGAAACTCCAATTACACGAAGAACACTGACCTATAAAAGTACAGTATTAAAGCTGTTGCAGCCATATAGAAAGAATGTTAATAACAACCCCTCACCAGTTCGATAGTTGGTATACAGCCATGGCTGGAACAATAAACCCTCCATTTTATGAACTAGATAATTGGCACCATATTTGTTCAATAGGGTGAATATTAAAATGTTAAAGGTCCCGTAGATAGTTAAACTTTGATCTGCAACTGTCTTTCAAGCTATAGTTATATATTCAAGCTACAGTTATATATTATAGCTGTGTAGCAGACTGTAGTTCCAAACCCTTTAAAGACTAGCTTCAGATAGAAGCAACTTTTCCTTCACAAATTGTTCGTCACATTACATTTATTTTTTGGGGCTGGGGTGTGGGGAAGCACACTAGCACTAAAGCATAGGCAACAAGAAGAATAAATAACAAGGAGAATCTTAAGCACACAAATCAATCCAAAAATGTTGTGAAGCTGGTTTGAGCTTCCACATTGTATTTGTCTCACCCAGCTGAAAATTTAAAGGTAAAAGTAACATTTATAACAGAAGAAACTCAAATATAAAGCAACTCTACTGAAAATGTTTATCATTCTCACAAGTGCCTGTACAGTGCTGTAAAACTACAAAAAATGTTGTCTGAGAGAGGCCTACTGCTGTTTGCAACCCTGAACTCACTTTGAAGTGCTTGATGCTAAAGTAAATTTTAGAAATTATTGTGATTGACCTCAAGATTTTCCATTCAGAAAGCGTGCTAAGATTTGGGAGCTAATTTTCAACCTCACTGCCCGAGATGGAGCAGATCTCCTCTACCCATTGTAGAACCCATTCCATTGTTTCTAAATACCACCCCTCAAGCCCTAACCCACTTTCCAAGTGATAAATTATTGACAGAACAAAGATGGGGGTGGGGGTAGAAATTGGTCTCAGCATCTTTTCCGGCAAAAAATGGTCATAGAGTCATTGCACACCGAGCACACGCCAAAAGCTGGAGACCCGAGACTTGCCCCAAATTGAGCCTTGGGTCTCAGTTCAATAATTGCGGAGAGCTGCCAGCGATTGTCGTACTTCCAGAGACAATTCACCGGTCACCACGGGACCACTTTGGGCCGTCTGCCTCGCCGGCAGTGTCTCTCGGGTAAGTTCTGGGTGTGGAGGAGGAGAACAGGAGGTAGGCGAGCACGGGCCGACAACAGCCTATGGTAATGCTGTGGAGTTGGGAGGAGCAGGTGTGCTCCTGCTGGCTGTATATGCAGGTAAGCATTAAAAAAATCCTTACATTTTTGTTGGGATCTCCGGTGGTCCCTTGAGTGGCCGTCGATTAGGCCACATTTGTAACCGTAATCCTGAGCATAGTGGGCCAGTGCTCCAGGCAGATGAAATTCCAGGAAGGGGTCCTCAAACAGGTGTTAATCTGCTGATTTGCATATGCAATGGGCCTAATACCTGTTTCAGGCAAGTGGCAGGGACACTTGGAAAGTTGCCTTATCAATATGACGGTGTCCTGAACTTTCCCTTTTTGATTCTGTTTTCCACCCACAAAAGGGACGCAATGAGGTCCAATATCTCCCCCAGGAAATCATTTTTGGGGGCATGGGGGTAAAATGAAAAGCCCCAAATAGCTGCAAGCCCTGATGTGCTGGCATAAAAATGGCAGGGCCCACCGACTAGTTGCCCCCCTGACTCCATCCCACTTTCTGGGGTCAAGTGCATTTGCATAAATTGTGGCTGGGGGGTGGGTGGGGAGAATGAACCTGCACCATTTGTGACACATTTGGGGTGCCCACTCAAGGGGCAGAGGACTGGCTGTGGAGCGTTGGCGAACTGCATGTGTCAGCTGAAGATTTTATATATCATTAAAAAAGCAGTCCACTTTTAAATAGGCTGGTTTCCCTATGGCAACCGATGGCACCGCACTCATTGCCATTGGGAAAGAGGCTTTTTAAATTGCTGCGAGGCCCACTATTGTTAGGATCATGCAGACATACATTTTACTGGGGGCAACAGTGGCAGAATTGACAGAAATTTGTGTGGATGACCTCATGCCACCAGTCCACCTCTTTCACTCACATCCACACTGAAGGGAGCTGTTGCATTTCTTTTATGTGTTTTTATCTCAAAACTCACAAATAACCAGGATTCATACAAACAGCAATAAATTATGGCAGGACTGTACCAGTTGTTCATTTGAAGGGAGGTTTTGAATAAAAGTCTAATTTCAACACATATATTTAAGTAGAATGTTATGGTAATACTAAATATTGTTGCTTAAATTTTCTTAAATTTCATATAATTCTTTAGAAAGACCTATACCGTATGCTGATGGGCAATAAAGGAAAAGAGCTTCTTCCCTGCGTTACATGTAGAGATTTATTTATATAACTGTGGGAATTATCTACCTGCATTAGGTAAGGGAAGCACTTTTATGTAATAGGAACCAATCAGAATCATCCTTTACACTGTCTCCAAGGAGGTGAAAGCCTACTTTTTTTTTATTCATTGATGGGATGTGGGCATCGCTGGCTGGCTAGGCCTGCATTTAGTGCCCATCCCTAATTGCCCTTGAGAAGATGGTGGTGAGCCGCCTTCTTGAACCGCTGCAGTCCATATGGTGTAGGTACACCCACAATGCTGTTAGGAAGGGAGTTCCAGGATTTTGGCCCAGCGACAGTGAAGGAATGGCGACACAGGTCCAAGTCAGGATGGTGTGTGGCTTGGAGGGGAACTTGTAGGTGGTGATGTTCCCATGCGTCTGCTGCCCTTGTCCTTCTAAGTGGTAGAGGTCGCGGGTTTGGAAGGTGCTGTTGAAGGAGCTTTGGCGAGTTGCTGCAGTGCATCTTGTAGATGGTACACACTGCAGCCACAGTGCGCCGGTGGTGGAGGGAGTGGATGTTGAAGGTGGATGGAGTGCCAATCAAGCGGGCTGCTTTATCCTGAATGGTGTCAAGCTTCTTGAGTTTTGTTGGAGCGGCACTCATCCAGGCAAGTGGAGAGTATTCCATCACACTCCTGACTTGTGCCTTGTAGATGGTGGAAAGGCTTTGGGGAGTCAGGAGGTGAGACACTCGTCGCAGAATTCCCAGCCTCTGGCCTGCTCTTGTAGCCACAGTATTTATATGGCTGGTCCCGTTCAGTTTCTGATCAATGGTAACCCCCAGGATGTTGATAGTGGGGGATTCAGCGATGGTAATCCCATTTAATGTCAAGGGGAGATGGTTAGAGTCTCGCTTGTTGGAGATAGTCATTGCCTGGCACTTGTGTGGTGTGAATGTTACTTGCCACTTGTCAGCCCAAGTCTGAATGTTGTCCAGGTCTTGCTGCATATGGACACGGACTGCGTCAGTATCTGACGAGTCTCGAATGGTGCTGAACAGTGTGCAATCATCAGCGAACATCCCCACTTCTGACCTTATGATGGAGGGAAGGTCATTGATGAAACAGCTGAAGATGGTTGGGCCTAGGACACTGCCCTGAGGAACTCCTTCAGTGATGTTATGTGATTGGGATGAATGACCTCCAACAACCACAGCCAACTTCCTTTGTGCTAGGTATGATTACAACCAATGGAGAGTTTTCCCCTTGATTCCCATTGACTTCAGTTTTGCTAGGGCGCCTTGATGCCACACTCGATCAAAAGCTGCCTTGATGTCAAGGGCAGTCACTCTCACCTCACCTCTTGAGTTCAGCTCTTTTGTCCATGTTTGGACCAAGGCTGTAATGAGGTCAGGAGCTGAGTGGCCCTGGCGGAACCCAAACTGGGCATCAGTTAGCAGGTTATTGCTGAGTAAGTGCTGCTTGATAGCACTGTCGACGACACCTTCCATCACTTTGCTGATGATTGAGAGTAGACTGATGGGACAGTAATTGGCCAGGTCGGATTTGTCCTGCTTTTTGTAGACAGGACATACTTGGGCAATTTTCCACATTGCCGGGTAGATGCCAGTGTTGTAGCTGTACTGGAACAGCTTGGCTAGGGGCGCAGCTAGTTCTGGAGCACAAGTCTTCAGTACTATTGCCGGAATGTTGTCAGGGCCCATAGCCTTCGCAGTATCCAGTGTCTTCAGCTGTTTCTTGACATCATGTGGATGAATCATCGCTCCTGTGTTTTGTTGACAATTAAGAAAAATCAATATAAACCACTTACATAGATTCTACTTTGTAACATGCCTGAAACACAGGGAGAGAGAGAGAGAAGCAGCGACAAAACAAAGAGAAAGGCAGACAGGCAGTTTCTTTCCTCATTCTAATTAAACACTTTTTAAAAAGAAAACAAATTAAATTTTAATAACAAATAAAGTATATTTGAGGGAAACAGATAACAGGAGAGTAGGAGTGGGAGGGGAAGATAGAAACTAGTTGAGGCTGAGGGAGCCTCTGGCATCTCACCACTGTCTTTAAGGGAAATAAGTAGAGCTGGGGTGTAGGTAGATGGTCAAAGGTGAGGTGAATTTCAGTAAAACAAGGGGGAAAGTAGGATACAGAAGTTAAATGAATATTTCAAAGGAGAAGAGGTAGGGGTAGTGTGGCAGCAAGAGGAGTAGTGGGAAGGTGAATGAGTAGGGGACACAGTGAGAGTGAGAAGGTGGGGTATGCACGAGTGATTGAGGAGGGGATAGGAAGAGACCAGCCAAGGGATACATTTTCCCCACAACTCACTCCAAATGAAATCTGCAGTCATTGTTGACTCATTTCTTTACCACAGCACACCATACCACTCACCACGCCAAAAAGAAAGAAGGAAAGACAGAGGAACTGAAACCAGGGTACAGTGCTGTAGTGGTTATATTATTGGAGTAATAATCCAGAGAGCACAAGTTCAAATCCTACAATGGCAGTTTGATAATTGCAGCATGGTGGCATAGTGGTTAACACTGTTGCCTCACAGCGCCAGGGACCCAGGTTCAAATCCGGCCTCGGGTGACTGTCTGTGTGGAGTTTGCACATTCTCCCCGTGTTTGCGTGGGTTTCCTCCGGGTGCTCCGGTTTCCTCCCACAGTCCAAAGATGTGCGGGTTAGGTTGATTGGCCATGATAAAAATTGGCCCTTAATGTTAGGGGGGATTAAATATGTGGGGTTACGGGGTTACGGGGATAGGGCTTGGGTGGGATGGTTGTCGGTGTAGGGACCGGGTGCTAGGGTTTGGATGATCAGCCATGATCTCGTTGAATGGCGGAGCAGGCTCGAAGGGCCGAATGGCCTACTCCTGTTCCTAGTTTCTATGTTTCTATGTATTTAGATTTTAAAAATCTGGAAATAAAAAGCTGCTGTTACAAAACGTGGCAATGAAGCTTTCAGATTCTCGTAAAAACCCAACTGGTTCACCAATATCTTTTAGTAAAGGAGCTCTACCATGCTTACCTGGTCTGGGTTATATGCGGCACCTGTCCCACACCAATGTGATTAATTCTTATCTACCCTCTGAAGTGGCCTAGCAACAGTTAATGGGGTGTGGGCATGGGAATCGGGGGGACTCTGGAATCGGAGAGGGGGGGGCTTTGGAATCGGGGATGCTCTAAAATCAAGGGGCTCAAGAATGGGGGGAAGACAGGGAGACTGGGGAAAGGGGCTCGGGGAGAGAGGGAGACTGGGGAATGGGAAATGAGCGGGAGACTTGGGAACACGGCTCGGGGAGAGAGGGAGACTGGGGAATTGGGGGCTTGGTAAAGGGAGACTGGGGAATGGGGGGACGGGGGAAGAGAGGAAGACTGGGGAATGGGAGATGAGAGGGAGACTGGGGAATAGGGAGTTTGAAAATTTTATTTAGATTTAAAAATCTGGAAATAAAAAGCTGGTATTACTAACAAAAACATGACATGGTCAAGAATGATGAATGTTATATGTTTTCTGTATGGTTGTGTGATGTGATGGGGAATAAGGCCATGGGGAGAGACTGAAGAATAGGGGATCAGGTTGAGATAGGGAGACTGAGGGATGGGGGATGAGCTGGAGACTGGTGATTAGGGGCTTGGGGAAAGAGTGAGACTGGGGAATGGGGGCGCAGAGGAGAGATGGAGCCTAGGGAATAGGGTGGGCATGGGGCCCAGCATTTCCCACAGAGATGGAAGCAGCAGCAGCAAGGTGGTGAATGGGAGCGGCGCTGAGAGAGGAGCAGCCAGTAAAGTGGCAAGTGGGGACCTTACTGTGGGTGAATAGTGAAAGATTGTTTCTACTGGTAGGCAAATGAGAAACAAGGGAATGGAAACCAAGAATTGAACTGAGGGCTATTAGATTGTGGGATCCTTCACATGTGGCTACATGAGGTAGAGCCTAGATCTTCATTTCAAAGGGAATGTGACAGATATTTGATCATATGTTCAGAAGTCATGTGATCCAGCATCACATGGTCAGGTCACATGTGATCAGAGTGTCGTGTGATCAAACGTCCAGGAATGTCTCCAACCAGAGTTAGCAACCTTGGGAGTGATAGTATTCTCCGAATGACCTTGGAAGAGCAACTTGCCTTTTAAAAAATATACACAGTTTCAATATTTTAGTTTCTGCATTGATATATTTGAATGATAAGCCTTTTAAACATATAATAGTATTCCAATGGATGAAAAGATTAAATGATACAGAACAAAGCAATGTATTTATAAACAACAGAGAAAGTAGGTTAAAAGAAATTGTTGGATAAATATTCTCAATATATTCTATGAAACCATTAGATTCACATGTTTCTGTTGTCAAATTTAATAAAAATGTTGCTCAAGTGTTTCTTCTTTAAAATGTTTGAAATTATATTAAGTATATTCAAATGACTATATGAAAGCGTGCACAGTAATATTAAAATTGATCAGAAGCAGCGGTGGCATTGTGGCATGATGTTGCAGTATTACAGAGGATTGAAGCTCCAACATTCCATGCTGTAGAATGGTACGATAGAAATCATGACCATCAACGTTCTCACTAAGCTATGCGGTCGTGCAGCTGTCTGGAGGTCTCCTGCAGGCTGCTTACCGGCTTTTGAATAGGAGGTTTTGTGCATGCGCAAAATTTTGAATAGGCCATGCAGCCTGTTAAAGGGACCGCGCACCCAAAAAAATTTAATGGGAACATTGATGACCATAATTTCTTAAAGCAACTTCACAATTTACAGTATCCTCTGTGGGACTGCCAATGGCAGGTCAAAAGCGTCCATACTGGGAAGGAGGTAAAATCAGAGAGCATCCCCTTGTGATTGGTTTTGAATGAGATGTTAGCCCACGCCATCTGCCTGTTCTATTAATTCAGGTGGATATTGAAGATCCCATAACACTATTCTAAGAAAAAGAAGGAATTCTGCTGGTAGCTTGGCCAACATGCTTCCCTAATCCACCATCACCAAAAGCAGATTAACTGGTTATTAAGGTGACAGCCTTAGCTCAGTGGTAGCACTCTCGCCTCTGAGTCAGAAGGATCAAGTCCCACTCCAGAGGCTAGAGCACATAATCTAGGCTGGCACTCCAGTGCAGTACTGAGGGAGTGCTGCACTGTCAGAAATGCTGTCTTTCAAATGAGATGTTAAACTAAGGTCCCATCTGCCCTCTCAGGTGGACGTAAAAAGATCCCATTGTACTATTCGAAGAAGAGCAGGGGAATTCTCCCTGGTGTCCTAGTCAATATTTATCCCTCAACCAACATCACTAAAAACAGATTATCTGGTCATTATCTCACTGCTGTTTGTGGGACCTTGCTGTGCATAAAATTGCTGTTCATCTACACAACAAGTGGCTGCACTTCAAAGTAATTCATTGTACGTGATGTGTTTTGAGACATTTCTAAGAGACATGTTAAGGCATTATATAAATACAAGTACAGTACTTTCTTTATAGGATAGAATCCCACAGGCCTAATAGCTGGTTTGGGACATCGGGGTACATGAAGGAAGAAAAAATAACCAGCAAAAAATATATATCTTTTATTCATTGATGTAGATGCAGCCTAGTGCTGCAACACAGGATGTTTGGGAAATCATGTGAGGCTCCTTGGGTTGTGCCTCAACAACTTTTTTAAATCTGACCACAAAACAGCATTTGCAAAGGTTGTGTGGATGGCTATAATCATCCAAAATCCTCAGTTAGGATGTGTGAATGAAGAGCTAACCAAGCAGATAAAACATATTGGGGTCGATTTTGGTCTCAGTACCATTCTGTTTTGATCAGCAGTATCAGGGCAGTAACAGGACCAAATTCACAGTGCAGCATTTACCGCCCCACTCCTGCTGATGTCCTCTACCTGCTGCAGTTTTGGAGTGGGCCAGGAACTAGGCATTCAGAGCTTCTGCCTGAAACAGGCGGGAACCGTGTTAAGTTATGGAAATCAGGGTACTATGATGTACATAGGATCCCAATGCAATTCTTATGATGCACCGCATGCCACAAGTCCCATTCAAACCAGGAGTCATTAAAGGAGGTCTCTCCAAAAGTAGTCCAGGTAAGTTTTTTGAATGATTTTTGTGCCACTCCTGGCCGCACTATAATCTCTGTGGAGGAGCCTTCGGATTTTGCACCCTCCTCGCCTCCCCCACCCGCTCTCCCACCCCCCACCATTGTTGAGCTCCCTGTCCACCTTTCAAATGCATGGGTAAATGAGGCCAGACCATGAAAGTAGGTAAGTTTTGCATCATGAAAATTGTATCTGTGTCCTATATATGTTATAAAATGCTGATTTGCATAACTTAATAAAAATGGCTTGGGCCTTCGGCGAAGCTCAACAGTTAGGCAGTGGACTCATTTTCCCACCACCCGCCCAACGGGATCACTTGAAAATCAACCCCATTGAAAATAGAATTTTAAAAATTGAGCACAGATTGTACAACTATCAAGTACATCCAAGAGTTATTTTGGCAATGTAAAAGTTATTCCACAATTGTGCCTTGCAACAATATTCAAATAAATACAGAAAAGTAAGATTTTAAAACGTACTATATGACATATCAAACAAATAAATATATTTTTTAACTGTAATTATTTATATAACCTCTTTAAGAATATGTTTATGATATTTCAGAAAGACCTTTTAATAGTATAACTTGTAATTTTACCAGAATTGGTACAAAAGCATTTTTTAAGTGAAATGTATAATTGAATATAATGGATGAAGTTTAATGACTGTATTTGTTAGTTCACACCAATCCAATTGATAAACTAACACCATTTACTTTTACTCAGCCTCCAGGGGAATATATACTCAACCCATGTCTAATTGCTAAAATCAGTTACGATTGCAGAATCTGCCTGTGGTGCTAATTTCTTGGGAATTCAGTAACTATTAACGGCAACAGCAGGATTGCAGAATTATCTGCTAGCAGCATTTTAGTGTTGGATCAATTGTTGTAATGTTGCTTTAAGATAACTTCACTTGTAGACGTTGCAGTTTTTTTTTCCTTCACATGAATTTCTGGCAGGAGAACACTTTAGAAGTGCATTTACATTAGTCATAAAAAGAAAAGGCTTGGCACGGCTTCAGTTACCAAGGTTCTGTCTGGCCCGTGGCAGCACACTGAAGATAATATCCAGCAATCCAACCCGAGGCATAGTCAAAGAAAGATAAACTGGTGAACGTAATCATTCAGAGTTTTTCCAGATACTGTAAATGTACAGATTGAAAGAGTTTGTGAGATCTTCTAAGCGTATTTTTTGAAACATTTAAATCAGATTCATTTTGGGATCTTGTACTATAAAATGTAAGTTTGTTTATCCTTAGTAAAATTTTGACCTTACGTTTCTGATCCAAAGACCTATCACGATTAGATTTTATTTGTCACTGCAGCCTGTTCCTTTATGTACCCTTCATTTTGAAACATTCTTTGCAAATTAAATACTAATGCATTAGACTTTATTCCTATACTATCATTATACATAAAAATTGGGCCTGTTCAATTAATAATCCTTGTAAATCTATCAGATTGAAAAAAGCTCTCAATTTTCCTATTTATGAAATAAATATATGAAAACAATAAATATATCCGTTACAGTCATAAATGGTAAGTGTTGCAGTTTTGTCAGTCAGAGTGAAGTCCCTCCAAACTACATTAATGAAAAGAAAGAACTTGCATATATATAGTGCCTTTCATAACCTTTCAAGACATCCCAAAGTGCTTTAGAGCCAATGAAGTATCTTTGTAGTCACTGTAATATAGGCAAACACAGCAGCCAATTTGTGCACAGCAAGATCCCACAAACAGCAATGAGATTAATGACCAGATAGTCTTTCTTTGATGTTGTTAGTTGACTGATAAATGTTGGCCAGATCACTAAAGTTTCAGAGCCCCACTAGCCTACATTTCTAAAGAGCTGCATCAAACGAAACATTGCAGAGCACTTTACAGGCAGAAAAAAAGCAGTGAGCACTGAGAAGGAAGGAAAAGGGACAAAAGAAAGTTTAGGGATGCCAAAGGAATGGGTTGAAGAGATGGGTTTCAGACGTCTATTGAAGGTGAGTAGGAAGATGGCAAGGTGGACAAATTAAGGGAGCGAGTTTTAGCGAATAACAGAGTGGTCAATAATGGTAGAGCAAAGGGATGGGGAACAAGGAGTAAATTAGCATTGGAGGAGAAGAGGGTGCGAATGGAGTTGATTGGCTAGTGTAGATTGCTAAATTAGGATGGGACAAGGCCATAGAGGATTTTGAAAACAACGTCAAAGATCTCAAAGTCTACTTGCTGTAGCATGGGGAGAAAATGGAGTTTTGAACAGGCATAATAACAGCAGAACATGTGCAAGTGAGGACACGGGCCGCAGCATTTTGAATGAGTAGCAATTTGTGAGGCTGAAGATAAGGGACACTGACTAGGAGAGCATCAGAGAAGCTGCGTGCATGGTGATAAATATGTGGATTCGAGTTTCGGCATCAGAGGGGAAGCAATGGGTGGAGGCTGACGATGTTAAGAAGGTGATCTTGGTAACGAATAGATATGAGAAAGAAGCTCAACTCAGGGACAATCAGTAGATCAAGCTTCTACACTTTCGGACTGAGTTTTAGTTTAATATGTGCTAAACATAACAGAATGATAGATTCCTATGGTTGTTAGTTTGGAACTTCTTACTTTGGTGCCACAGTCTCCATTATTTATTGATTTATGGTCCAGATGGCATGCAGTGAAGGAACGAATGCAGTTTGAGTTTTATCTGTCCCTTCCTTTAATCAGAGTAGGATTTTGTAATATATGGTCCAGGCAATTAGTTCATTTGATTAGCCCATGTTAAAATTCATTAAGATAGCATGAGATCTGTGGCAGCATTAAAGAATAATCTAAGTACCAACTATGTCCAAGACAAATTTCAATTTACTGCATCCTACCCATAGTCTACAGACAGTTGGAAGAGCCAAGGGTTTCCACCTCATTGTGGGGAGACCACAAAATGCAGGTTTAGGAATCTCCGCCAAGTCTATCCACAACAGATGTGACAACGCCCTACAGCAAGATCCTGAGGAGCTCCAATACAGCTACTAAAATGTTTATCGTTTAAGTGAAACTTAACTTCTCAGTTAAAATGAAAATTTAGCTGAGCGATAATGGCAAGTGGTGTGGTTATCCAGCCAACAGTCTTAAGTGTTGAGGGCAGTTGTACTAAAACAACTCTAATGAAGTCTGCCTACAGGATGTGCGTTGTTATGGGAAGCTTGGATCGTAATTTCTGTAGATTCAGAAAAACTGTCTAGCATAACAAAAGTGAAGGTGATAGAGTGAAGGAACTTGTTACAAAAATTAAATTAAATGTAGTAGCCTTGTATTGATTTGGGGCTTGCAAGCTCAGGATTTATTCTATATGGCTCGGATATTGGGTATGGTGGTGTAGTGGTTATGTTACTGGACTAGTAATTCAAAAGCCGGGACTAATAATCCAGTGTGAATGCGAGTTCATATCTCACCATGGTAGTTTGAGAATTTGAATTCTGTTAAATAACAATCTGGAAATAAGGTATCAGTAAACGTGACCCTGAAGCTGTTGGATTTTTGTAAAATTCCAACTGATTCACCAATGTCCTTTAGTGAAGGAAACTTTCCATCCTTACCTGGTCCGATCTATACATGGCTCCAGAACCACACCAATGTGGTTGACTCGGAAGTGGCCTAGCAAGCCACTCAGTTGCATCAAACCTCTGCCTTCTCAGGGCAACCAGGGATGGGCAATAAATGCTGCACTTTTCCAGTGACACCCACATCCTGGGAATTAATATAAAACAGATCCTGGAGTCCCCAGCTCCTTTCAGTGTAATGCGTATTGCTGATGACACAGAAAACCACTTTTTATTGCATTTCTTTGCACATAAAAGATGTGATGAAATATTCCATTCATCACTCATCAGTATTTCTCTGCCTGTGACTGTGGTTGGTTTCAGTTTCATTTCCATTGTATTGTACTGTGTGTAGGGCTCCGCCCATACCTGGCTCCTATGTAAGCTGGCCCAGCCTGCAGCACATCCAGTACGGCAGACCTCTGGATGGAAGATACATTCTCCTCTGTGTGTTACCTTCTAAGTCAATAAAAGCCTTGTTTTGTTTCGCTAACATCGAGTCTCGGATTTATTGAGGCACATCAATTTTATTGACTTAATTTTCAACACAATGGATCAACTCTTGAAACCCGAACATTTGGATTTGGACCAGCATGCTTCGGACGCATCGGCACGCTTTGGACACTGGTTTATGTGTATGGAATTGTTCCTGGACAATTCCGCAGCCGTCAAAGACGCTACAGACGCTGCGAGTATGAAACTCGGAATTCTGCGGAATTGGGTAAGCCACCGGGTTTACCCCCTCATCCAAGACGCTGACACGTACCCGGCCGCCTGCGACATCTTAAAGGCACATTACCAGCAGCCTACGAATGAGGTGTATGCTAGGCATCTGCTCGCTACTCGCGCACAGTGACCTGGGGAATCGGTGGAGGAGTTCCTAGGCACCCTGAAAACACTTGGCAAAGACTGCAAGTGCCAAGATGTAAAAGCCGCAGTGTACACTGATGAGCTTGTTCGTGATGCCTTTATCACAGGCCTCAGCTCCACTTACATCCGGCAGAGACTGCTGGAAAAAACGGGATTGGACCTGAAACAGGCTGCGGACACCGCACGATCCCTGGATGTGGCCCAGAGAAATTCGGACGCCTACTCTTCAGCCCGCGCCGTCCACGCCGCCACGTGTGCACCAAGGGCGCCGCCATCTTGGAAGGCATCTTCCCCGCCCGGCAGCCCGACACCGTCGGGGCCCCGCTCTCCCCCCAGAAGCCCTACGACAGCCGTGACGCGTCGGGGACCCAACTGCTACTTCTGCGGGCAGCCGAAGCACACCAGAAACCTGTGCCCGGCGAAAGGCACCACCTGCTTTAAGTGCGGTAAGAAGGGGCACTTCGGGAAGGTGTGCAGAGGGAACCCCGCCGGAAAACCCGCCACCGCCGCATGTGCGCCGTGGGAGCGGCCATCTTGGACGCCATCTTGCCCGACCTCGTGGGGTCCGCCATCTTGTGAGCAGACAGCGTGGACGCCATCTTGTCTCGATCAGGGCCCTACAGTGGCATCGGTCACAGTGGACCAGACCAGGCCGCGCCCGCTATCCAAATCAATGGTGGACATCGAGGTAAACGGGTGCAGGGTTAAATGTTTAATTGACAGTGGAAGCATGGAGAGTTTTATCCACCCTGAACTGGTACAACAACTCTCCCTAAAGGTGGTCCCTACTCGGGGTACCATCTCTATGGCTGATAAAACCCAGACATCGACCATTATGGGTTACTGCACGGTACAATTGTCCGTTAACGGAACTGTATACGATAATTTTAAAGTATTAATCATGAAGAATCTATGTGCGAGCGTGATCTTGGGCCTGGATTTCCAGTGCTACCACCAAAGCATCACGCTCAATTACGGTGGGTCCCAGCCGCCCCTCACAGTGTGCGGTCTGGCTACCCTGAAGGTAAAGCCGCCTTCGCTATTCGCGAACCTTACCCCTAACTGCCGGCCAATAGCGACCAAAAGCAGGAGGTACAGCTGGGAGGACAGGCGGTTTATCGCGACCGAGGTAGACAGGCTCCTGAAAGAGCGCATTATTGAACGCAGCAATAGCCCGTGGCGCGCCCAAGTGGTGGTGGTAAGGGGTAGCGAGAAGAAACGGATGGTGATCGACTCTAGCCAAACGATCAACATGTACACCCAACTAGACGCCTACCCGCTACCCCGCATATCAGAAATGGTGAACCAAATTGCCCAATACCAGGTGTTCTCCACCATCGACCTCAAGTCAGCGTACCACCAGCTCCCTATCAGACCAGAGGACTGCCCATACACCGCCTTCGAGGCGAACGGACGCCTCTACCAATTCCTCAGAGTCCCCTTTGGGGTGACGAATGGGGTCGCGGTCTTCCAGAGGGAGATGGACCGCATGGTCGATGACCACCACTTGCAGGCAACCTTCCCCTACCTCGACAACGTCACCATCTGCGGTCACAACCAGCAGGATCACGACTCGAACCTCGAGAGGTTCCTGAAAACCGCACAAAAACTCAACCTCACCTACAACGAGGACAAGTGCGTTTACAACACCACGCGCCTCTGCATACTAGGCAGCATGGTGGAGAATGGGGAAATCGGACCAGACCCCGACCGATTGCGCCCCCTACGGGAGCTGCCCCTGCCCAACACTCCCAAAGCCCTGAAAAGGTGCCTGGGGTTATTTTCTTATTATTCCCAATGGGTCCCCAACTACTCCGACAAAGCCCGCCCCCTCTTGAAAGCATCCTCTTTTCCGTTCTCTGCTGAGGCCCATGCCGCCTTCAAAAGCATTAAGCAGGATATTGAGCGGGCCACGCTACAGGCAGTGGACGAGAACACTCCCTTTCAAGTGGAAAGTGATGCGTCTGACTTTGCCTTGGCGGCCACCCTCAACCAGGCGGGGCAGCCCGTAGCTTTCTTCTCGAGGACCCTCCAAGGGCCCGAGATCAGACACTCCTCCGTAGAAAAGGAGGCCCAAGCCATCGTGGAGGCAGTGCGCCACTGGTGCCACTACCTAGCCGGCAAACGCTTCACCCTACTTACCGACCAGCGGTCGGTAGCGTTTATGTTCAATAATAAACAGAGGGGGAAGATTAAAAATGATAAGATTCTTAGGTGACGGATCGAGCTCTCCACCTTCGATTATGACATCATTTACCGGCCAGGGGCCCTTAACGAATCCCCCGACGCCCTCTCACGAGGGATGTGTGCCAGCGCCATCGGGGATCGGCTACAGACCCTCCACAATGACCTCTGCCACCCAGGGGTCACGCGGCTGTTCCACTTCATAAAGTCCCGCAACTTACCCTACTCGATTGAGGAAGTTCGATCCCTGACCAGGAACTGTCGCACTTGCGCTGAGTGCAAGCCTTGGTTCTACCGCCCAGATAGAGCCCACTTAATCAAAGCTACACGGCCCTTTGAGCGGCTCAGCTTAGATTTCAAGGGCCCCCTCCCGTCCGTCGACCGCAATGTTTACTTCCTGAACATTGTGGACGAATACTCTCGTTTCCCATTCGCCTTCCCCTGCCCAGACATGACCAGCGCCACGGTCATTAAATGCCTCAACAGCCTGTTCTGCCTGTTCGGTATGCCGAGCTACATCCATACGGATAGGGGGGCGTCCTTCATGAGTGAAGAGCTACGCCAGTACATGCTGTCCAGGGGGATCACCACGAGCCGTACCACCAGCTACAACCCCCGGGGTAACGGTCAAGTGGAGCGAGAGAACGGGACAGTATGGAAAGCAGTCACTCTAGCTCTAAGGACCAAAGGCCTCCCTATCTCCCGCTGGCAGGAAGTCCTCCCAGATGTGCTCCATTCGATACGGTCGCTATTGTGTACTGCCACTAATGCCACGCCTCACGAGCGAATGTTCGTCTTTCCCCGGAAATCCACCTCAGGCGTATCCATGCCGTCATGGCTCTCCACCCCAGGTCCGGTATTCGTGCGAAGGCATGTGAGGGGCCACAAGACAGACCCTCTCATGGATTCAGTGCACCTACTCCACGCCAACCCCCAATACGCATATGTCCAGCACGCCGACGGAAGGGAGGGCACCGTGTCCATAAAAGACGTCGCCCCAGCCGGTAACGACAACAACCACGACAACAGCAGCAACAACGACCACAGCAACTCTTACCCACCCACTACTCTTTCATCACCCCCGGAAGAACATCGACCAACGGTACCCCCACCAACTACCCCTTCAACAACCCTGGCGGCACCCCTGGCAGAGACCCAGGAGGCCACCGGGGACACCCAGCCGACACCCGCAGCACCACAACAGCCACGTCGGTCGCAGAGGACTATCAAACCCCCGAACAGACTAAATCTATAGAAGGGGTGAATGTGATGAAATATTCCATTCATCACTCATCAGTATTTCTCTGCCTGTGACTGTGGTTGGTTTCAGTTTCATTTCCATTGTATTGTACTGTGTGTAGGGCTCCGCCCATACCTGGCTCCTATGTAAGCTGGCCCAGCCTGCAGCACATCCAGTACGGCAGACCTCTGGATGGAAGATACATTCTCCTCTGTGTGTTACCTTCTAAGTCAATAAAAGCCTTGTTTTGTTTCGCTAACATCGAGTCTCGGATTTATTGAGGCACACCAAAAGAGTAAACTGTTTCTTCAAATCCATCAATGGTACTCTGTCCATTCCATCAACCTTAGTAAATATTTTGAAAATGTCTTAGACCCAAAAGACTGCTATGTAAGCAATAATGCCAGCTGATGGATATTATCTTGCAAAAGTAATATTGTCTAACCTACTTAAAGATGAGAGTAAAGCTCATGGGCTGTATTCTTCTTTTTGTGGCGGTATCAATGCTGGTGAGTCAATACTTCTTTTTCCTGGGTTAGAGACATTTGTTATGCAGGCCTGGACCCTTGCTATATGAGCTGTTGCTGGGGCTGGAACATGTGGCAGTGCTGCAGTGAGACTGCCATTACAGCATAGAGGAGGTGGCAGGACACCTTAAAGAGGCAGAAGAGCCCCGAAGATGAAGAAACCTATCACTTTTTCTAGGCCTTGGCAGAGACTGAGGCCTACAAAGGTACGTTCAGGAGGCTGATTTGGATGGACAGGGGGCTCTATTAGGCCCTCTCACTCCATTTATAGAAATAGGAGCCATCACTGCCACTATTCTGGGCCTACCATTAGTTTTCACTTGGTGGTTCCTGGGCGCAGTAAGAGGGCTGGATGCCAGGAAAATCTGAAAAAGAAATGTTATCATCTCACCAGAAGTGCTAAGGTAAGGCTCCCCTTCACACCTCTCATTTTCTCTGTGCATTTCCTACCTTTGCTTTTGCACAATTAATTATTTTCTTATCCGCTTCCATGCCTGTCCATTTGTCAGCAGGAAATACTTCACTGCATCTTATTCTTGCTTTCACTCACACCCTCAGAGGCTGCTACTGTCCTCACAACTACTTCTCTCTCTTGGTCACACTTGTTGCTTCTCCTTTTCCTGCACACCATGGTAAACTGGGTCATACATGGTTCAAAACCTTTGCCCAGAGCACACATTTACATGCTTTCACTCTTCTTGCCAGAAAAGCTTTCACACAACAGGAGTAAGACAACCAGCACAGCAGAAGGTTCTGTCATTGTACAAATGGAAGAAGCTGCCATTGATATAATGGGAGAAGTAGCAGTCAGCATTGGAGATGGCAAGGCTGAAGGCCTGGATCTCACAACATGGTTTGTGGGCATCATGCCTCTCTCTTCTCTTACAACTGAACTGTTTCAGTCATTTACGCATTTACCTCTTGAACATAACAGCCTGCTGTGGCAGCACTGACAGGGACCTGACTTGTGCTTGTTCTCTAAACTTCAACCTAACTCTTGGCCCTGTCCCTGTCCCTTTCCTTGTTCTCTAAGTCTAACAGGTAACTCTGACACTGGTGCCTGGCAAAATGAAGATGAATGCCTGGATAATAATGCACTGACACTTGCGACCAAGCCAAGCATCAGCTCAGAAACTGGCATCCCGTCTGACGTAGTGACTGTGAGGGGGCCGCTGATTCACTGAGGACAAATGAGCAGAAACAGGTGGAGGTGGCAGGGAAGGCCAAGGGATGAGTTATCTAGAGGGCTCTCACATGCCCTAGCTCTGCTGAAGTAGATGGAGATGCCCAGACATTGAGTTGTTGCAGTTTGCAGCTGGGTCCTTTCAGTCCTGAGCTCCCAGAAGTACCAACCACTGGCATCTCAAGAGCCCTTGATTAAGCCTCAAATACCCATTGCTGCAGTCACTGGGGGAGCAATAGAGCCCGGAAGGCAGGCACTGTGAGCACACACTGGGATGAAAAAATTGGGCAGGCATGCATGTAAGCCAATAAGCCCATAATGCAATTTGCAGGCTTAATGTTCCTCTGCTGGATTGTGACCTTGTAATGTGATCTAACATTGCTATCAGCCTTGTTATTGAGTAGATGGTGTTGCTTGTAGTGTGGAAGGGTTGGCACGTGTATTTGAAAACACTGTTAATATGGGGTGGGGGTGGGGAGGGTATCTTCAGTCCTCATCAATAATCTGCTGACAAATAGCTCTGCTGACAGACAACCGCTGGGCGCTCTCAGCTTCCTCAGCATCCTATTTATCAGGATCATCCTCTCCCTCATAGGGTGAAGGCCTTCCTCCAGTGGTAGCTCCATGTGCAGTCCTCCTTGCACAACAAAGTTTTGCAGCGTCCAGCACAGCATGATGATGCAAGACACTCTCTGTGGCTGCATAAGAGGCAACCGGCAGACCAGTTCAGGCACTGAATCTTTGCTTCAGAACTCCAGGTGCTGCTCAATGAGGGATCTGCTAGCTGCATAGCTTTTATTGATTCAGAGTTCCACAGCTAAGCGTAAATTTCTACAAAGATAATTCTTATTTCCAAGGAGTCAGCTTTGAGCATGCTATGCAGGGTCAAACATTTCAGGGAATGGTTACTGACACAACGGGCTTGAATTTCCAAGCCCCATGTGTAATGATCAGTAACATGTCATTCTAGAATGGTACACTAGGTAGAGCTGTATGTTTAGTAGGGGGCTACCCACAAGGCAGTAGTCAAGATGGATGCCTGTACACTAGTCCACATGGCTGAATAAATGACTAGCTCAAGCTAGCTGTTCATAATGAAAACGTCAATTTATTTATGAACATAACATGGTACCAGGATTGGTAATATCTGCTGAATATTGTGAAACGCGACATGGAGAATTTGAAGCCACCGGAGGGTTTGAAACTCACGGGGAATGTCGACTGCAATTGGCGGACTTTCAAACAACAATTCGAACTCTACATTGCCGCCATCGGGTTCGGTACAAAGCCAGACACAAGAAAAATAGCATTACTGCTCATGGTTGCAGGCCCGCAGGCGATAGAGGTATTTAATATGTTTGTGTTTGATCAAGAGGAGGACAGAGAAAAAATGGACGATGTGCTAAAGAAGTTTGATACACATTGTTCTCCCAAAAAGAACGAGACCTATGAGAGGCACGTGTTCCATTCACGGACACAGCAGCAAAATTAGACTTTTGATAGCTTTGTGACTGATCTGAAACTGAAAGCACAGACATGTAATTTCTCTGAACTGAAACCATCTATGATTCATGACCAGATTGTGTTTGGTATTCATGATAAAAAAGTCAGGGAACGTTTGTTGAGAGAAACTGAACTAACATTGGAGGATGCTGTGAAAATATGCCATGCCAGTGAGCTAGCTCAGAAGCACGTGAAGACTTTCAGTGAAATTAATAATAATGCGACTGTAATGAGTGACTGTGCTGCTGTCGGTGCTGTGTCCTACGAGGGGAAGAAACATGGGCAGAACAGAAATGCAAAGCAATCGGAGGATGGAATTTTTAATTGTAAACGCTGTGGTTACCAGCACCAGCCAAGACAATGCCCAGCGTTTGGGAAAATGTGCACAAAATGTAATGGAAAGAATCACTTTGCCAAACAATGCTTTTCAAAAGTAAAAACAAAGAAAGGGCAACGAGTCAATGTGATTGAGGACACTGATTTAAGTGAAACATTTTTTGTAGGAATGGTGTCATGTGACAATATCAAAAGGATACAGAAAATGTGCAGCCCTCAGGAATGGACAATGCTGAACATAAAGTTAATGCAGTAAAAGAGGACAAATGGATGATGCCATTGCAGGTAATTGGAGCATTAGTCACATTGAAACTAGACACTGGGGCAAAAGCAAACTTAATCAGTATGAGTGACATTAAAAATATGAAAGAAAAGCCCAAAATACAGAAAAAGTCAGTACTACTGAAGAATAGAATGGACAGAAAATAGATAGCTTAGGTGTATGCACATTAAAGTGACAGTCAAAGACAAAGTGCATCATCTCATGTTTTCTGTTGTGCTGGAAGGACTTGATTCACTACTAGGTGACAAAGCTTGTGAGGACTTAGAACTGGTCAAGAGAGTCTACCGTATAAACTGTGCCATAAGCAGACCAGATGATGCAATGGATTCTGTAGTGAGTAATTTCCAGGATGTGTTCAAAGGATTTGGAGTTCTACCATTCACTTACAAGATCCAGCTAAAGGAGAATGCTCAGCCAGTGGTACATGCTCCACGGAGAGTTCCAGCACACCTGCGTGACCGGCTCAAGAAAGAACTGGACAGAATGACCACACTAGGAGTCATCAGGAAAGTCGAAGAGCCAACAGACTGGGTTAACTCCATGGTATGTGTAAAGAAAAAGAACAATGATCTAAGAGTATGCATGGATCCAAAGGACTTAAATGCAAACATAAAACGTGGACACTACCAGATTCCCAAGCGAGAAGAAATCACCAGTGAAATGTCAGGTGCCAGATACTTCACAAAGCTCGATGCCTCACAAGGATTTTGGCAACTAAAACTGGATGAAGAGAGCACCAAAAACTGTACCTTCAACACACCATTTGGCAGGTATTGTTTCCTCAGAATGCCTTCCGGGATAATATCTGCATCTGAAATCTTTCATAGAGCGATGGAACACATAATTGAAGGTCTGGAAGGAGTTCGGGTCTATGTTGATGACATCATCATCTGGGGCTCCACACTGAAAGAACACAATGAGAGACTGACTAAAGTGCTACAGAGAATACGCCGGAATGGACTGAAGCTCAACAAAGCCAAGTGTCAGTTTGGCATCCAGGAAGTCACTTTCCTAGGAGATAATCTATCTGGTAAAGGAATAGAGCCAGATATGGAAAAAGTAAACGGCATACTCAAAATGCCCCGACCCACTGACAAAAACGGAGTGCTACGCATCATGGGGATGATAAACTTCATTGGAAAGTTCATTCCTAACTTGTCAGCCAAGACAGCCTGTCTGCGAGACCTGCTACATAAAACAAATGAGTTCGCATGGACAGAAAGACATGAACAAGAGTGGATGAACCTCAAAACAGTGCTGACAACCACACCTGTACTCACCTTCTTTGACCCAACAAAGAGAATCAAAGTGTCAACGGATGCATCAAAAGATGGCCTAGGCGTGGTCTTGCTACAAGCAGAGGGTGAAGATTGGAAGCCTGTTGCCTATGTCTCCAGGTCTATGACTGACTCTGAGTGTCGATACGCCCAGATTGAAAAGGAATGTCTAGGCTTCGTAGTTGGACTAGGAAAGTTCCATGGCTACATATATGGACTTCCCACCTTCACAGTTGAAACAGACCACTGCCCACTGGTTGCCATCATTAAAGAAAATCTGAATGAGATGTCTCCAAGGATTCAACGACTCATGATGAAGCTGCAAAGATATGACTTTGAACTGATCTACACACCAGGCAAACACATAGTGTTAGCAGATGCACTATCCCGAGCACCCACAATGAGTCATGTGAGCTCTACTGAGGAAGACATGGATGTTCATGTGAGTATGGTCACTGCCGCGCTGCCCATGTCAGACACAAAATCAAAGCAAATAGCAGAAGAAACAGTAAAAGATACAGTGTTACAAACAATAATAGAGAACATTCATCATGGTTGGCCAAAAGGTTCCTGTCCAAAGTACTATCACATCAGGTCAGAGTTAAGTGTCGCAAGTGGACTATTACTAAAACAGAACAGAATAGTCATTCCACAGGCTCTACGTCAAGACGTGCTCAAAAGTATTCATGAGGGACACCTCGGAATTGAAAAATGCAAAAGGAGAGCAAGAGACACTGTTTATTGGCCTGGCATAAATAAGGACATTGAGAACATGATAGGCATATGTGAGACATGTCAGAAACACCAAAACAAACAAGCAAAGGAACCAATGATAGCAGCTGACTTACCAACAGCACCGTGGCAAAAGGTTGGTATGGACCTTTTTCATTTGAATGGTAAAGACTATCTAATAGTGATTGACTACTATTCTAACTATCCTGAGATGGCATTGCTCTCAAGCACATCAGCAAGCAGTGTCAAAATGCATGTTAAATCCATCTTCGCCAGACATGGAATTCCCAGGATTGCCATTAGCGACAATGGTCCGTGCTTCAACTGTAAGGAGTGGCAACAGTTTGCAGCTCATTATGACTTTCAACACATCACATCCAGTCCTCTGTATGCTCAGTCGAATGGTAAGGCAGAGAAAGGTGTTCAAGTTCTCAAACAGCTACTGAAGAAAGCAACAGAAAGCAAGTCTGGTCCTTATCTCGCCCTGCTGAGCTACCGAGCCTCACCTTTAGACTGTGATTCTTCACCTGCTGAGCTCCTAATGGGTCGCAAGTTGCGCACCACACTACCCTGCTGTGCAAAAGAAAAGCAGAGTAAGGAACTGAGACAGAGACTTCAACTGTTAAAGCTGAAACAGAAATCACACTATGACAAGTCATCCAAAACTCTGAAACCATTGACAAGGGATGATGTTGTCAGGATTGAGGATCCAGATGCATGGAACAGGAAAGCTACAGTTCTTGAGGAAGTAGGACCAAGGTCATACACTGTTAGAACTGAGGAAGGACAGATTCTCAGGAGGAACCGCCGTTCCCTCCTGAAAACACAAGAAACTATCCAAGAGCAAATCGATGACAATGCCGCAACTGAATCTTGTCACTCACCACCAGAACAATCTAACACAAACACACATACAGACTCTCATGCAAACACATAAGACTTACCTGTGCTGAGAAGATCCACACGTGAAGTAAAAAAGCCTGATAGACTTAATCTTTGAGTACAAAGAAAACTATAATAAAAGAATGAAAAGCTTAGAGTTCATAAAGTAAAGCTTTGAAAATGTGTTGACTGTTGTGAAGATGTTTATGTCGTTATGATTGATTGATATTGATTGATATTGATTTTGTTTAACCGCTAAGGAAGGGGGATGTAATGATCAGTAACATGTCATTCTAGAATGGTACACTAGGTGGAGCTGTATGTTTAGTAGGGGGCTACCCACAAGGCAGTAGTCAAGATGGACGCCTGTACACTAGTCCACATGGCTGAATAAATGACTAGCTCAAGCTAGCTGTTCATAATGAAAACGTCTATTTATTTATGAACATAACACCATGGTGGTGGGTTTGGAGGCGGGAGTGGGGGGAAAATTGCAGAATTGGGGGGCACAAACCCTTCCCGCCCCCAACCCGCCTCCATGCTCGTTTCCCAGGAGGCGGGTACCCGACCTGTGCTGGGAGCCGCCTCCCCGAGGCGGGAAGGGGATTAGTGCCAATTAACTGCCTGTTAACATATAGTTAACAGGCAGTTTTTGGTGTAATCCCTACTTTTAGCCCTGAAGTGTGGGCTGCCCTATGGCTCCAAACCACGCCAAGTTAGCGAGACGGACTGTTGGGCTAAAGGGCTTGGAGGGTTCGAGATGTCCGGTGTTCAGGTGAGTGATGAGTGCATAGAAACATAGAAACATAGAAACATGGAAGATAGGAGCAGGAGTAGGCCTTTCAGCCCTTCGAGCCTGCTCCGCCATTTAATGAGATCATGGCTGATCATCCAAATTCAGTACCCTGTCCCTGCTTTCTCCCCATAGCCCTTGATCACTTTAGCCTTAAGAAATATATCTAACTCCTTCTTGAATATATTTAATGAATTTGCCTCAACTGCCTTTTGTGGTAGAGAATTCCACAGGTTCACCACTCTCTGGGTGAAGAAATTCCTCCTCATCTCTGTCCTAAATGGCTTACCCCTTATCTTTAGACTGTGACCCCTGGTTCTGGACTCCCCCGCCATCGGGAACATCCTTCCTGCATCTAGTCTGTCTAATCCTGTTAGAATTTTATAAGTTTCAATGAGATCCCCTCGCATTCTTCTAAACTCCAATGAATATAAGCCCAATCAAACAATCTCTCCTCATACGTCATTCCTGCCATCCCAGGTCTGGTGAATCTTCGTTGCACTCCCTCCATGGCAAGAACATCCTTCCTCAGATAAGGCGACCAAAACTGCACACAATACTCAAGGTGTGGTCTCACCAAGGCCCTGTACAACTGCAGCAAGACATCCTTGATCCTGTACTCGAATCCTCTCACTATGAAGGCCAACATACCATTTGCCTTCTTAACCTCCTGCTGCACCTGCATGCTTACCTTCAGCGGCTGGTTCACAAGGACACCCAGGTCTCGTTGCACTTCCCCTTCTCCCAATCTACTGCCATTCAGATAATAATCTGCCTTCCTGTTTTTGCCACCAAATTGGATAACCTCGCATTTATCCACATTATACTGCATCTGCCATGCATCTGCCCAATCGCCCAACCTATCCAAATCATACTGGAGTTTCTCTGCATCCTCCTCACAGCACACACGCCCACCCAGCTTTGTGTCGTCAGCAAACTTGGAGATATTACATCTAGTTCCCTCGTCTAGATCACTTATATATATTGTGAATAGCTGGGGTCCTAGCACCGATCCCTGCGGTACCCCACTAGTCACTGCCTGCCACTCGGAAAAATACCCGTTAATTCCAACTCTTTGCTTCCTGTCTGCCAACCAGTTCTCTATCCAAGTCAATACCTTACGCCCAATCCCATGTGCTTTAACTTTACACGCTAATCTCTTATGCGGGACCTTATCGAAAGCCTTCTGAAAGTCCAAATACACCACATCCACTGGTTCTCCCTTATCTATTCAACCAGTTACATCCTCAAAAAATTCCAGTAGATTAGTCAAGCACGATCTACCTTTTGTAAATCCATGTTGACTTTGTCCGATCCTGTCACTGTTTTCCAAGTGCTCTGCTATTACATCTTTTATAATGGACTCGAGCATTTTCCCCACTACCGATGTCAGGCTTACCGGTCTATAATTCCCCGTTTTCTCTTTACCACCTTTTTTGAATAGTGGGATTACATTAGCTACCCTCCAATCCATGGGAACTGTTCCAGAGTCTATAGAATTTTGGAAGATGACCAGCAATGCATCTACTATTTCTAGGGCCACTTCCTTAAGTACCCTAGGATGTAGATTATCAGGCCCTGGGGATTTATCGGCTTTCAATCCCATCAATTTCCCGAACATCATTTCCCTACAAATACTGATTTAATTCACTTCCTCCCTCTCATTAGACCCTATGTTCCCCGACATCTCTGGGAGGTTATTTGTGTCCTCCTTTGTGAAGACAGAACCAAAGTATGTATTTAATTGGTCACCATTTCTTTGTTCCCCATTATAAATTCCACTGATTCTGACTGCAAGGGACCTATGCTTGACTTCACCAATCTTTTTCTCTTCACATATCTATAGAAGCTTTTACAGTCAGTTTTTATGTTTCCTGCAAGCTTACTCTATTTTCTCCCTCTTAATTAATCCCTTTGTCCTCCTTTGCTGAATCCTAAACTGCTCCCAATCCTCAGGTTTGCTGCTTTTTCTGGCCAATGTATATGTCCTCTCCTTGGATCTTATGCTGTCCCTAATTTCCCTTGTTAGCCAATGTTGAGTCACCTTTTTTTTAATGCCAAACAGGGATGAACTAATTCTGTAGTTCATCCATGCGATCTTTAAATGCTTGCCATTGCCTATCCACCGTCAACCCTTTAAGTAACGTTCCCCAATCCATCCTAGCCAACTCGCGCCTCATTCCATCGTAGCTTCATTTATTTAAATTCAGGACCCTAGTCTCTGAGTCAAATACTTCACTCTCCATCTTAATGAAGAATTCTATCATATTATGATCGCTCCACCCCAAGGGGCCTCGCACAACAAGAATGCTAATTAATCCTTTCTCATTACATAATACCCAGTCTAAGATGGCCTGATCTCTAGTTGGTTCCTCGACATATTGGTCCAGGAAACCATCCCGTATACACTCCAGAAATTCCTCCTCCACGGTATTGTTTCTAATTTGGTTAGCCCAATCTCTATGTAGATTAAAGTCACCCATGATAACTGCTGTGCCCTTATTGCACACGTCTCTAATTTCCCATTTAATGCCATCCCCAACCGCAGCATTACTGTTTGGGGGCCTGTATACAACTCCCACTAACGTTTTCTGCCCCTTGGTATTCTCAGCTCTACTCATACAGATTCCATGGAATCAGAGCTAATATCCTTCCTTACTATTGTGTTAATCTCCTCTCTAACTAGCAATGCTACCCCACCTCCTTTTCCTATTTGCCTGTCTTTCCTGAATATTGAATATCCCTGGATGTTGAATTCCCAGCCTTGGTCACCCTGGAGCCATGTCTCCGTAATCCAAATTATATCATATCTGTTTACATCTATTTGTGCAGCTAATTCATCCACCTTATTACAAATGTTCCTCGCATTAAGACACAAAGCCTTCCGGCTTGTTTTATTAACACTCTTAGACCTTTTAGAATTATTATTTACTGTGGCCATGTTTGATTAAAACCCTTAATTTCTCTGACTGCCACTTTTGCTTTTCTCCTTCCTGTCTTTTGCTTCTATCCTTGCTTCCCTTTCCTCTGTCTTCCTGCACAGGTTTTCAACCCCCTGACATTTTAGTTTAAACCTTCCCCAACAGCACTAGCAAACACCCCCCTTAGGACATCGGTTCCGTTCCTGCCCAGATGCAAACTGTCCAGTTTGTACTGGTCCCACCTCTCCCAGAACCGGTTCCAATGTCCCAGGAATTTGAATCCCTCCCCCTTGCACCATTCCTCTAGCCATGTATTCATCTGAAATATCCTTCTATTTCTACTCTGACTAGCACGTGGCACTGGTAGCAATCCTGAGATTACTACCTTTGATGTCCTATTTTTTAATTTACCTCCTAACTCCCTATATTCAGCTTTTAGGACCTTATCCTGGTTTTTACCTATATTGTTGGTACCTATATGCACCACGACAACTGGCTGTTCACCCTTCCCCTCCAGAATGCCCTGCAGCCGCTCCAAGACATCCTTGACCCTTGCACCAAGGAGGCAACATACCATCCTGGAGTCTCGTTTGCGGCCATAGAAACGCCTATCTATTCCCCTTACAATAGAATCCCCTATCACTATAGCTCTCCTGCTCTTTTTCCTCCCGTCCTGTGCAGCAGAACCACCCACGGTGCCAGGAAGTTGGCTGCTGCCTTCCCTCGATAAGCCATCTCCCTCAGCAATATCCAAAGTGGCATATCTGTTTGAGAGGGGGACCCCTGCATTACCTGCCTGTGCCTACTACTCTGCCTGGTGGTCACCCATTCCCTTCCTGCCTGTTCAGCCTTTACCTGCGGTGTGACCAACTCCCTAAACGCGCTATCCACGATGTCCTCAGCATCGCGAATGCTCCAGTACATATCCATTCGCAGCTCCAGTGTCGCAATGCGGTCTGTCAGTAGCTGCAGCTGGATACACTTCCCGCACTTTGTGCTGCCTGCTACTTTGCATGATTGCTGCGTGCAGCCAGCTCTAAATGTGCTGTTGAGTGGCTGCATGCCTCAGTAGTTTGTACAAGGCTAGCACCACCTAAAGCTAGCCTGCATTACTTAAAGCCAGCCTGCACCTCTTAAGGGGGAGATGCATTCTGGCTGGAGTAGGTGCTCGATCTGTTTGTGGAAGTGTCTGAGCAGCAAGAAGACTGAATTATGGCATAACAGGGGAGAGGGCATGCTTCAAGGTTCTCTGGCGCAGGACTAGAGGCCTTGATTGAGGAGGTGGAAAGGAGGAGAGGTCCTCTATCCAAAGTGGGCCAGGAGGCCTGCCAGACAAACTCTGCGAAGGCAGTGGGAGCAGATAGCCGAGACAGTCAATGCCAGGAGTGACATCCGAGGACCTGGATGCAGTGCCACAAGAAGTTCAATGACCTCACACGAGTGGTCAAGGTCAGTGAATTCATTTTCAAATGCCATATCCTACCAATTGTGTCAGCTGTGGCTCAGTTGGTAGCACACTTGCCTCTGAGCCTAGAAGGGTGCAGGTTCATAGTCCCACTCCAGGGACTTGAGCACATAAAAGCTAGGCTGACACTCCAGTGCAGTGCTGAGGGAGTGCTGCTCTGTCGGAGGTGCCGTCCCTGTTGCGACTGCGTAGAAACTTTTGGCGGACGTCCTCTGGGTTTTGGAGCCTCTGATGGCCCCAGCAAAGTCTGCTCCTCCTGTGACTCTGCAGGGTCAGACATGGCCATCACTGTCCGAGGAAGCATCTGGGGCTCTGACTGAGAGGGAGGCAACAAGGGAGAAGTGTGAGCGCTTTGAGAGGAGCCCCCACTTCCATGTCACCTCTCACTATCATCCCTCTCATGGACCACCCGCACTTCCCTGCTAGCAAGGAGCTGGAGAGCACCTTGCTGCACAGCAGTGGGGCCATGAGGACCCATGTCTATGTTTAATCCCTCCTAGAGAGGAGGTCTATGAGTGTCTGCCATCTGTTCTCCATGGATAGCATGTGCTCCTGTGAGTGGCGCATTAGCTGCTCCATGCAGGTGGCCATCTTTTCCATGGAAGAGCCTACAGTCGCCATCACCTGTGACACGGTGGTGCTCAGGTTGGAGATGGACACCTCCACTCTCTGCACATTTGCAGACATCACGCTCACAAAACCTGTCAGAGCCCCCTGCAGTTCTTCCTGCACCTCCAGGATTGCCCTCTTTCTGGATGGCCCCGAGGCTCAGCGTCTGCATGCAGCTAAGCAGAGCTGGGAGCGTCCTGCACCCTCCGGCCCTCCGGCAAGGAGTCTCCACTGCTGTCCCTGTCTCCACCATCTCCTCTTGCTCACTTGTGAGCTGTGAGACACCCGGTGACAACACTACTCTATCTTGCGTAGGACCGACCGAGGTGTGTGTATCTGCGCTGGTGCTGGGTTTGCTTATGTCTGGTGACAGTGCACCCTCAGAGGCTGGAGGCTCCTTTGAGGAGTTGTCTTCCTCTTCCTCCTGGACAGTGGCTGGCGGTGGGGGTGGGGGAGCGGGGGCAGGGGCAGTGGGCTCTTGATGGACCTGTGGGAGAGTAAAGAGATGATTTAGAAATGTAATAGCAAGATGGGTAATGACACCATTATGCACATGATGAACATTCACTGGCTGCTGACATCAGTCTACATATGAGTGACTGCTGTATGCCATGTGGCTGTATGAGATGTAATTCTGTCAACAGGTTGCTGAGATGTCCCCCTCTCTCCGTCTCCCACTGCCAGCTGCTTTACAACTCCTGAGCCCTCCTCTGCTGGAGTCAACATGTTGAATGATGGAGGGCCGCATCCAGTTCTCTCCCTCTCCCTCTTATTGTGGGCTCTCTTCTTCTGCAAGCAGGGAAAGAAGAGATGTTTGAGTGAAAGTGATAGCATGAGTGTAAGGAATGTGTGGGTTACAACTTTAGAGGGTGACTATGAGGGAGTGTGGTGCCAATGCCAAAGTGCCAATGTAAAGTGGCCTCCTTGTGTGTCATCAGTTGGTATGATTATGTTAGGATGAGGGTGAGTGTGAGGGGTGGCTAGTCAGATGGGGATGTGAGTATATAGATAGAGAGAGAGAGAGGGATGGGTGGACGTGCAAAGCATGTTGGTGTGAGTAATGATGTGCAGGAGTAGGCTTGGGAAGGCAGAGTGATGGGGATGTGGTGACAGGCACAGCAGGATGAAGGTGACTGTGGCTTTGCACTCACCTTTCCTGATCTGATCAGATCACTGAAGCGCTTCTGGCACAGCACCCAGGGCCTCCTCACAACATCCCTGCTGTTCACCTCCTCTGCAATTTGGAGCCAGGTTCTTTTTGTCTCTTGGGGAGGTCTCTTCCACCCATCAGCAGGGAAGATGACCTCCCTGCGTGCTCTGACTCCCTCCACAAGAATATGTAGGAAGTCATCGGAAAACCTGGGTGCAGCCCTCTGTCTCTGTGAAGCCATGTGTCCAAGGCTGAGCAGTAAGCAAATGCTGAAATGTACTGCCTGCACACTCCTAGATGAACCTTCAAATGCAATGTGGCCAAGGCTCCTTTAAATATCCCGGCTGAAAATGAGTCATCGATGATGTCATCAGACCCGCACCATTTAATAGGGCCGGGAAACGCGCAGGCCTACCTTAATAGACGCCATTAAGAGAAAGCCACTCTGAGGAGCGGAATGAAAAGAAGAATGGGGTCCTGACCCGCCACGCCGACCGCCCACACCTGACCCACCCAGGTAATGAAAATGCCGGCCATCCTTTCCACAGCGCAGACGTCTGACACACTGTTCCTCGCTGAGCTTCAGGTAGGTGAATTGCTCCTGAACACCCTGGGTGGATATGGCCTCCTGCTGAGAGCCCTTCTCCCCCTCCTCCTCCCTCTACCAGTAGCTTGTCCTGCTCTGCGTGACCTCTGCTCATTCTCCCTGTCATGCTGTAGACCAAGGGGAATGCCTAATATTGCACCCATGTCTGGGAGCAAGTGGTTTGAATTTAGGACAAAATCCTTCGGCACCTGCCACACCACTCCCTGTAACATCCCCACCGACACCTGGGAATCCCTGACCCAAGACCGCACAAAGTGGAGGAGAAGCATCCGGGAAGACGCCGAACACCTCGAGTCTCTTCGCCGGGAGCAAGCGGAAGCCAAGCACAGGCAGCGCAAGGAGCGCACGTCAACCCAAGCACTCCACCCACCCGTCCCTTCAACCACCGTCTGCCCCACCTGTGACAGAGACTGTAGGTCCCGGCATTGGACTAATCAGTCACCTGCGAACTCATTTTTAATGTGGAAGCAAGTCATCCTCGGTTCCGAGGGACTGCCTAAGAAGAAGACTCCCTGTAGACTTTAGCAACTTTAAAGAACTCCAGAAACCACCAAACACTACAATCGCAGGTGGAGCCAGTACAAATCAGTCAGCAACTTACCTGTAAGTAGTTGATGATCTCTTTAAATAGCACTGGTGGGGGATCCTCCCTGCTGCTGAATGCTTGTTCAGCTGTGCAAGGTTAAGAGAGGGTGTTAGCTGGAGTGCTGAGCTCCAAAATGGCAACGGTGGCATCAAATCAGTGTTACACGCTGATTGACATCACAATCTGCCTACTCTGCATACTTCTGGGGATGCTCCTTGCACGCGTGCTAACACCCTCACTAAGATGGCGCCTGCTGCCACTCGCACCAGAAGTGTACACATGTGCCATGGACGCCATTTTGGAGCCAAAATGGCACTCATGGAGCTGATAAAACGAGCGCTGTGGAGCCAAATTTTGCAGCCCAGGTGTCTGTTTTGCACCTCCAGGCAAGTTCAAATTATGGTAATCAGCAATTAGGACCAAAATTGCATGCTAAATGCAAACTTTCAAACAGGCGTGTCATATTAGCACTGCTCCCATTTAGTGTCTGTTTTCACCCTTCGGACAAAATAACCCCCATTGTTTCTTATATGTGGTGGAAGAGTTTGGGTAGGTAGACTTTTGGTTCAGGGGGAAGGGTTTTATAGAACTTAGCTGGGAATCCATCAGATCTGAGCAATTTCCAAACTGTGACTCTTGAATAGTCCAAGTACCAACTTGTTGAAAGTGAAAGTATGAAACCCTACAGCAGAGCCTATTTCCAGCAATATAACTGACCTAAAAGTGTTTCTTAGGCAGCAAGGTCACACAAACAGCAGTCAGAAAGATGACCAAATAATCTCCCTACTGTTCTTCAAATAGCACCATGGGATCTTTTCCGTCCACCTGAGCAGGCAGATGGTTTAATGTCTCATTTGAAAGGCAGCATCTCCGACAATTCAACACTCTTAGGGGGAAAAATTCAGTTGGTTTGCACCTCCTGTTAGCGCCTTAAGAGAGCGCTAATGGGGCGCAAAGCAACTAGTGCCCGTGCGAGGCGATGTTAGCGCCACTCAAGAAATTAACTAGACAGTTTGCGGCGGCGCTAAACACTACCGCCACGACCTCCTGCGCCGGCACATCGTAACGTCAGTCGAGTGCACAATGCCCCGGTAGCGCCCCGGACCGGATATTGAGTGGCACCCCCTGCCTTACCGCCTGCCGCTAGCAACAACAGGTTGAGGGGAGCGTTTTGCAGTCAGGAAGGGACTGGGGGAAGCGCTATTTAAAGGCGACCGCTTCCTGCCTTTTTTGGTTGGTGACATTTTTGCACCATGCATTCTGAGAGAGAGAGAGAGAGACTTCTGGAGAGATTCAACACTGTGTGAAGGAGTTTTGGGTACTGAGCAGCACTTTGCAGGTTCATTTTGATTTGCCCTTCCTTGTATCGATTTAGAAGAGATTGTGGGGGATGCACTCTGAGCTCTTTCCCTGGGCCTCTCCATTGAACTTTCCAGCAGATTTGATGTACAGGTCTCTCCAGGCCGAGATTCAAGGCTACAATGTGCAGGATGTGGATGGAGAGCAAGATCAACCCTCCCCTTTAAGAACTGGCCAGCGCCATTGTGTCTGTGTTCCATTGCTGACTGACATCACATGAGCTTCGCCAGCGCTCTGAGGTAGTGCCTCGCTCCTCGGCCTTTGCGCCTTAAGAGAGGTGTGTAGCACCTGATTTAGCGCTCCAATCAACTCCGGGGGCGATAAAAGCCAAGTTTGCAGTTGGAGGCGATAATTAGCGCTAGATGCTAAACTTTGCGCATGGCCGATAATCACGCCCCAAACGGGGCGATACTGAATTTTTCCCCCCAAGAGTACTACTCTGATGTGGCAGCCTAGATTATGAGCACAAGTCACTGGAGTGGGGATTAAACCTACAGCTTTCTAACTCAGAGGTGAAAATGCCATCACTGAGCCAAGGCTGATCTACATTTTAAATAATGGTTTAGTTCACTAAATCGTTTACACAAAGGAAAATCATCAACTCTGCATCTGCACATTATACTCTTACAAGTTGCATTGTCACGTGTTTACAGTAGCTAATGCAGGCCTGCTAAACTTGACTAAGTTAGGTTAATTCCGCCTGCCAGTTATTTTCCCTGAAATTACTTCATATTGATTTAGACAGGAATTTGTTTAACTTTAAATTTTCAATGAAACAGATCTTGAACTTTGGTAAGATGACCAGTTTTTGCTATACTTTATCCTCAGATTCACTGTCCATGCAACGTATTAGAAATGAACTTGTCAAACATTACCTAATTTTTTGAATTATACAGTAAATATATAATAAGCATTGCACATATGAATAAAAAGTTCTGTACGGTACTTATGTTTTAAATATGCATTATTTAAAAGAAGAAAGGCGCTGCTCATTGCTTGCTCAGACTCTGCCAACAGCTGATCCCCTCTCCGCCCCTTCTCTTAATTAAATCCAGATCACACAAATATTTTCAATTTGAATAACTTAATAAGAAACAGACTGGGTGGCCACTTGGAAACGTGGCTCCAAACTCCAAGCTTTGGTTTAAAGTAAAAATACAAGACGTTTTTACTGAGTAACCAGTTATTATAGAACTGGAATGTTGAAATCTGATCAGATTTTCTTAACACTGTTGCAACCAAGGTAGTTAGAGATAGCTATGAATTCCATAACAGCTTCCTAAAGCTTCAGGGTAGGAAGGGATCTGGCCTCACAATTCTTTCAATGGCTTTTGAATGGTCAATTTGTTTTATCACTTATCATTTTCTAATCAAGTCAGTCTTCTTGGCGTGCCCTTCGAACAGGCTAAACTCCCTACCTCATGTATGAAATGATCGTTTAAGAATTTGTGAGTTACAATTTGGTTTCTTTTGTTCAGCTTTTATATTTTCTTTGTTTTATTACAATCCAAACCATTTAAAAAATACTTATTTTTGTATTTGTTTTGTGATTTTTCTCTCACCTTCAGTCATGGTTTCCCACAGACCATCCTGAGTCAAGTGGGCCTCTGCCAGTATCAATCTATAACTTCTACTAATTGGGAGATGTACCAGAGCAGCCTGGAATGATTTTTCTCCCTTTCTTACCTGAAGGAAAATGTCGCTTCCACTTCCTGCCTCAGCCATGACAGTAGAAAATTATGAACGGATCTTCTGAGAAGTCACCTTCAGTGAACCTGCATTGTCTTCTTAGGCAGTCCCTCGGAGCCGAGGATGACTTGCTTCCACATTAAAAATGAGTTTGCAGGTGACTGATGAGTCCAATGCGGGACCTACAGTCTCTGTCACAGGTGGGGCAGACGGTGGTTGAAGGGGCGGGTGGGTGGGGTGCTTGGGTTGATGTGCGCTCCTTGCGCTGCCTGCGCTTGGCTTCCGCTTGCTCCCAGCGAAGAGACTCGAGGTGTTCGGCGTCTTCCCAGATGCTTCTCCTCCACTTTTTGCGGTCTTGGGCCAGGGATTCTCAGGTGTCGATGGGGATGTTACACTTTTTCAAGGAGGCTTTGAGGGTGTCCTTGAAGCATTTCCTCTGCCCACCTGGGGCTCTCTTGCCATGCCGGAGCTCCGAGTAGAGCGCTTGTTTTGGGAGTCTCGTATCGGGCATGCGGACAATGTGACCCGTCCATCGATGCTGATTGAGTGTGGTCAAAGCTTCGATGCTGGGGATGTTGCCCTGAGCGAGAACACTGACGTTGGTGCGCCTATCCTGCCAATGGATTTGCAGGATCTTGTGGAGGCAGCGTTGATGGTACCTCTCCAGTGCTTTGAGGTGCCTGCTGTACATGGTCCATGTCTCTGAGGCATACAGCAGGGCGGGTATCACTGCTGCTCTGTAGACCATGAGCTTAGTGCCGGGTTTGAGGTCCTGGTCTTCAAACACTCTCTTCCTCAGGCGACCGATTGCTGCACTGGCACACTGAAGGCGGTGTTGGACTTCGTCATCGATGTCTGCCCTTGTTGACAGTAGGCTCCCGAGATATGGAAAGTGGTCCACGTTGTCCAAGGTCTTGTCGTGGATTTTGATAATCGGGGGGCAGTACTGTGTGGTGGGGGCAGGTTGGTAGAAGACCTTTGTCTTACGGATGTTTAGTGTAAGGCCCATGCTCTCGTGCGCTTCGGTGAAGGTGTTGACGATGGTTTGGAGTTCGACCTCTGAGTGAGCGCAGATGCAAGCGGCGTCTGCATACTGTAATTCAATGACAGAGGATGGGACGACCTTGGATTTGGACTGGAGGCGACGGAGGTTGAACATTTTCCCGTTTGTTCTGTAAATTAGCTCCACTCCAGTGGGGAGCTTACTGAGGGTGACATGGGGCATTGCAACAAGGAAGATCGAGAAGAGCGTTGATGCGATGACACAGCCTTGTTTGACCCCGGTTCATACATGAATTGGATCTGTGGTGGAACCGTTGCTCAGGATCACGGCTTGCCTGTCGTCGTGGAGCAGGCGGGGGATGGTGACAAACTTTTGAGGGCAGCCAAATTTGAGGAGGACACTCCATAATCCCTCACGGTTGACAGTGTCGAAGGCCTTTGTGAGATCAAAGAAGGCCATGTATAGCGGTTGGTGCTGTTCCCTGCATTTCTCTTGTAATTGACGTGCGGTGAAGATCATGTCCATTGTGCCCCTTAGTGGGCAGAATCCGCATTGTGACTCTGGGAGGAGTTCTTCGGCCACTAGGAGAAGGCGATTGAGGAGGATTCTTGCGATGACTTTCCCTGTGGCAGACAGCAGGGAAACTCCTCTGTAATTACCGCAATCGGACTTGTCACCTTTCTTGAAGATGGTCACAATTACGGCGTCTCTGAGATCCCCTGGCATGCTCTCCTCCTTCCAGATAAGAGAAATGAGTTAATGAATTTGCGCCAGTAGTGCTTCTCCACCATGCTTTAGTGCCTCAGCGAGGATTCCATCTGCTCCTGAGGCCTTGTTGTTCTTCAGTTGTCGGTTCACCTTTTCAACCTCATGCCGGGCTGGGGTTGTGCTGAGGTGGTGGCGGGTATCATGCTGTAGGATGGAGTTGAGGACACTCGCGTCGAAGACAGAGTCGCGGTTAAGGAGATCTTCGAAGTGCTCCTTCCAGCGGGCACTGACTGCCTCTCTGTCCTTGATGAGTACCTCTCCGTTCTTGGCCCGCAGTGGGGCAGGGCCTTGGGTGCTTGGGCCGTAGATGGTTTTGACTGCGCTAAAGAATCCACGCACGTCGTGGTTGTCGGCTAGCTGCTGGATCTCCTGCGTTTTCTCCACCCACTATCTGTTCTTTAGGTCGCGAGTTTTTTGTTGGACCTCGGCCTTCAGGCGTCTGTAGAGCTGCTTTCTTGCTCTCGAGTTCTGTTGCTGTTTCCAGATCAGGAATGCCTTGCACTTGTGGCTTATTAGCTCCCGGATCTCCTGGTCGTTCTAGTCGAACCAGTCATGGTGTTTCCTGGTCGAGTGACTGAGCGTCTCTTCACAGGTGCTGATTATGGAGGCCTTGAGTGCAGACCAGGCGCTGTGGGCACTCTGTGTCTCTGCATCACTGGGAGCCGTCAGGTTGTTTGTGAGGCGCAGGCTGAATAGGGCTTTCTTAGTGGGGTCTTTGAGCGCTCCAGCGTTAATTTTCCTGCGGCATTGTTTCTGTTGCCGCCGCTGTTTTGGGGCTACATTGATGGAGATGACAGAGCGGATTAGGCGGTGGTCTGTCCAGTAGTCATCAGCTCCTGTCATGGCGTGGGTGATGCGGACATCCTTGCGGTCCCTCGCTCAGACAATGACGTAGTCCAGCAGATGTCAGTGCTTGGAGCAAGGGTGCTGCCATGAAGCCTTGTACTTGTCTCTCTGCCGGAACAAGGTGCTGGTTATGACAGGAGGAGGGTATCGTTGGAGTTGACTTTCCCTACCCCCTCTCTGCCGATCACACCTCCCCAGAGGTCTGTGTCCTTTCCAACTCTGGAGTTAAAGTCGGCAAGGAGGATTAGCTTGTCGCCCGTTGGTAACTCGTGACAGGGATTGTTCGAGGCTGGAGCAGAATTCCTCTTTGGTCTCGCCTGTGGCTTCCAGTGTTGGGGCGTACGCACTGATGACCGTAGCACACTGGTTCCGGGCTAGGGTGAGTCGAAGAGTCATGAGGCGTTCGTTTATACCGCTAGGAGAGCCTCTGAGACGCCCAACCAGTTCATTTTTTATGGCGAAGCCAACTCCATGGACGCGGCATTCTTCTTCAGGTTTGTCTTTCCAGAAGAAGGTGCAGCCATCACCTTGCTCCTTGAGCTGGCCTTCCCCTGCCCGCCGGGTCTCACTTAGGGCGGTGATGTCAATGTCGAAACGCCTGAGCTCCCGGGCAACGATAGCAGTACGGCGTTCCGGTCTGTCACTGTTGGGGTCGTCCATGAGGGTCCTGACGTTCCAGGTCCCGAACTTCATTTTAAAATGTGGAAGATGCCTGTGCGTGAATTCTTTTAACGTGGGGTGGCCGTTGCACACCAGCTACCACACGGGCTTGACAGAGCAAGGTCTTGGTCCAATGGCAAGGGGTTCCAAGACGATTGGAGACCAGGCTCTGCTACAACGGCCTAGCACACACACACAAACATAATGCTACTATCCTCCTCCCTCCTTCCCAGTTAAAAGAATTCACGCACAGGCATTTTCCACACCTGCATTCTACCATTTTGTCATACAGACCATAGGGTGTCACCACACTGTGGCACCCCATTTGTGTTTCTGTTCTGATTCTGATTCCATTTGTTATTAGTTTATTCTCCATCCGCTAGCATGATAACAATTAACAGTATGAGGAAATACAAATATGAAGAGAGACTCGAAAAATTGGGGCTTTTTCATGAGAATAATGTAGATTATGGGGCGATATGATAGAAGTGTTTAAAATTATGAAAGGATGAGACAGGATAGGTAGAAGCAGGCTGTTCCAGTAATTGAGGAGTCAAGAATGAGGGGCCGTAGATACAATGATTAAATGTAAGAGATTTAGAACAAAGGGCAAGAGAAACTTCTTTATGCACAGTTATGAGGCTGTGGAATTCACTTCTAGATTAATGGTTGAAACAGAAACTATGTCAACCATCAGGAATAGATTGAATAGGTGGATGAAGGAAAAGGAAATGAAGGGATATGTGAACAGGATTGGCAAATGTGATCAGAACTATTTGCTCATGTGGAGGGTAAACACCGGCATGGCCCGGTTGGGACAAATGGCTTATTTCCGTGTTATAAGTACACATAGCTGCATTCTTGTCATATTCTGTCACTGGGCACTAATAAGGGGTAAAATTCAACTTTGGCAGGGGTGTAAAAAGAGCGGTAGTGGATCAGCTGCCCATTATACTCGCCCACATGTTCCCTATACTTTGACATCAATGGAAAGGAAAATCAGGCAGGGTGTATAATAGGCGGCCAATCACACTGCCTGTTTTACACCCCCGCCCAGTGGTGCTGCAGTAGCATTAGCAGGTTCCTGCTTGATGGCGGGAATCCCACTGGGATCTTGCATACAGGATGAACTCCAACCCAGAAACTTGGGTCAGGGTTCTGGCAGCTTCAGAAAATTCCTGCCCTTTTTAAAATGTATTTGTTCATGGGAATCACTGCAAAGCCAGCATTTATTGCTCATCCCTAACTGCACTTGAGAAGGTGGTGGTGAGTCACCATTTCAGAGGGCAGTTAAGAGTTAACCACATTACTGTGAGTTGGGAGTCACGTATAGGCCAGACTAGGTAAGGACAGCAGATTTTCTTCCCTAAAGGACATTAGTAAACCAAATAGGTTTTTACAACAATCCAGTAGTTTTATAGTTACCATTACTAATACTAGCTTTTTAATTCCAGATTTATGTATTAACTGAATCTAAATTCCCAAGCTGTCATGGTGGGATTTGAACTCATGTCTCCAGATAATTAGCCCAGGCCTTTGGATTTACAAGTCCAGTAACATAACCACTATATCACCAGACCCTGTACCATATCCTGTACCATATCCTGTACTAGACCCTGTACCATATCCTGTACTAGACCCTGTACCATATCCTGTACTAGACCCTGTACCATACCCTGCTGAAACACCACTGTAGGGAGGATAATCCTGACACTGCTGTCAATTTGCATCATTGTGGAAACCTTTGCACAGTAATGCAAAAGTGGCAGTATAATTGCATTGAAAATGTCAGAATTAGTTTAATATTTCAATATTTTACTGTTTTATTGAACACAAAGTAATTTGGAACAGCAAACACAATATAAAGCATATATTGAAGTAAAATGCTAGAAATGTTTTAGCAAACAGAAGATAAAATCTAGCAGAGTAAAGAAATTGTCCTTGTTAGAATAAGGCTGAGACAGACCAGCCCCCAAAAACCCATGGGTAAGCTGGAAAAACATTAACATTCTCTTCCGGCATGTGTTGAAAATTGTTGAGGCAGCTGTACTGGGGGAGGGAGGCCAAGTCTCCTTTAGTACCTCAGGCTTGACATTAGTGGCGCAGAGGAAGAAAGCAACTTTTTCCCAACTGCTAGGATAGCACAGTGAGCTTAAGTAACTACTATTGTAAAACTTTCAGTGCATCGGTTTCTCACTTCAAACTTTAGAATAAGTCAGTTGGATAGTAAACTCCTATTTTGTTGGATTTTTCAGTATTTTTTACTTCTGAAAGACATGTTAACGGGGCCAATTTTCCAATGGTTAATGTACAGGGAACAGTTATTCATTGGTCACTAAGTGCAGAAAATAGGGGCAGAGACCCAAGATGCCAGGTCCCCACCCCTTTGTTGCCCAAAGATTTTCAGTGCTTCCCCTGAGGGAGGATGGTGGACTAACTAAACCTGCAATTGGTGCAGAGGCAGACCAGAGTAGTCAGTTAAATGATGTGAGGGAGGGGGTGTCCCTAGCCCATGCTTAATTTTCCTGTTCCATCACTAACTGGATGCCCATTTGGAGAGATGCCCAGATAAAGCAGGCCTTATCTAAATTGTGGTCAACCTCTCTCCAATCCTCTGATCAGACAGCTGGAGGCAGTGGCCTACAGGTAAGTCAATTTTCTTCTTTTCAGGGGCATTGGTCAAGGATTGGCTAGAGGCCTTTTTCTACCATTTTTGGACGGCAGCTAGTTGGCCCAAGCCATGGCAGCCATCGCTGCTGCTGTAGGCCTCACAGGCCTATAGCAACAGCCAACTTTTCTTCCTCCTTCCAGGCACTAGGCCTGAAAGTAAGTAATGTGCCTGCGTTGGAGGTGTGACTAGACTATGGAAATGACCAAGCTCGGCGTTGCGTGACCAGTGCATGCCCAAGCCGAGAGACCTGACATCTGCCCTGTTCATTGCTGATGAATTTCTTAATGGGTCCTTCAACAGACATGAAGCCCCTAATTTACATATTTGTAAATGTAATATTTATATATAAATATATACTTTTATATATATATGATTTCCACCATAACTTGGACGGAAACCCCATTTGCGCATGTATCTGCCAATCCTCCGCCAAAGGAGCCTTCCTTGCAACACTCCCTGCTGAGCTCACAGCAAAGGAACTAAACTAGCATAATGACTCAAACTCCAGTCTGGGAGGGGTTAATGGCTCTTAGCCAGTCTCAACCTGATGTGGTATGAGATAAATGCCTCCCTGACATAATGGGTAAGAAAGTTTACTGGAATTCCAGAATGGACTTTCTGGCCCTGAAAATCCATTCTTTTGGTCTTTTGTTGTAACTCTGACAGGAAACCAGTAGGACCTCCAGGGAAACATTGTAAACAGTCATTTTCAGTCATTTACATTATTTACATTATTTGCTGAATGGCTCTGCCAGTCTCCCACTGGAGACCAGTAGAATTACAGCAGAATTTCAGGGCCCCAATGTTTAAAGTTAAAATGGTATGTGAGAAGCAATATTCCACAATGGCTCATCTGGCCTTAATACACATCTCTTGGCGCTGCTCAGAGAAGTTAACCCATTGTGAGTTAAATTTAACTTAATAGTAGCATTTTAATATAAATTTTCACAATAATCAAACATCTCAAAACTAGACAGAGATAATTTGAACATATTCCCTTAAGCAATAAAGAAAGAGTAGAGATTTTAATGGTAAAGAAATTTGGGCAGAGTATAAAAACAGGCTGCAGATTTGCTATCACCCATTTTGTGCTCAAGAGAGACTTCCACCTGGAACTGGAGAAATACCAAGCATCCTGGAATCCATTCTTGGATGGACAGAAGCTGCCTCACACCTTCAAACAGTATCTGTAATCTAGTGCTGAACAAAGTACAGGATATCACTCAGGATAGGGAGTGGAAGGAACCCTCTTTCAAACCTCTCAGTCAAAGCATAATACGTGGCTCTCTCATAATAATTGGCTGCCGCGCTTCCGACATTACAACAGTGAGTACACTTCAAAAAGTACTTCATTGGCTGTAAAGCGCTTTGAGACGTCCAGTGGTCGTGAAAGGCGCTATATAAATGCAAGTCTTTCTTTTCTTCTTTCTCATTGTATCTGAAAGTGCTACTAAAACAGCAGTTACATTAAAGAATCATCCCGAATACTGGTTGAGCTGGCATATTTGTGTATTTATTCCAAGCATAACGATTGGTATTTCAATTATTTTAAATGTTATTTTAATGATCCCAGTGTGGAATAAAATATGTCATATTTTGGAAATACCAGTCACAGACAGAAAATAAATGGGGGTGGGGTAACTTCACCGGATGCACTGCAACAACCCCAGAGAAATTGCATGACCTTTTCTCCAGGACTTCCCCGCAGACATAACTGGAGAAAATGTTTCTCACAAGCACACAATGACAACCACTTAACTTTGCGGACGGTGCTGCTTACAAATGTTACCTTAATAATTTATCCTTTTCAAAATCCCAGTCAGTGAACATGATGGTCAGCCCCCGTGATGTATTGCTAAGATATTAAGTGAATGCTGTTTGTGGAAATATAAAAAAACAATGGTCCATTTGCTATTTTGAATCAAAACTGTGGCGGTTGCCATAGAAAACAACTGCCACGAATGCACTGAATACAGCTCTACATTTAGTAACATGAGCTCAGTCTCACTGCCAGTAAAATGCAGATTCTGACATATGGAGCTGATTATCAGTGTAAGCCCAACCTGCAGTTCTTCTAAACTGTCTCTGTGCCGTGGTGTGAGCGAGCTATTTGCAGCACTATTGCACTGATTCTGATGCTGGAGGAAACGTGCATCATATTAATTAAGTTTTCATGACGTGAATGATGCTGAAAATAAAGGTAGTGGTTTCAGAACTTCTCCCCCCTTCATCACCCACTCTAGACTACTGGACCGGCAGAGAAATGTTCCAGTGTCAGAACTGGGTCCAAAGTTATTTTGATTTATTTTTAAAACAGTTTCATAGTTTCCATCTCTTCTTATACAATGTACTAATATTAACAAACCACATAAAATAATTATATCGAGCTGTAGAATTGTTTGGAAATGGCAGAATGCAGCAGTGCCTTTGTTAATCCATAAATATTTTAAAAGTAGCTTCTACAAGTTGATATCATTTGTGGAAAAAAAAAACCAAAAGATGTGTGCCACTCAAATTATGAAACAATCTCGATTTTGTGAATAACATGCTACCTGCTGTCCTACATTGATCAGTGTTTTTTAATGCTAAATTTATTTTTAATTATTTTCTGGAAATTTTATACAAAAAGATTTATTAGAAATGACAGTCATTGAGTCGCACACTGAATTAACAAGCTCCAGTTTCACCTCTGGCACTTGGACTCAAATTCAGTTGAAACCAATGGCATGGAGGTCCAGGAACTTATTTTCCAGGCACCTCCCTACCCCAGTGTTGGGTACGCACCATGCACTCAAAGCTTCATAAATCCCTGTTACAAACACCTCCAAGACAAGTTACAAGAAGGGAGGGAATTGGTGCCCAGCTGCAGTCCTCTCAATCCTCTCTGATGTCCTAACTGTTGTCCTAGGATCATTTGCAGACCCTCAGGTCCACAGGAGTTCCAATGCTAGGCCCAGCACCTGATATCTTTAACCGTCGCTTTGCTTGGGTGCCCGATAGACCAATTAGAAGGAAAGTGAAATGGGAGGCTTGGAACGCCCCCTCCTATCTCAATTGCAGTCCAACTTTGCCCCCTCCCAAGAAGCAGTGAAAATCCCAGGTCAACATAAATGGGGTGGCGACCCATCTTGCTGTATGTCTCCCCCCTTTTTCTTGACCTTTGCACTTGGGGATTGGAAGTTTCCTGGAGCAAAGTTTAGGAAAATCGGCTCTGACATCCTTCTCTGTCTGCCTCCTGTAAGCACTCTAAGTGAAATGGGTTTTGGCAGTCACAACCCAGCTGCAGGTGGGTCTGAATTCACAGCACAAAATTGCCCCGATTCTGCACAAATGCCACCAATTTCCTTGTCTCCTCAGACAGGCCACAGGAATGGTTGGTGTGCGAAATGGAAAAATTCACACTGTTGCAAAAGGGAGTGCCCTTCTGAGGTTGGAGTTAAAGCCTGTCATGTAGGGGTAGAGTAGAAACTATTAAATGCTGTAGTTCAAAGATATTTAGCTGTCCTCATACAGGAAACACAGAGGCCTAGATTTTCACTCTGCCGTGAGGCGGGCTTTTAGGCGTGCGGGGGGCAAAAATCCTGAATTTGGGGGTCCCGACACCATCCCACCCAAAACCCGCCTCCACGTAAGTTTCAAAGGAGGCGGGTACCCGCCCCGCACTGGGACCCGCCGACCCCAGGCGGGAAGGGATTAGTGCCAATTAACTGCCTGTTAACAGGTAGTTAACAGGCAGTTTTTAGCCTAATCCCTATTTTGAGGGGTGTCGTGTGGGATTCCCGATGGCTCCAAACCACGCCAGGTTAGAGCAGGCGGGCCGTCGGGTTGAAGGACTTGGAGGGGGCGCGATGTCGGTGTTCAGGTGAGTGATGGGTGCATGAGTGCAAAGGTAAGTGTGTTTGGTGTATCTAAAGTGTGTAAAGAAGTTTAAATTACCTGTACTTACCTTAACAGCCTTTCTTCCTCTAGGCGTCGGGAGTCCATCACTCAGCCGGCACTGAAAGCTGAATGGCTGCGATCTGTCAAAAGTGACAGCCTTCAGCTTTCAGTGCCGGTGACAGTTCTAACTGAGTCTGTGTAGAAGGACTCAGGTTAGAAGTCAGACTGTCAGTGTTTGACAGCTTCAAACAGCTGTGAAACACTGATATTTCATCTGTCAACACCTCTTGACAGATGAAATTTCAGTCTGTGACGTCACCTGTTGCCGGGTGGCCCTTAATTGGCCTGCTGTGCCCGCTGGGTGGGCTCAACAAGGTCAATCAAGGGAAAATCGCGTGGATTGGCCAGACGTCGATGGAGGCGGGACTAAAACCTGAAAGTTATAGTCCCGCCTCCTTCTCGACTGCTGAATGAAAATCCAGCCCAGAAAGTTAACGTGCAGGTTCAGCAAGCAATTCGGAAGGCAAATGGCATGTTGGTCTTTATTGCAAGGGGCTTGGAGTACAAGAGTAAGGAAGTCGAGGCATAGAATATAAGAGCAGGGAGGTTATGCTTGAACTGTATAAAACACTAGTTAGGCCGCAGCTAGAATACTGTGCAGTTCTGGTCACCACATTATAGAAAGGATGTGATTGCACTTGAGGGGGTGCAGAGGAGATTTAAGAGGATGTTGCCCGGGCTGGGGAATTTTAGCTATGAGGAAAGATTGGATAGGCTGGGTTTTTTTTCTTTGGAACAGTGGAGGCTGAGGGGAGACCTAACTGAGGTGTATAAAATTATGAGGGGCCTAGATTGAGTGGATAGGAAGGACCTATTTCCCTTAGCAGAAGGGGGCATAGATTTAAAGTAATTGGTCGGAGGTTTAGTGGGGATTTGAGGAGAAATCTTTTCACCCAGAGGGTAGTGAGGGTCTGGAACTCACTGCCTGTAAGGGTGGTAGAGGCAGAGACCCTCATCACATTTAAAAAGTACTTGGATATGCACTTGAAGTGCCCTAACCTACAAGGCTACGGACCAAGTGCTGGAAAGTGGGATTAGGGTAGATAGCTCTTTGTTGGCCGGCATGAACAAGATGGGCTGAATGGCCTCCTTCTGTGCTGTTAGTTTCTATGATTCTACGAAGTCTTACTACAATTGTACAGTGCTTTGGTAAGACCATACCTGGAGTACTATGCACAGTTTTGGTCTCCTTATTTGAGAAAGGACCTACATGCCTTAGAGACAGTGCAACGAAGGTTCACTAGATTGATCCCTGGGATGAGAGGGTTGTCCTGTGAGGAGAGATTGAGTAGATTGAGCCTATATGCTCTGGAGTTTAGAAGAATGAGAGATGATCTCATTGAAACATATAAGATTCTGAGGGGGATTGATAGGATAGATGCTGAGAGGCTGTTTCCCCTGGCTGGAGAGTCTAGAACTGGGGGGCATAGTCTCAGAATAAGGGGTCGGCCATTTAAGACTGAGATGAGGAGGAATTTCTTCACTCAGAGGGTTGTGAATCTTTTGAATTCTCTATTCCAAAGGGCTGTGGATGCTGAGTCGTTGAGTATATTCAAGGCTGAGATAGATTTTTGGATTCCAAGGGAATCAAGGGATATGGAGATGGGGCGGGAAAGTGGAGTTGAGGTCAATGATCAGCCATGATCTTATTGAATGGCGGAGCAGGCTCGAGGGGCCGAATGGCCGACTCCTGATCCTAATTCTTATGTTCTTATGTTCTTGGAGAGAGCTTTACTCTGCACTGGCTTGTGTTATATGCAATATGAGTTGCTCAATGTAGAAATTCCAGTCCTAGCACAAAGATATTGGGACCGGATTGCAATGCACACTAGGGCATATATTTTTTTAATGCTGATCTTGCAAGTCTGCTCATTTAAATAAAAATTTAGTGCTCACTCCCAGGAAAATCAACGGTCCACTTAAAGGTAGTTGGCCGCATTTTACAACGATAATTCTGTTCACTTTCATAAAGGCTCAGAGTACATTTAGAACAGATAACAGCAATCGCAAAGGCTGTATCCATTGGGAAGGAAGTACAGGAAACTTTCTGGTATCCGGCACGGACGGGACCGACGTGGTGCCGGTTCATCAACAATTCCGGATAACTGAACGCTATAGTAAAAGATACGGAGCTCAGAGCTCCGTATAAAGCAACAAACCATACAGCTTCAAAACAATCGGCACAAGTTGCAAGCGTCTCTGTAGCTTAGCAACAGCTTCAGCTACACCCTTGCACAGCAACAAATGGAGTAAAAAAAGTAACTAAAAGTAAAAAAAGTTACCTGAACCGACTCCTGAATTTTGCTGGTGGATAGAGCATTCCGGTTATTTAGGGGCCGGTTAATCGAAAGTTTCCTGTGGTGCCCAACAAAGTGAAGGCCGACCGAATGTAAAGGCACAAAGTTGAGTCTGTGGTCAAGTGATGGAGTTTGATGCCTACTGAAGTAGATGTTCTGTTGCCTGAGCTGGGTGCAAGGATTGTTACCCTGAGCATCTTCAGTAAGGCACACATTCAAGCTGCAACTTACAGTTGAAAGTTTTGCCATGCTCACATCTTAGCACATCAGATCATTATGGCAAAATCCAAAATCAGACCAACAAAATGTTCCATACTTCTGGCACTCCTGTGCGCACTTGCACTGGTTGAATGGAAAGCTAATCCATAGGTTGGCTCATAATTTCAGTAGGCCTCCTGTGAGATCTTTCTATGTGTATGAAGTGTTGTTGCACCCATCAGGCTACAGAATCAGGACTGCTCACCACAACCTTCTCAAGGGCAATTAGGGATGAGCAATAAATGCTGGCCTTGTCAGCGATGCCTACATCCATGATTAAATTAAAAAATGCACCAAATTGGAGGCGAAGTTTCAAACAATAGGCAAGAGGTAAACCAAATACAAAGGGTTCTATATAGATTAAGAAGACGGGTAAGTGGAATTTAATTTAGACAAATACAAGGTAATGGAACTGGGGAAGGAAAATAAACAGTAGGAATATACAGTATTGTGATCTTTTTTCAAATTATTTTTCAGAAATTTTTTCGAATGCCAAATGGTGAAAAGTGGGCATTTCCTTTTTGAGAGAGTTAGCAACATTTTGACATGACATTTTGGCAATTGTGCTTAGGTCTGGTGAAGGTTCCGGATGGTGTTTGTATAAGTGCAGTCAGTTTCTGTGAGTGTTTTCTGGCTGTCCCTAATTGCTTATGTAGTTGGAGCTCTCTTGGACTGAGGGGAACTCTTAGTTGTGTTTTCATCAAAGTCAAATGTAAATTTGGAAGTATTAAGCTGTTTGCTAAGGAAATGTATGGCAGAGACCAGAAGTTGCATCAGCTACAGTCCAGCGTTTATGGAAGTTTGAGTAGCTGATTTGAGCTTGCACTAGTGAGCTTGTTTTTGGCAATAAATATAATACTTATGCAGCATGTGCTCCCATGAGTGATAGTCAAGTCTGTCTGTGACCCCAAGCATACTGTAAATTACAACTGTAGTTTGAAACTAAGATATAACTTAACCAAGGAACCAAACAATCCAAATGCGAAATATATATTTTAAATTTGATTCTCATCTTGCACTGAATAGCTGAGCCAAACCGTGTTACAATAAACTGAATTATTATATATGTTCTATTATAACAAACATCCAAACTAAGTATATCTTATACTCAGGAATGGAGCTCTAACCTCAATATGATCAAACCCTGATAAGAAAAACCACTTAACGAAGCTATGGTGTGTTTGTAATAATGAAGTCTTTTTGTGTTCCAAAAATTTGTTCCTCCTGCTTCTGAACTAAACCTTTCCACTACATACACACACACACCCACACACACTCATGCACACTCACAGACACACACACACACTCACACACACAGACGCACTCACACACACACACTCTCTCATGCACACAGACACACACTCACAGGCAGTAATACACTCATAGACACACACACACACTCAGACACAAGCACACACACTCTCAAACACTTTCACATGCACACACACAGACACACTCACACACACACACTCTCTCACGCACACAGACACACACTCACAGACAGTAATACACTCATAGACACACACACACACTCAGACACAAGCACACACACTCGCACACTCTCACATGCACACACACTCTCACACACTTTCACATGCACACACACAGACACACACACACACACACTCTCTCACACACACAGACACACACTCACAGACAGTAATACACTCATAGACACACACACACACACTCAGACACAAGCACACACACTCGCACACTCTCACATGCACACACACTCTCACACACACAGACGCACTCACACACATACACACATACACACACACACTCTCACGCAAACAGACACTCATGCTCGCAGACAGTAACACACTCAAAGACACACTCACAAACATACACATGCACACACTCTCTCACACACACACTCACTCACACACTCACATACACACATAGATGCACCCACACACACTCACACACTCTCACGCACATGCACTCACAGACAAACACACTCACAGACACAAACACATTCATAGACACTCATATACACTCACACTCACAGACACAAACACACTCATAGACACACTCACACACAGGCACACACACCCACACACACTCTCTCACACCTGCACACTCACCATCACAGACACACACACTCACAGACACAGACACACTCACTCACAGACACTAACATACTCATAGACATACTCACACACAGACACACACAGACACACACACACACACACACACTCTCTCACACCCGCACACTCACCATCACAGACACACACACTCATGGAGACTAACTAACTCATAGACACACTCACACACAGAAACACACACACACACACACACTCTCTCACACCCGGATACTCACCATCACAGACACACACACTCACGGACACTAACACACTCATAGACATACTCACACACACTCATACATATAGACACACACCCACACACATAAACACACACCCACACACACTCCCTCACACCTGCACACTCACTATCACAGACACACACACTCACAGACACACACACTCATAGACATACTCACACACACTCATACACACAGACACACACCCACACACATAGACACACACCCACACACATAGACACTCTCTCACGCACACACACTCACCATCACAGATACACACACTCACGGACACTAACACACTCCTAGACACACTCTCACACACACACACACACACACAGACACACACACATGCACACACACCCTGGAAGGTTTAAAAGAATTAGTCCTTGCTTTGTGTGTGCAGCTAATCTACATCTGCTGTGCAGATGAGAACCAACTGTTCTCTGGGCAGCAGACAACCTCGATACTGTAATTTATTGAGCTTTTTTCATTTCCATTTACTAAGTGCAGCTTAAAGCCTAAACTCAATATAGAACAAAACTAAAACTAACCTTAATAGACTGTTTCTTCAATATAAAACATTTACATTTATTTCTTGTAATATTTTTAATTTACCTTGAAGTATGCACACAGTTGAACTTTTTTGAGTAATCCTCCTTTTTCACTTACCTATATGTAAGTGCTGTTTTTGAACCTGCACTTTGAGACACTTGGTTTTATAGGTGTTTGTTCAAAACGTTCAAACATACACATCATTTATTTTAAAGATTTCTTTTGGAGAGTGGGAATAGAGGGAATTGTCACTTTATATTTTTCAGCTCTTCCCAATGTACATTTATCAGCTTAGCATAAATGATTTATGAGGAAATCATAATTCCCTGTGATAAAACCTGAAACACAGCCTGAATGAAATATTGTTATTTACTAACTTTTATGGCACAGCTCTATCACATATTAGGGGGATTTAACTCATTCACTGTAGCTTTCTGTGACGTTTCTTGCTACGGTCTGCATTCATTTTATTTCGCTGCAACAAAGGTGCCAAATGGCATCATCCCAACTGGAGTACATGCCAAAGGATATTTGTGTTTATAGCAAATGAGTTAGTGCCATTTCTTTCTGGGTGAGAATCACCAATGTGTCTGAAGACTGATGGGTAAAAGAGGGGCACGGATCCCATGTACGCCAGGGCATCAATATGTGCACACACATCGGCCGCGAATTTTATAGCGCTCAGGGGGCGGGTTTGGAGGCGGGTCCGTTGTCAAAATAGCAAAGATTGACAGCGGGTAGGAAACCCACTGTCAACCCGCCTCCAAGCGAGTCTCTCAGGTGTCGGGTCTGTCGGCGCAGAACTGACCCGACACCAAGCGACGGGGGAGACAATTCAGATTGTTAACTGGCTTGTTAAGAGCCAATGTAAGACTATTTTCAGGCTTACTTCCAATGTTATGCTCTCCCCACCGGGTTACCTGCTGTTTGGGGAACACGCCAGCTGAACCTGGCATGTTGTGAGTCTGCTTTGATGTTTGTGAAAAGATGACAGTTGCAGAAGTGGTGTCAAGGATGCCATGTTGCAGATGGTGAGTTTCAGAGCACAGAAACTGTTGGTTACTGCATTTTTAATACATAGAGAGATTTCTTTAGCTTACAAGTTTTTAGATTCAACTGTATGTCCAGTGCCACCTCATTGGGAGAACCCCTCTCACCATTGACAGATCGCTTCTGTCATCTCACCTGCAGCTGCCATCTATTGCAGCAACATCGGAGCCAATGAAACAATCAGACCTTGGTCCTCTGAATACTTCCACGATCAGCCCCAACACCAACATCACCAACAACATCACCAACCTTTGCCGCCATCACCTGATGCTGCACAGGGCATCAGCCCCTGACAACATTGCTGCCCAGGAGGCCAGTGATGGCATCACCATGGCCAGATTTTCTTCACTTGACGCTGTAAACCCTGGCTGCCACATGATGCACCAGGTTGACACCATCCCACACCAGCGCTGTGAAGCATCCCTTTAATGTACAAGCCATTCCATGCACACACATCACTATAGCGGCGGCGGCGGGGGGGGGAGGAGAAAATTATGTCTGAACAATCACTGGAACTCAGTAAGACACTTGTCAAGGTGCACTCAGATCTGTCCAATAAGGGGCACTTTTGGAAAAAGAGATTTCACTGTATGACAACACATTACCAGAAACTTCACATGGACGTTGGCTAAACCTCTCATGCCTACCCTTGTATGTTGTTAGTTGGTATGCTTACAGTAGGATGAGTGTGAGGGGTGGCTAGTGAGATGGGAAATGATAATGTAGATAGAGAGAGAGGGTTGGGTGGAGGTGCAAGGTAAGTTGGTGTGAGTAAGGATGTGCAGGAGTAGGTTAGGGGAGGCAGAGTGATGGGGATGTGATGAGTGGCACAGCAGGGTGAGTTTGAGTGTGGCTTTTGCAGTAACATTTCCTGATCCACTGAGATCATTGAAAGGTTGGCTCCACTGCAGCCAGGGACTCCTGACGACATCCCTGCTTGTGTCCTCCTGTGCAATGTGCAACCAGGCTGCATTGGTATCCTGGGGAGGTCTCTTCCGCCCTTAGAAGGGAAGAGAACCTCCCTGCATGCTGTGACTTCCTTCATAAACATATGGAGGGAGTCATTGGAGAGCCTAGGTGCAAGCGTTCACCTTACTGCAGTGATTGTCAGTGTTTGCAGCACCTCAATGCTGTCAAACACTGACAGAACAACTGTCAAACTCCATGTGGATGTGGTCCCTTTAAGGAAACTGGCTGATGACGCGTCATCAAATGACGTCATCAGACCCGCTTCCTGTTAATTGGCCAGGAAGCCCGCAGGGCGGGCTTAACAAGGCCAATCAAGATAAAATCATGTCTACAGAGCTGCTGCAGCTGGGAGCAGGACCAGAACCAGAAACCAACTGTCCTGCCCCCATCCCGCCTCCTCCATTAAATTCGCGGCCATCAACTTTAGTGCAACTATCAGTTTAATTAACTCACATGCTATGTGTGTGCATACTGTTAGTTTCCACCATGCTTGAGGTGGTGCCAGTGTGTGACCTCCTATTCCTTTGTACTTCTCTTAGGTGTGTTTAAATCACTCCATGCCCTCACCCTCCCTATCTCTGTAAACTCCTCTAGCTCTGCAGCCCTCCAAGAATTTTACATTCCTCCAACTCTGGCCTCTTGTGAATCCCTCACTCCTGTCACCCCATCATTGATGGCAGTGCCTTCAGCCGTCTAGCCCCTAAATTCTGGAATTTGCTCCCTAAACCCCTCTGTTTTCCCACCTCACTCTCCTCATTTAAGACCTTCCTTAAAACCTACCTCTCTGCCTAAGCTTTTAGTCACCCATCCTAATATCCCCTTCTTTGGCTCAGTGTTGATTTTTGTTTGATTATGGTCCTGTGAAGCATCTTGGGATGTTTTCCTACATTAAAGGCGCTATATAAATGCATGTTATTGTTATTTCTGTAAAGCTGCTGGTTGCTGTGTTCCTCTCGGGACCTCTTGGGACTCAGGTGGCCTTTGCCTCAAGGCAGCAAAGTCCTGATATGGACTCGCTACAGGCTGCTATACGGCGGCCTGGCCCTGTCTCCTCTCTGTCACATGTGCAGGCATCTGGGGTGGCTGTTAGGAGGGCAGACATGTGCTGCGCTCCTGAGAGACAGCAGCATCATGTGAGCTCATTCCTGCCATGCCGCTAGTACCAGGCACTGTTCCTCATGGCCTCTGATCTGTTTATGAGCTATAACGTGGGATATAGTAGGATGAGGAGGAAAAGAAGCAGAATGTGATGATAAACTGACAGCTGCTCCTGCTGGTTGCCTTCCCATGAATTCCATTGCCGACTCCTCAATGGAGTGATTGCGGGGAGCAACAACTAAAGCCAATCTCTCTCTGGTGTTCTGGTGTTGTGGGCTTTTATGGAAAATTTCAAATAATTAAGAATGTCATCTGGTTTCCATGAAATGTAGTCAAACTCCAGCAGGTCCTGTGGGGGTGGTGACAGGTGCAGGAACCAAGCGATAATCCACCATGTGAGACTTTTAGAGGGCTGCCTGCACGTAAGGCTTTGAGTAAAGTAACACTTACAGGTGAAGGCTGGGGTGTAATATGGCCTGCAATATCTCCGGGTCATTAGTGGTAAGCTCTTGAAACACATCAGCATGTTGAGGAGAAATTTGCTGTAAGTGGCAGACATAATTGGTTCCATGCCTTCTTGGAAGATATGGCTGGCTCCTGACCTGGTGAGGTCATAAAACCTCTTGTGGCACTGAGGTACAGTGGGTGGCGCCAAGCAGTTGGCACTGTCTGTGCTGGCCACCTCCTTCCACTGCACCTGGAAACGACCTTTTCCAGCCTTTCTCCATTCCATCCCAAATAGGGAAGGTCATTTTCCCCTTCAATGATTCTATAACAGGCGAGCGATACAATTTGTGGTGATGTTGAAAATTGCCCACAGCAACTTCCTTCCCTGCCTGATTGGGCCAGCAGTACTTCCACAGTTGCCTCTGAAAAACTGGGGGCTGCAAAGATTTGCTTCCAAAAAAATAAAAGTTCTGTGATTCCTGCATCTTTAACCTGCTACAAGCTTTTAAACCCTGCAGCAGAATGTCATTCCCCGCCCCTATACAGGTGAGCTGTCAACACACCCAAAATAATAAAATTAGACTGGGCGCGGAAACGTCAGCAAGGTCAGCACTGGGGCAGTCGGACGGACAGTCGTCCTGAGCTAACACACTGCTGACTGTTATCACGCTGAAGAGGAAAATCCAGGCTTCTACCTGCTTTATCTTCCTGATTCTACCTGCCTGTCTCTCTATTTCTCTTTTATTAACTTTCTTATTCTGTTTTCTATCTCTATTTTTCTCTGTCTGTACTTACGCCCACATGCTTGTGCTGGAGTGCAATGGCATCCATCGTGGTCTTGGCAATCTAAACGTCAACAGTCGCATATTTGGAACTCATAACACATGACAACCCACCCCTTCCAGAGGCTGGCTTTACGCTAACATGCATTCAAACGCACTGCGGTTTAAACTTGGTCCAAATGTGAACCGGGACTTGTTGCCAGGCAACCAAATTCATCTTTAGTCAAATGTCACAATGACATCACCATAAAATGCATCATTGCATTTGCTGTCATGTACAGGTAACGTATGCGCTCTTTGTGTAACTATCCCCAGATGGTTCAACAAGCAGGTTCCCTGCTGAATCTTGATGAAATTGGAAGGGATTGGTCTTTCTGAGCCCCATGCTAAGAGAATTTAACCCTGTTATGAAAGAACAGAATGTTGATTTCATTATTGCGATTGGAAAAGAGGTAGGATATTGGCTTCAGTTCCATTTCCAGACGTTTCAATATGTAAATCTCTCCATCATGATCTTTCCATTTTACCGCCTTCCTGGCCTCACAAAAAACTGGCTAACAAGACTGACATAAAAAATTTAAATGTGGTGATAGATATTACAGAAAGATCAGCAGTCAGAATGAGAAACAAAAATTTAAAACTACTGAGGGGATGGCATAGTGTGTTAGGGAACTGCAAGCTTGATTTCTCCTTCCCTCACATTCCCTGATCTCCCTTCCGTGAGGGTAAGCAGAGACCAGGCACCTCCACAGAGAGAGGGAACATCAGAGAGGTAATTGTCCTTAGGCCCTTTTGTGCTTTTTCTTTCGGCTAAATCAGATTAGTTTTGACAAAGACCTAGGAGCTGCTCGCCCACATGTTGGCTCAGCTATACAATGTGCACAGTTTGGACAGACAAGGGCCTCCTCCATAACCTCACCCGATCACCCAAGGTTGGGAGAGATTGCATTGGAGAATAGCATAAATTGAGGACAATGAAGTCTACCACCACTTCACCAACCCCACCTGGCATTTTCGAGCCCCCTGCCACTCCTTTTGCACTTGCCACATGCAAATAGCAGTGGATGACCGAGCCCAGGTCCCGGAAGGATTCCACTCCCATCTACCCACTTACCACCACTTGATGAGGCAGCCATGGGGAAGGTGACAGTAGGGCCCGGGAAACGGCAGTAATGACCACTGGAAGGAAAGGGCCTTGTCGGGTCCTCCTCTCCCACCCTCCTTCCTAGTTCCACCTTGGCTCAAGTATTGTACGGCAGCTTGGCCTAAAATAAACAAAGGATACCAGTGCTTGCAGAACGGGGACTACAGATTTGGAGGCCTATCTCCAGCCTATGGTCTCACTTACTTTCTTGTGTAGGCTTCAGTCTCTTCCTACCAGGATGCTAATCTTCCAATCCTTAGGGCGTTTCTACTCCTTTTACTGCCTGGCCATCTCTTCTGGTGCTGCAGCGGCAGTCCCAGTGCAGAACCGCTGGGATTTTGCTTGCTGGTAAATAGCAGGCTCCCACTCAGCGGCATGAGTCCCACCTTGAACCGACATGGGTGATGAACTCTCACCCAGTTTCTCGGGTCAGGGTTCAACATAGGGGCAGACAGAAATCCTGCCCTGCCAGAACACCACCAAAAGGGTTTAGAGGAAATGTTGAGAGATTGACACTCTCACAAAAACCACAAGGTCCAGACTTGTAAAACAGAAAAATCAGCGCCAAAAGTGATTTCTGTCATTAGATGTGTACTTGAAAAGTGGCCACAAATACACACCACCCTAATGAATTAACTTTGGTCTCATTGCCAACTGTATTAGTAAGAGTTGTTCTATCTGCACATATATACACTAACACATACCAACAAATGGCTCCTTTACTGAATGCGGCTTTTGGATGTGACGTTAATCCGAGGCCCCGTCTGCTCGCTCACGTGGATGTAAAAGATCCTACGGCACTATTCAAAGATGAGCAGGGGAGTTATCTTTGGTGTCCTGGCCAATATTTATCCCTTAATCAACTTAACTAAAACAGATTATCTGATCATTATCACATTGCTGTTTGTGGGAGCTTGCTGTGCAAAACTTGGCTGCCACATTTCTTACATTACAATAGTGACTACACTTCAAAAGTACTTCATTGGCTGTAAAGCACTTTGGGACGTCCTGAGGTTGTGAAAGGTGACTGCAAGTCTTTCTTTTATTAGTTTATAAGGGATCACCTGTAAAAGGCATTATGAAGTGTTGGTCTATTTTACAAGTGGAAACACATTTTTTATACATGTGCCTGGGAACACAACATATTAGTTCACTGTGCTGCAGACTGGGCACGACAACTAGCTGCCAACCTTGGCCAAGTTGCGGGAAACACAACCATGCAGAGGGAAAAGCAAGAGGTTCCACCTAAGGCTACATATAAGGACTGCCCCTTACTGTACCAGAGCTGCCTGTTCAGGTTCTGAGCCAGGGTCTAGGAGGCCTGATTCGGGGCCCTGCAGGCGATAGATGTCAGTGCACGACTTTGGTTGATTTAAACCAGCAGACAGAATTCAGGACCCCATATTTACTTTTGGCTATAGACTGTACTTTTTATAGAAAAGCTGAACTGATTGATTTAGCAAACGTTAACTCCTTTAAGCACAAATTACTATCTCGTCCTGTAGTAGAATTTCAACGCACCAAAATGTTTTACAAAAAATATATAATTAATGAAGAAATCTCCTCTGATCCTAAATACCTGCCTGTAGAGGTAATTTAACAATCCCACACTCCCACCGGAGAGCCGTGCAAGGACTGTGAGCTGGAGATAGGCCTATAACACTGTAGCACCCATTCTCCAACCTGCACTGCCTGTAAATACTGGTACCCTTTGATATTTTTAGACCAACCCGATGTACAATACTTGAGCCAGGGTGGAACTAGGGAGGAGGGAGGGACAAGAAGGTTCTAGGGAAGACTGTGTTGTTTTGAGAGCTCCACCAAGAGGAGTTCATTGACTGTAACTCTGAGATAGAGCGCCTATATTCCCCCCGCCCCCCCAAGACAAGTGCATGTCTACGTAGGTGTCTTATGCTTAACACAGAGGTTTAGAAATTCGAGCGCACCTGAAAACGGGCTGTGGGGGCGAGCCGCATGCTGCATGTGAAGAGGCACAAAGACCATATTAAATTGGTGCTGTCAGCTCTATTCACGCTATTCATTGGTTGTGTGCCTTTTTTGGGGTGGGGGGGCAGGGGGGAAATTGGGCTTCAATGATACCACTTAAAGGCAGCTAGCTCCGCTTAAGTAGGAGGTGCACTCTGGCTGCAGAGAGCAGGGAACGCTTCTCAAGAAAGAAATGGCTGCAAGACCTTCAGAACAGATCCCTAGGTGCGCCAATGCTGCTTTGGAGGCCCTGTTCCAGGCTGTCGACAGGTAGGGAGAGATCCTGATCCCCTCAGGGGGCCAAAATCTCTCCAAGAAACATCTCTGTCAAAGGGAGAGTGCAGAGGAGGTTTATGCCAGGAGATTAGCTTCCAGGACATACCAGCAATGTGGCTATTTTCTGACCCTGGCTCCTATTCCCAGCAGACTTGGCCTGGTGAGGAAGCCACAACTGCTCCTCCACTGAGGCTTCCATTAAATATAGCAGTCGGGTCCCACAACATCACTGGAGCCCGGTGTGTGTATTTAAAAAGGACCCCGTCAGCTTTGGCTGGGTGTCCTTGTCACCTGTAATTTAAAATTGCAGCAGGCCAGATCGGGGCAGGAATTGAGTGGGTAAGTCCCCCGTTCCATTTTAACTGCCCCCCACCCAGTTCCCATCCCTTTGGACTGGGTCTCCCACTGCAACTCCCAGATGGTCATCCCGCGCATTCTACCGGCCAACTGGCCGGGATTTAAAACTCCCCCTACCATTACTTAGAAACACCCTGTAGCCACTCAAGCAAAGTACCAGAAAGTTCCTGTGATCTGTGGAACTATATCACAGTACGAGTCTGGTACAATTTGGTACAATTTTAAAGGGGGTGCAGGAATGGAGAGACCTGGGGGTGTATGTACACAAATCATTGGAGGTGGCAGGACAACTTGAGGAGGCTGTTAAAAAAGCGTATGAGATCCTTGGCTTTATAAATAGAGGCCTAGAATACAAAAGCAAGGAAGTTAGGCTAAACCTTTAAAAAACACTAGTTAGGCCTCAGCTGGAGTATTATGTTCAATTCTGGGCACTACGTTTTATGAAGTATGTTAAGCAATTTTACCTCTAATTTTGCTTTGCGCCGCATGGCCCCTTAAAGGGTTTTGTACTGAAAAACCGACCAGCCAGCTGTGCGGGTTCCCTGGAGCTTACGGGATGCACTGAAGTCAAGGCTTTGGAAAGGGTGAAGAAGAAATTTACTAGAATGGTACTGCAATCAGGGACTGCAGTTACATGGAAAGACTGGAGTAGCTGGGGTTGTTCTCCTTAGAGCAGAGAAGGTTAAGAGGGGATTTCATAGAGGTGTTCAAAATCATGAACAGTTTTGATAGAGTAAATAAACAGAAACTGTTCCCAGTGTAGGGGGTGGCGTGTGGTGGTTGTTTGGCGCATATGCCCAGTCAGTTATGCCGCTGACTGTTTATGAGCGGTTCGAATCACTCCCACGCCCCTGGGTTCTAGACACCGGACTTAGGTACAGGCGGCGATACAGAAAAGACTCGAGTAGACAGGTGGTTTGGATGTAAGCAAAACTCAAGATTTTATTAAACAGAAAAATAACACAGTCTTATGAGAAGTTACCAGTGTATAAAATTACAGGCAAATACAAATAACTATATACTTATACAGGGAATGGGGAACACACGGCACATCGAGGGAAAACAACTATCTTAACAATCCCCTTATCCTTATCCCACCCCCTATACCTAACTAGATTAAACTATGAGGGGCCAGAGTTTATGCTCACCAATCAAAAGGGTCTGCTGAACTCAAAACAGCGGTGGGGTTCGGGGTTCGCTCTTGGTGCTCTCTGGAGTGTGCCGCCGTCACGTGGTCTCCGGGTGCTGCAAGGGCGTTGTCCAGGTTCGAGTACCCCAAAGTTAAAGTCTCTGCTTGGGTGCTTTACCTTGCAGGGATGATGGTTCCTCTTCCTCGGCCGACAGTTTGAGTTTGCATAAAGATAGTCGCAGGTCAGCTGAGACTGAAGGCCCGATGATTCGAAGCCTATCCTCAGTTCATCTCCTCAGTTCCTCTCCTCAGTTCGTCTCCTCAGTTATCTTCCTCAGTTCGTCTTGCCTCCTCGCCTTCATCGCGTCCTGCCTTGCCTGGCCTGAATTGTCCGTGTCCGCCTGATGCAGTGCCTGGGCGATTCCAGATGGAGTGGGGAAAGGCACGGGCAAAGGCCAGGGGGTAAGCACGAGACGGGGAAAGAGCAACAGCCACGAGGGCGAGGAGCAAGGAGAGGCCAGAGAGAAGAGAAGAGCAGAGCAGAGAGCGATTGCTACCCCGGGGCCTTCAATTATACTCCTTTCAAAAACCCTTATCTGTGCGCCAAATCAGGTTAGTTCTTTGTCTTAATCTTGGCGGGCTATTTTAAATAATGGTAGCAATCTATACTAACTGTTTTTAGATGGCCGGTAATCGCATCCACCGGCCCGATAATTAACTTGTTTTGTTATGAATGCACCTTGATGGGCCTGTCCAGCCTCGATGGCTTCCTTAATCGGTTGCCGATTATTTATGCAAACTGCTTGATGGCCTTAACTATAGGCGTAACTGGGTTTAGATTTGTCTCCAATTTGATCTAATACATAATTCAAAGTCCTGTCTGCTTTCAAAATACAAAGTCTCCCTTCACTGAAACTGCAGCTTTGGTTTCGATTTCTCCACAAGCTGCCTGCGTCGCAGAGTCCAAGTTTTAAAATCTCACAGGCTTTCTGCCACGAGGCATGGACGCCATCTTGGGTACCCTTTTTGATTTAAAATGTCCACGCAGGGTCCCTTTTTATTAATAATAACCTTTGGGGAAATGTAGAAATTTTGCAAATCTTACACTCCCCCCTGTGATACTAAAACTTGCTTGAAGTATTATACTTTTAAGGTGAGCAAAATTTTTCTGACCCTCCATAGTCAACCTTCCCCTCTAATTACCTATCTAATATACCCACGACACATGCACTTCCCATTCCGCAAAAATGTAGTGTACATAAGCAAACATAGGATAAAATTACAGACTTTTACACACGTCCAAGCATGGAGGGGGTCCAACACCCCTGCACCACTTGGTACACATATCTTTATTAAACCGCATCGCAAAAAAACAAAAGAAAACCTTTATTAAAAATAACAAACACACAAAAACAACAACCTTTTAATCAAAATACAGGGAAAAAGACTTAAACCGGCGTATCTCCCTCCACCTTTACATAATGTTCCTTCCAGATCCTCTGGTTTTGGAATTTTGACCACTGACCTTTTCCCTTACACTGAATACAAACTAAATACAACACTATCCCTAACTGACAAACCACAAGAATGTGGGAAGCCAGTCTGATCCACGAAGGGACCTCTATGTTATTGAAAATGTCCCACCAGGGTGGAATCACAATATCCAATATCTTAGTCCCGATCTCTACTGTTTTCTGCTCTAGAGTGTAAAAATGTTTCTGCAAAACTATAACGGCTTTGAGTATTTTGGCAAGGTGTTCAGGGAGAGGGGGAATTTCGTAGCCAAAGTGCGCTACGTACTTTTGCAAATTCGTAAAATTCTCCTTCACAGTGAGGTGAACAGTGGAGGGTTCAGGAATGGGAACAATTCGCTCCTGGGCCACTTGAACTTCTGCCTCGGGATTAAAACAGAAATTGCTGTCACTAACCGGACACTAGCTATGCTGTCCATGCTGGTAGTGGGACGCGCCGGTGGTGACACAATATGTCCCACCTCCTATATATGCTACCTGCGGGGGAACATGGCCTTGTGCCATTGCCTCCATGGTACAATTTATAGGTTTTGCGTCAGCAGCTCTGAACCCACACTGCGGTTTCGAATAGGCATTCAAGTGCTGGGGACACAGGATTATGTGTGCTCCCTGGCTCCAGCACCCTGAGAGGTCAGTACCTGTCATAGCATGCTGCCACTTAATGACGTAAGGCGGGACCACTGTGAAACAAATGTGTGCACCCCCTTGAATGACTCCAATGTTCTCAACCCTGTATACCGGCGCGGGTCAGACTGTCCAACCCATGACCGGCATCCTAACTACTACTCCCATGATTGTGTGGTTGGACCGTCCACAATCCATGGGGACTGGATAGGCTTCGGAGGCTAGCCGGAGTTGGCACGGGCTCAATGCATTCTCAAAAGGGTGGAGGGCTGCGAGGTGCTTGTTGCTAATCCAGGAGGGGACCAAACCCTGTTTTAAATCCTCCAGATTACTGCGGCCCTCGCCCAGTAATCACGCCCCGTATAACACGCACACTTCATTCTGCGCAGCCTGGTCAGAAGCATTTCTGTCCTCCCTTATGAGAGCATTTACCGTTGTTGCGTGCTTTTCCAACTCGGCTATGATCTCCTTTAAATGGACCGTCATGGCCTGGTCCTCATGCAACTCCGAGCCCACTACCTTGTTCTCATCCAGCAATATTTTCTTTAACTGTGTTTTTAAACCGTTTATCTGGGTCTGCAGCTCTATGTCATCTAAACTGTTGATGACAGAGGACCCAGTATTAAGCGCAGTAAAAACATCATTCCATACAGCCCTTCTTTGCCTCCCTGCATTACCCAAAAATTCTCGGTGTGTGGTGTACAGTTCGGTCTTGTCCAGGTGGGCAAAATCAAACTCGTAAAACTTCTTGAACATGTCCTTTAATAGGGCCTGGTATAACTGCTCTGTTTCTTTGGGGCACCACTCCAGTAAATGTACCTCGGTGAGATTTAAAATCACGGATGCTACCGCGTAGTGTACCCCCTGGTACAGCATCTGATCAGTGGGGACTAGTACCAAACCATTCCCTGGGCCCTTGGTGGCAGTGGGGCAACCTTCCCTGGATAACCTCACCACCTGCGCCATGGGCAGGGGCTTACAGGGGTGGGTTACCAGCTCAGTGGCATTGACTGGGATCGGGGAGAATGGGATTGCGCACAACTTCCGGCTGGCATCCCACCTCATCCCCTTCCCGGTGTCGTGCCACTGCCGGTGGAAAACGATGGATATGTCTGCGGGGCAGACCTTCTCTGACCCCCACATACAGATATAAATCCCTTGATCCGGTTCCCACCACTTGTCCCAACACACGCTTAATCCTCCACGAGTCCCTGTAATCGTCCGATGGGTGTTGTTCCCCAACCGTTCCCACTCGACTTCGGGGTTCCTCATGTCCTTGCTCAACTTTCTGAGTCACCACCACCTATCCAGAGGAATGTGTCCTTTACACATCAAACATATTCGCTTTCCAACGGTGATGCTGACCCTCGTGGTAACGACTCGTATCCTGGGGCACAGGAGGGAGGCTTCCCCGTACGTGAATCCGGTTTGGCTGGAGTACTGAGATGAATTAGACCCCAGCCATCCTGGCCACCTTCCCTCGTGGACGTAAACGGCGGTCTCCTCTGCATCCCATTCACCGCTCCCATTGATCGCTAGGGGTGCTCTGTCTCCCGAGCACGCGTAGATGTGGGAGTCTTGGACGTCGCACCGTCTCTCTACGCTCACCCCAATCAGGGTGAATAGGATCACGATCCCTTCCATCCCGAAAGTCTTTCTGCAAAAGATGTAAAAACATGCAGCCAGGTCCCCAAGAGATTCTCTGGCTTGGTGAAGCATGGTCGGGTCCCGCGACCTCAACCCAAATATATACACTCTTAACAGATTACTTACTTAAAACTACCCATCACCTTATTTAACTTAAATCAAAAAAACACCCAAACTTAAGCTAAATAATTACACTTTACTTAAACTAAAACTTAAACTAAACTATATACATCCGCCGCCTGTCTCCGGGCGGCCAGGCTAATCCCTGGTCGGACTGCGGCTCGCCGCTACCCCCGGCGTGACTGCACCGTCCTTCACTGTTGGTTCCTCGCAGCCCGTGGCTGCTGGCTGAGGACCTGTGTCCTTGGACCTCTCCCTGACTCGAGGGGCGGCCCTTGGTAACTGGAGGGCTGGTGACCATGGCTTTCTTGGCTGGGGCATCCATGGGGACCTTGGCGGGTGGGGCTTTCTTGGCCGATGGGCCTTTTACCCGAACTGCTGCTCCCCCAGGCTTGACCTCTCCCGAACCCGGGCTAGGGGCAGGTAACTCTTCGCAGCCTGCTGCTGCGAGCTGAGAGTCTCCGCCCCCAGGTCCCATGGCTGGGTCCGGGGCGGGGTTTTTGACCTCAGGTCCCTCCCTCTCTACACCTGGGTTAGAGGCGGAGTTTTTACCCTCAGGCCCCTCCCCCTCGTCTGGATCCCAGAAGAGTGGGGGAGTGTCCCAATCGATGGGCGGGATGGTCCCTCCCTTCAAGCAAGCCACAGCGCCTGCCTGTGCAGTCTGTGGACTCGCTCTTGCTGCAGGCTGAGGATCTTTATCCTCAGACCTTACCCCAACTGGCTGCTTTCCCCTTTCAGGTGTAAACAGCTTACACCGGTTGATATGGAACCATTTTGTACGCCGGGGCATCTTCACAGCGTATACCATGGGGCTGGCTTTATCTACAATACTGTAGGGCCCCATGTACAATGGTTCCAAACTACCTACTCGGGCATAATTTCTTACCATAACCTGATCTCCTATCTCCCGCTCATGGTGCTTTCTCGGTTCGTGCAGCAATCGGTTACTCCGATGCTGCCTTCCCATGTTCCCAGCCGTCTGCTCATGGACTTGCTTCAGGTGCTCAAAGAGGTTTCGGGCAAACTTGTCCCGGTTTACCTCCCTGAGCTGACCCTCCATGATCACCGGGGCTAGTACATGGGTGGGGGGTCTGCATAACCCTGCCAGTCATTAGCTCGTGCGGGGAATACCGCATGCATTTAGACTGGCTGGCCCAAATCCCTATCAAAACCAACGGTAGGACCTCGGCCCATTTACGGGGCGAGTCCACTGTTTCCTTTCTTAACCTTTCTTTGAGGGTCCGATTCATACGTTCTACAATCCCGGATGACTGCAGGTTGTGGGCCATGTGCCATTTCCCTTCGATGCCTAGCAGCATCAGGGTGTTCTGCATCACCTGTCTGGTGAAGTGACTCCCTTGGTCAGACTCCACATACTGTGGTAGTCCCCACCTCGAGAACACTTCCCGGACCAGGATCCTGGCAGTACCCAGAGCTGTGGCAGTTCTGCAAGGAAAAGCCTCTACCCACTTGGTAAACACATCCACCAGGACTAGGCAGTACTTATAGCCTCCCTGGGCAGTGGGCAGGGGCCCGATGTAGTCGACTTGTATCGACTGCCATGGTCCCTCTACCCTCCTGATGTATCCCATAGGGACCTTCCTTTTGTGGGGGTCAGGGTTGTTCGCAGCGCACACAAGGCAACCTGCGCAGAACTCGCGGACATCGTCCCTGAGTCCCGGCCACCATCCCGCCTGTTCCACCCGTTGCCAAGTGGTCTCAGGCCTGGGGTATCCCGCTCCTGGACCCTCATGGGCCAGTTGAAGGAATTCCCTCCGGTGCCGCTGCGGCACAACCCACTGTTCCCCCCAGAACAGCATGCCCTCTTTAACGGAGAGGGTCGCTGTACCGTACGGACCTTCTATTCCCTTTCCGTCAGCTACAGCGCTGAGGACTGCTTTGAGGACGGGGTCTTGGGCTTGGACCGTCTTAAGGTCTGGGGCTAATGCTACCCCTACACTCCCTTGGGTCCCGTCCCTGCCTCTGACCGCCGCCATGGGTCTGGACCCAAATAGGTCCCAGAAAGTGCCTGTGCGGGCACCCTCCTTGGCGAGCAAGTCAGACTGCTGGTTGCCTTGGCCACAGGGTTCTGTGGAGGAATGGGCTTTCACCTTGTGGATGAAAACCTCCCCTTCCTCCCCCACTGCCGCCAGGATCTTTTCCAGCAGGGGCTTTACTGTGAGGTGTCTCCCGTCAGCGGAGGTGTATCCGCGGCGGGACCAGATGGCTAGGTACTCCGTACACGAATTGCACGTGAACATGCTTTCCGAGCAAATCATGTAGGGGGTGGGGAAGATTTCGGGGTGTGTAACAACGTACACCACCGCAGACAGTTCAGCCTGCTGGGCGCTCATGGTGCTGGGGAGCTTAATCGCCAGGGCAATGTTTACCGCTGGGTCGTAAGCTCCACACCCCGTGAGACGCTCGCCAGCAGATACCGTGCTGGAACCGTCTACATAGATTTTGCGGCCCGTGGGATGTATCCCAGCCCGTAAGCCGATGTTTACTTCCCAAACCTCTTCAATGGAACACCGATGGGCTGTTCCAGGATATACCATGTTGGCTGCGAGCTTTGGCTCACAGAAACCCTTCACCTTCAGATCGATCTGTGAGAAGAGCAAGGTCCAGCGGGCAATGCGGACACTGCTCACTGTCCCATCCTTGATCCTCCCGTCCAGAAGCATCTGGGTGGGTGTGTGATGGGTGAGGAGGGTGATGGGAGAGGTGCCTGTGAAGATCAATGATCTTTTCACAGCCCAATGTGTGGCCAAAAGATGCCGCTCACAGTTGGAATAGCTCCTTTCCACATCTGTGAGTATCCTGGAGGAGTAGACCACCGGCCATGCCGCTCTTGGAGCAGCACAGGCTGTCCCCGCTGGCTGCTACCTCCAGGAAAAGCTTTTTCCACCCATCTATGGCCCCTAAAGCTGGCGCGGTCTGCAAGTCTTTCTTGAGCCTGACAAATGCTGCCTGGCAACCCTCATCCCAAAGCCACTCCACTCCCTTGTGTAGGAGTCGGAGCAGAGGGGCTGTGGTGGCTGCATAGTCCTCAATAAAGTCTCTACAGTACCCGGTTAGCCCTAGAAACGACCTCACACACGTTACTGTGTTAGGGACCGGTAGTTCTTGTACCGCCTCCCTCCTAGCCTTATCTATGGCCCTTTGTCCGGCGCGCACGGTCAGGCCGAGGAATTTCACCTCCTGCTGGCCGATCTGCGCTTTCCTGGGATTTACTTTGAAACCCTTCTGCCCTAGCAGCTCCAGCAGTTCGGCCAATAGCGGGCCATGCTCCTCTTTCGAATCAGTGAACAGGAGCAGGTCATCCACATATTGAACCAACTGTCTGGGCTGGCTAAAATCCTTCAAACTGTTGGCCATGCACTGATGGAAAATGCTGGGGCTGTTGTGGAAGCCCTGCGGCAAACAGTTCCATGTGTACTGTTGCCCTTTAAACGTAAAGGCAAACTTGTACTGATCCTCCCTCCTTACAGGGATGGACCAAAACCCATTTGAAATATCCAGCACCGTGAAAGTGGTCACAGACGCTGGAATACTCCCGATGAGGTCGGCAACTGCTGCTACTGTGGGTGCGCAGGCTGGGATGTTACTATTGAGCACCAGATAGTCCACTGTGGCCCTCCAGGAATTGTCTGGCTTTCTGACCGGCCATAACAGAGAATTCACGTGGGTAGCTATCGGTCTCAGAACTCCCTGCTGCACTAACGAGGACATGGCACCTCCCTTGTCCGGCTCTGCTTCCCTGGGGAAGTTATACTGTTTCTGTGGTCGGGCCATGGGGTCCCCGTCTACGTTGACCTCAAACCCTGTGACCCTCCCGCAGTCGTGTTTGTGACTGGCAAATGTGGCCAGGTGGGCCTGCACAAATGCCTGGAACTCCGGTGGGGTGTTGCTGACCATGAGCCCGAGGTTATAATCCTCTTTGGGCTTCATGGTGCAGAGGGTCCCCTTCCCTTCCTTTCCTGGGATTACTACGACTTCTCCGTTCTTTACTCTACCTGCCCCCAAAAGGCAGTGATTCCTCAAATCCACTAGGACCCCGTGACCCACGATAAAGACGGCCCCCAGAACCCCTCTTCCACCATCCACGTCCCATTTCATCAGGACACACGTCCACTTGGAGCGGAGCAGTCCTATCCGAATGGCGAGCAGGATGGAAAATGAGCCAGCCTATTCCCTACCCATGAACCCCGATAGACTGTATGGGACCCCACTGGAGAGAGGTGAGGCGATGGGGTTAGCTGAGTAGACAACAGTGCATGATGCCCCTGTGTCTAACAGATAGGTCCTCGTCACCTTCTCCACCTCCATCTCCAAAAGGGGTCTTTTCCACTCATCATACCGGAGAGAACACAGATACATAGGCTGCGCTGGCTCTAGTCACGGCTGTGGGTTGGATGGGGCTGACGGGGTGAGCGCACCGGTGGCGGCTGCTACTCTCCCCTGGCCAGTCAGTAAGGACCTCATGGCGTCCAAAAGTGACTCGACCTCTGTGGAAGGGGTCCCTGCCCCCGCCTTTTGGGCTGGGGCTGTGGGATGCTTTCCCTTGTTATCCTTCCAAGGGTTTTTGCACTCCTTCCGCCAGTGACCATCCTTCCCACACCAGTAACAATTCGTCTTTGTGTTGGGGGGGTTGCTCCCTTCCTGGTGCCACTCTTTCCTACCCAATCCGGGTTGTATCTCATGCACCTTTCCCTTGGGTGGGTGTGCATCGGCTCCCCTACCGTTTTTGTAGGCCAGAGTGAGCTGCCTAATTACCGTGAGTTCTGTGGTCTGGGGATCTTTGGGGTCGAACCAGGCTTCTGCCTTGGCCCGGACCTGTGGCAAGCTGTTTGCCACCAGGCAATGGAGCCAATGGGCCAGGGAATCCCTGTTCAGGAACGCTCGGTCCGGCGTCCCCGGGCAAGCCTTCCGGTACACCGGCAACAGCCGGTCCCCAAAAGCCTGCGGGGTTTCCCCAGGAAGCTGGATTGTCTTCTCCACGTGGGAGAAAGGACTTCTCTCATCCATCCCCATGGCCTCCAGAACCGCATCTCTAAGCTCCTCGTACCCGCTCTGCCTCCTTTTACACTCATCAGAGAGGGATTGGAGGAGACTACTCTCCAGGGAGAATAGCAGCATCTTGGCCTTCTCAGCGTCATCGCAGTCATTGACGCTGGTGGTCTGCTCTATTTCCCTGAAGTGGATCGAGGGGTCTCCCTTTTCGGAGAGCTTCGGGATATGGTTGACCATAACCCTAAGCTGTTGGGTGTTAAAGGGTAATACGAACTGGTTTTGGAGGGGTCCCTCATTGTCGCCATTGGCGGGTGGGCCGAACCTCCAATGCCATGCTGGGCACATTGGTCCCGGCTCCGACCTCTCGGGCGAGGTTTGCTCTACCTCCGCCTCCACCTCCACTTCGGGTTCCACCCCCGGTTCCACCCCCCCTTGCTGCCAAACCTCACTGAAACTTGGCGCTACGGATGGTGGCCGTGAGGTCTCTCTCTCAACCGGGTCGTCCCTAAACACTACCGGTGACGTTGGAACTGTCCTCCCCTCGTTCCCCATAAAATCTGCCTGGCCTGCCTTTGGGCTTATGAGGCATACCATGCCTTTTGCCTTCTGGAGGGCCCGGCTCAGATTTTCACAGAATCACAGAATCACAGAATCTACAGTGCAGATAGAGGCCATTTCGGCCCATCGAGCCTGCACCGACACATATCCCACCCTATCCCTGTAACCCCACGTATTTAATCCCCTAACACTAAGGGTCAATTTATCATAGCCAAATCAACCTAACCTGCACATCTTTGGACTGTGGGAGGAAACCGGAGCACCCGGAGGAAACCCACGCAGACACAGGGAGAATGTACAAACTCCACACAGACAGTCGCCCGAGGCCAGATTTGAACCCGGGTCCCTGGCGCTGTGAGGCAACAGTGCTAACCACTATGCCACCGTGCCTCCCATCTCTCTACAGGGGCCGTGGTCTGCCTCCTGAAATCCCTGTTCACTCGCTAACTTGTAAGCGACTTTTACCTCCTGTACTTTCTCTTCCTGTTCCCTAATCTGCCTTGCCAAGCGGGCGTTTTTCTCCAGCAACCGTAACTCATTTCCATTGGCCTCGGTGACTTGGCACCGTAGGTATTCCAACTGGGCCTTGTGTTCTCCCACTAAATGCACTCTTTCCTAGTTCAAAGCCTGCAAAGCTACTAATAACTTCTCCCCTGCGAGAGCCTTATCCTGGATCTCCAGGGCTGACTCCCTTAACTCGACTGCCTGTGCTGCAAAGAGCCTGTCCAAAAGCTGGACCTGCTTTTTAAAGCACATCAGCCAAACTGCCTTCTCTAAGGACTTCTTGTGTTCCTTTCCCTCTGTCCACTTAGCTGCTGTATCTACCGGATGCCCAGCCCTTAACAGAGTGGTGATCCACTTCTTAGTGATATTCACCTTGCTAAACACATAATCAGAAATCTTTTCCTCCATCATGGTTTGCTCATCTGAACCATTGTCTACTGTATCGCAACCCTGCTGCCGGTGTCCTGCCACGGTCGCCATTTCTGTAGGGGGTGGCGTGTGGTGGTTGTTTGGCGCGTATGCCCAGTCAGTTATGCCGCTGACTGTTTATGAGCGGTTCGAATCGCTCCCACGCCTCTGGGTTCTAGACACCGGACTTAGGTATAGGCGGCGATACAGAAAAGACTCGAGTAGACAGGTGGTTTGGATGTAAGCAAAACTCAAGATTTTATTAAACAGAAAAATAACACAGTCTTATGAGAAGTTACCAGTGTATAAAATTACAGGCAAATACAAATAACTATACTTATACAGGGAATGGGGAACACATGGCACATCGAGGAGAAACAACTATCTTAACAATCCCCTTATCCTTATCCCACCCCCTATACCTAACTAGATTAAGCTATGAGGGGCCAGAGTTTATGCTCACCAAGCAAAAGGGTCTGCTGAACTCAAAACAGCGGTGGGGTTCGGGGTTCGCTCTTGGTGCTCTCTGGAGCCTGCCGTCGTCACGTGGACTCCGGGTGCTGCAAGGGCGTTGTCCAAGTTCGAGTACCCCAAAGTTAAAGTCTCTGCTTGGGTGCTTTACCTTGCAGGGATGATGGTTCCTCTTCCTCGGCTGACAGTTTGAGTTTGCATAAAGATAGTCGCAGGTCAGCTGAGACTGAAGGCCCGATGATTCGAAGCCTATCCTCAGTTCGCCTCCTCAGTTCATCTCCCCAGTTCGTCTCCTCAGTTGGTCTTCCTCAGTTGTCTTCCTCAGTTCGTCTTGCCTCCTCGCCTTCATCGTGTCCCGCCTCGCCTGGCCTGAATTGTCCGTGTCCGCCCGATGTAGGGCCTGGGTGATTCCAGATGGAGTGGGGAAAGGCACAGGCAAAGGCCAGGGGGTAAGCGCGAGACGGGGAAAGTGCGACAGCCACGAGGACGAGGAGCAAGGAGAGGCCAGAGAGAAGAGAAGAGCAGAGCAGAGAGCGATTGCTACCCCGGGGCCTTCAATTATACTCCTTTCGAAAACCCTTATCTGCGCGCCAAATCAGGTTAGTTCTTTGTCTTAATCTTGGCGGGCTATTTTAAATAATGGTAGCAATCTATACTAACTGTTTTTAGATGGACGGTAATCGCATCCACCAGCCCGATAATTAACTTGTTTTGTTATGAATGCACTTTGATGGGCCTGTCCAGCCTCGATGGCTTCCTTAATTGGTTGCCGATTATTTATGCAAACTACTTGATGGCCTTAACTATAGGCGTAACTGGGTTTAGATTTGTCTCCAATTTGATCTAATACATAATTCGAAGTCCTGTCTGCTTTCAAAATACAAAGTCTCTCTTCACAGAAACTGCAGCTTTGGTTTCGGTTTCTCCACAAGCTGCCTGCGTCGCAGAGTCCAAGTTTTAAAATCTCACAGGCTTTCTGCCACGAGGCACGGACGCCATCTTGGGTACCCTTTTTGATTTAAAATGTCCACGCAGGGTCCCTTTTGATTAATAATAACCTTCGGGGAAATGTAGAAATTTTGCAAATCTTACACCAGTGGCAGAAGGGACGGTAGGTAACAAGAGGACACTGATTTAAAGTGACAGGCAAAAGAACTAGAGGCAACATGAGGGAAAAAAATTACACAGCGAGTTGTTGTGATCTGGAATGCATTGCCTGAAAGGGTGGTGGAAGCAGATTCAATAATAACTTTCAAAAGGCAATTGGATAAATACTTGAAGGGGAAACAATTACAGGACCATGGGAAAAGAGCAGAGGAGTAGGATTAATTGGACAGGTCTACCATAGAGCCGGCATAGGCGTGATGGGCCGAGTGGCCTCCTTCTAAGCTGTATCATTCTATGATTCTATGAATCACTAACTTTAGGAAAGGAGAGGTAGGAGAAGAAAATTTTAGCGTATGTTTAATGACAAAACTTACCGCATGCAGGCCTAGAAATTCGGGGCTTTAGCACTGGCCATTAAGGCCCATTTTGAAGAAAAAATGGCGGCCGCCTCGCTTCTGCTCCTTCCAGCGGGTCCTGCGGCGGCCGCCATTTTTGGCAGGTCGGCAGCACTGCCGATGTCTGCACTCACTGCAGATATTTAGATCAGACAGATCGTGATGTCAATGAGTGTGCTTCGCCTGATCTGTCATTTTCGCCGTCGCCACTCCACTTACCGGTCTCTCTTAATCACGACCAGCTGACCAAGTATTCAGTAGCAGGAAGGAACCTCCAGCAGCAGTATTTAAAGGGATCATTATCAATATCTTGCAGCTGCCATGGTTTCTCAGTTTGACTGTCTGTGTAACTTTCTGCAACTCTTGCAGCTTTCTAAACTTGTTTCAAGTTCCTGAGATGACAGGGAGTGTTGGTGCAAGTGGAGAACACCGTCATTCTCTTTTAAAGGCTTCTGCTCAAAACACTTGCTCACAGTCATGGGGGGTCCACTTGCAGTCCCCTTCGCGCTTGAATATCTTCGGGAGAGGGAGCGGAGGCAGTGAAGAAGAGGAGAAGATACGCGCAGAGGGAGGAGGAGGAGGACCAGGAGGACTCCCAACAGGAGGCCTTACCCACCTAGGATCTTCAGGGAGCACTTCTCCTACCTCCACTTAAGCGAGGAGCTGTGTATTAGAAGGTTCCGCTTCACCAAGGAGGTGGTCACAGAACTCTGCCACCTCCTGAGCAGCCTGAGAGCAGGGCGACATCGGCCCGCCCAGTTAACAGGTAGTTAACAGGCAGAAAAAGGGATTAGTGCCATTTTACCTTCACAGGTGAGGCTTCCCAACCTCGGAGAACCTCATCGGGTTGGAGGAGATGTGGAGGAGGTCTGTGGCGGTCGGAGGCACCTGGAAGTAAGGTGTAGAGGAGTGTAAGTGTGGAGTGGTAAGTATGCAAGGTGAGTGATAAGTTTAAAATAGTGCTCACTTACCTTTTTTTTACTTCTGTAGCCTTTAGCCGTGCTGGATCGGGAGAGCGGACATCCACCTTGTCAATTTCAGGTAATGGCCGATGGACCCTCCGATCCATCAGACATCTGAAATTTACTTTTTTACAATGTTTTTTCAGTCCTCACCACAAAAACGAATCAAACAAGAGAATGTCAGTGTTTGACAGCTTCACGGAGCTGTCAAATGCTGTCATTTCTTCTTTCAAGAAGTCTTGACAGGTAGCACGTCTGATGTTGACATGATCTGTCAGTGACTTCTTCCCTAATTGGCTTGCTGAGCCCGCCGGGCGGGCTTAACAAGCTCAATCAGATTAAATCCCTCTGAATGGTCAGGCGAGGATGGAGGCGGGACATTGACATGACAAGCAGCAGTCCCACCTCCAAGTCGCCTCCATTGACAAAATCCAGCCCTTAGTGCCTGTCGTTCGTGTACCTTTTCCTACTCTAGTGCTCCTACGCATTGCTCCCCTAGTTGCTGTAGCATGTCTGGTGGAAGGCTTCTGACTCTCAGTGGGGGAGGTTTCAGCTGGTCTTGTAGGTTGATCTCGAGCAGCTGTGGGCCTAGAAGGCCCAGCTGTAGACTGCACCACATCGGTATGGGCGGCAGCAATCTGGGCTGGCTGGCTGACAGGCAGCAGCAAGGGCAATAGCAGAGTGCCAGAGGTGGGAGTAGGCATGCTGTCATCCTGAGAGAGGACAGCAGGTTCTTGCACCACAGACCCACTGCCACTCACCCGGGGCGGCGCCTCAGCATTCCTTGCAAGCTAAGCCTGCGGGAGAGCAGTCTGCGCTTCCACTGCAGCACTGAGACATTAGGTCGCTTCTGTCTATGCAGCAATGGAAGCCGCGACATCGCCCATCACACGCAGCATCATGGCTGTGTTGACATGCCTCTCCTGGAGTTGTCCATCATTCCATTCTGGAAATCATGAACTCCAAGCTCTGCGCAAAGCCCCATCCAATGTTGGAGCTGGACTGCTCCATGCTCCTTGACATTGACAAGAAGCTCTCTGGCAGGCTTGCCATTGCACCTAACATTTCCATGTGCATGGCCTTCACTCTTCTTCTGAAGGATGCCCCATCGAAGTCATCATCAGAGTCCTGTGCAGCAGAACTCGTGCGCGAACTCACCCTCCGGGGAGCTTGCCCCTGAGCTACCCTTAGCCCCAGCCTTGCTGCAGACCACTCATGCCCGGTGCCTCACCCTGTGCAGATCCCGCCTCTACACTACCCTCTACATTCCGCGCAGTGCCAGTTTCTGAGCTTGTGCCTTCAAGTGTCAGATGCAGTGACGGTGTGTCTTTTTCTTCTCCTGCATCACTCTCCTCCAGAACACGAGGGACAGGCTGGCCTGCTAGTAGTTCTTGGGTGTCTGAAAGCAGAAAGGCTCAAGGATCGGGTTGTGATGAGGGGCGGGGGGCAAAAACAAGATGTCCATGCATACATCATCAGCAGCTTGTAAGTGAGAAGAGATTGTGGGATGAGGGGGAAGTGGGAAGAAGGATTAGGAATGACCAGACCAGCAAGGGCTTCAACTCCTCCCGTTGCCACAGCCTTGGTCACTGCCCCTCAAATGATGTCGAGCACGTCTTCCTCCAGGTGGCTGAGGTTCTGTATAGTGTTTGGCAGCCTCCCATCTGCCGCTGCTGTGTGCCACATTGACCTGCAAGAGAAAGGGAAGTGTATGAGTGAGTGTAGTTCTTCACACCCTCTTTTAACTGATTAAGCATTCAAACTGAAATGTCTAACACAGAGTAGGGATAAATGGGTCATTTTCAGGTTGGCAGGCTGTAACTAGTGGGGTGCTGCAAGGATCAGTGCTTGGGCCTCAGCAATTTATAATCTATATTAATGATGACTTAGATGAAGGGACTGAGTGTAATGTAAGGGTGTTGGAGTATAAGAGTAAGGAAGTATTGCTACAGTTGTACAGGGCTTTGGTGAGACCACACCTGGAGTACTGTGCACAGTTTTGGTCTCCTTATCTGAGGAAGGATATATTTGCCTTAGAGGCGATGAAACGAAGGTTCACTGGATTGATTCTTGGGATGAGAGGGCTGTCCTATAAGGAACAATTGAGTAAATTGGGCATATACTTTCTGGAGTTTAGAAGTGGTGATCTTATTGAAACATATAAGATTCTGAGGGGGATTGACAGGGTAGATGCTGAGTGGTTGTTTCTCCAGCTGGAGTGTCGAGAACTAGGGGGCATAGTCTCTGGATAAGGGGTTGGCTATTTAAGACTGAGATGAGGAGGAATTTCTTCACTCAGAGGGTTGTGAATCTTTGGAATACTCTACCCCAAAGGACTGTGGATGCTGAGTCACTGAGATAGATAGATTTTTGGACTGTAGGGGAATCAAGGGATATGGATATGGAGATCAGGTTAAAAATCAGCTACGATCTTATTGAATGGCAGAGCAGGCTTGAAGGGCCATATGGCCTATTCCTGCTCCTAATTCTTATGTTCTTATATTAACTCATTATTGATGTTAAGGTTCTAGTACAAACTTCACTGTACTTCATATGTACTTCCAATTAAAACTAAAGAACAGATGTCACAAATACAATGACAGACATTCAGAATATTTTCGGGGAGATAAGACCATTTTGCACATCTGCATCAAACATACAAACCTTCACAATGGAACAAACTAGTCAGTTTAGGTAGAAAAGACAATAGTGCTAATTGAATCAAGGAAAGGAACTACTGTAATTTGATCTTTAAATTAGACACAATTAAAATGTTTATGTAAATGACTGAGCAATTCAAACTCTGCTACAAATGTTACAACTGCAGAGTAAGGGTATAATATTTTCTCAAACTTTGAGCAATTTTAAAGCTGTAAAGAAATATATCACTCTCTGCAAGCTAGGGAAAATATCAAACATTCTCCTGCAGTCTGTCTCAGGTCAGTGAAGTTGATCCATTGCTTATTTTGGGTCTATTCATCTTTTTTCTACAAACCACACACTTACATTTGGGTCTGTTTCAACTCAGCAGTGCACTGGTGTTCGCAACTGAATGAGTTTCTTTTAGGTTATTTTAGTTTCAGTTATTATATATTCTGATTTTTTAAGAGAAGTGTGCTGAGGTGGGTTGAGATTTTTGTTGAAAATTGTAACTAGTCAATGTAGACTAAAACTTTTTGTTGAACGCTGCACTTTTTTGTGGAAGTAGAAAATAGCTGAACATTCCCTAGGGTTCCAGCTGGCAGTCTACATGGAAACAATTGCCTGCACCACTTATGTAGTTGGATAGAGCAAATAAATAGGCTTCTCTCTGGCGTCTCAACCACATTGTCGAGGATAGATTCAGAACGGGCTTTTCAGCAAAAGTTGAAATGTTGAAAAGATGTTGCGAGTACTTCGTAACAACAAGTTTGTTTGTGCCTAGTTGATAAGGTATCAAAAGTATTTAAACCAACGAGTTAACAAGTCTGACTTTTCAGGGAAAAAAAGCAGTTGACTGATAAACAGTGAGCACAGACCACTGCCAGTCTGAACAGAACAAACGGCTGCCAATACGAGGGGCCTTTCCCTCCCTTTCTCTCTCGGGCTCCCTGGAGGAAGTTAAGACATTGTATATGAGACGTATGTTCAGTGAACAAAATCAGCAAAGCTTTTGATGTTGTTTAAAAATGTAAAACACAAGCTTGGAAATGTCTGGATGTGTTTACCTGCGAGGCTGGCACGATCGCATAGATAGACAGCACATCAAAATGCCTTAAAAGTACAATGATTTATTTCATTTTAATTTGAAGGTTTCTAGTCAGAGTAGCTAATAAATAACATTGGCTATAAGAGAAATACGTCCATTTTTATTCATGAGTTGTGAAACATCTCTCACTCTTCGTTCTTTATAATTAAACAAGCTAGAAAGAAAAGATCTGCAAATGGTAAGAATATTAACAGGGAAAGAAACTCAAGATTTGCGTGGTGGATTCTTGAGAGGAAGTATATTGAAAAACAATTTAATCCAAGACTATGTTGTTAAGGTAGCTTATAGAAAGCTAATCCTGGGACATTAATGTGATGCTATTGTCTGTGTGTGATACTGGTGTGCATTTGTAACTCTTTAACTAAAAGCCAGCTTCAAACTAGTTTCCATTTAATGGAATGCAAGCCGCCAAGTGGGGTTCATCTGTGTTATCAGGTTTGTCTCTGTACAAGCGGTGGTGTAGAAATGGGGTCAAGTTCCAGGGCTGCTGGATCAGACAGCATTTGTATTTCTCTACTGGCACAAGTTCAGTTAAATGACTGAAGCCCTGGTGTTATTGTAGGATTCACAAAATTGAACTTTATATTATAAAGGGTCGAATGGCAGAAGAGGCCATGATTTTAAAGACTATTTTAAAAGAAGCTCAGAAAAAGGGGCATTCAAAATGGCCGCCAGACCCCGTGATCAACTTATTGGGACACTTTAAAATGGTTCCTGCAAATCCTCAGACAGCTTTGTGGATTCAGCCCAAAGTAAGTTCTGGAAGCCGTTTCTGAGAGAACGAAACCAGACACCCACATATACATATAGATTGGATGCAGATCCAGTCGAGATCGGCCTGTAGCTAAAGGCCATCTAAATGTTGACCCAGACAAAAGGGAACAGTTTCATATTCATGAGAAGAGCATCAAGGGCCCGTTAAGGACATTAAAACAATGAAGGTCATTCCAGACCAGAGATGGCCCATTACCGGCCATCCAAGAACAGTTTAAAATATAATAACTACCCCGTTGTGCAACAAGCCCGCCAAAAGTTAAACAAAGACTAACCTGATTTGGCGCAAGATAAGAGCTTCTGGAAAAGAAGTATAATTGTGAGAACACACGGGTAGGGGTTACACAGGCAACACTCGTCAGCTTTCCAGCTTGCAGGCCTGTCCAGCTTTTGAGCTGGGTAAAGAGGAGTCGCTTCGGGAGAAGATCAGCGGGACTCCTCTCCATCATCGGAGAGGAAGAAGAAGAAGACTAAGCCGCCATCAAGAAGATCGTTCGAGCCGGCGCCCCGCCCCGGGGTAAAACATCGGGAGATCATCGACCAACCCCGGGCCGTTGACGAAACGAAAGGCCATCGACCCGCTCCGGCTCGGGAGAAGAGATAAAATAAAACTGAAGAAATGATGGGGGCCAGCCCAAGGCTCCTCTGACCGGGGTCGAGCCGATGATCCCCGACCCCGACGACATCCAGGCCAGCCGGTGTCCAGCCGCCCCCGACCCCCACCTCAGGAGAGAGGTGAGGCGCAGCTCGCTGGGGCTCCACGATCCACGTGGTGACGGGACGCCTGAAAGGATCAAACGCAGACTGGTTCAAAACCTTGCACTTCCTAGTTGGATTGGTGAGCATGTTTCTGGCCCTCCATAATCAGATCTAGATAGGTTTAAGGGGGTGGATATTTAAGGGTATAATTAACATGAGTTGTTATCCCTCGATGTTCCGTGTGTTTACCTATTTCATGATGATTTTTGTAGAGTATAATATGCCTGTATTTGCCTTAGTTAGTATTGTGTCGTTATGATTTGTTTGTGTTTTTCCCTCCCATGTACTCTCTTATTTGCTTGCATTTGATTTGTGTTTCCATATGCAATAAAATTTCATTTTGTTTCATCAAACTTGGTCTTTAAGAGTTTCTCTACATTGTAGTTCCTGCCCCAAAGTCTAAGGGGCGAGTGGGTCGAACCACTCAAGGTTTTACTGTGCAAGAGAGAGAGGCCTCTAGAGAGAGAAACCTCTGCGATCTAAAACCCCTTACATTATTCACTAGTGTGAGTGAGTAGGAGGGAGGGACACAGTGTTCATTTTCCCCCTCTCTGATATCTGCCCATTCATTTTCTCTTTGTCGAGCTACCTCTCAGCCTCAATCACTTCACATCCATCTCCCTTTTCCTTCACTCTATGCTACATTGCACAGAGTGCAGCAACACAAGGAAAAAAACAAACCATTATAGCTATCCCTTTTATGCTTGTCAGAAAAATTGTGTATAATAATCTTGGATAAAAAGTTTAAAAAACTGGAAATCTAAAACAAAAATATAAAATGCTGAAAATACATAGCAAGTCAATCGGCATCTTAAAAGATAGATCAATATTTGGGGTGTAGATCTTTATCAGAACTGGAAACTGGAGAAGAAATGAGCACCTCAACAGAAGTTACCAAAACAAAAGGAGGGAACAACAGATAAAAATAGAGTCAGGAATGCTAACTCCTATCACAAAAAGACAGTTAATGGACTTAATGGGCATTCAACAGAACATTTGAAAAGCTGGAAGGAAGTGAAAATTAGTGGATGCAATTAATGATTTGATTTTTTGCCAGTGTCGCTTGATCTGGATATTTTATTTTATAATATTTCTGTAATGTTAAATTCAAAAATTTTGTTTCAGCAATAAGCCATCAGGCTGAAACTAGTCTAGTTAACATAATGATCGGGAGTGTTAATTAGTAACCAAAACTAGGTTAATTATGTATACTCGTGAGCATGTCAGGCCATTATGAATGGAAGGTTCTCAGCCAGCGGCAGTTCCTTGTGTTGTCCTCATTGCAGAGCAACAAATTGCAGCTTACAGTAAACCATTATCATCTGGGACACTCTTTCTGGGCTGCATTTCAGGAAGCCACCAGACCTGTCCAGCAATCGTTGTTTGAGGCCTCCAATGGTGGACTCGATGAAGGCTCCACTTGACCCATAGATCTGATTGAAGTGCAGTTCGGCCATGGAGTGTGAGTCTTGAGAGGAGTCATAAGTCAGGTGTACAGGAGATAACCTTTGTCCTTAAGCAGCAAGCCTCTCACTGGCTATGCAGGGGCAAAGATTGGAGATATGGAGGTTGCTGCACTATAAATGCATCATGGCAGCTGTCAGGACAGTTGTCACAGGCCTACACGAGGCTCTGCTGGTGATCACACACCAGTCGCACATTAAGGAGCCAGCAAGGCAACATGGGTGCAGTTAATGAGTTCTGGACTTGGGGGATTCCTACAATTGGTGCAAAGCCCAGAGTCTTATCCTGCTGCTTCCGAATGCCCATGGAGAATGTGACGAAAGTGTTTTCTCTGGCAAACAAGGCATCTGAAACCTACTTAATGGAAACCAGCACAATGGCTGAGGAAATGTAGGTTTAAAATTTTTTGCAGGATTTCTGTTTGTCAATATCAACTTGTTATGCCCAATTATGCCACTTTCTTACGTTAGTAGATGCTTCATGTGTCCTGGATAAACATATGTACAGCAAGTGCCTCCAGTTGCTTGAACTCGAGCTCAGGATTTCTAAGCTTGAGGAACAGCTGGAATCACTGCAGGGCGTACGGGAGGCTGAGAATTTCCTGGGGCGGATGTTACAGGAGGTGGAGACCCCGCAGCTACAGAGAGCTCAGGAAAATAGTAAGTGGGTGGCCATCCGGCAGGGTAGGAAGAAGCGGGCAGTGCAGGAATCCTCAGGGAGTGTGGCACAATCAAACTGGTTTTAGCACTGAAAACCAATGAGGGTGATGACACCATGGGGGAGTGTAGTCTAGAGCACATCCGCGGTACTGTGGGGCAAATGACTGCACTGGGGGGCACAGCAAAGTGTAGAAATGCAGTGGTCATAGGGGGATAGACAGACGATTCTGCAACCGTTGACATGAGTCTCACGTGGTGTGTTGTCTCCCTGGTGCCAAGGGTAAAGAACATCACTGAGAGGATGCAGACATTTTGGCTGGAATTTTCTGGAGGAAGGCAGGTTGGGGGCGGGGGGGGGCTCCGAGGTGGTTGGGAAACCCAGGAGACCGGATTTCCCGCAGGTCCTGCTGGCTTTAACAGCAGGGCCTGATTTGCATGTGAGGCCCTGGTTTCCCGCCCGCAGCCAGCCAGATTAAGAGGCTGTCTGGCTGCAAGCGGGTAGGCCTTCAGCTGAACAGAGGAGGGAAGGAGGGAGGGTCCGCGTGAGGGCTGGGCCGTTAAATGGATCGGGGTGTGGGGGGAAGAGAGGATCAGGGGCCGGGCAGGCGATTGGTGGAGGGGTGAGGATCAGGAGTCAATTCAATTCAATTCAATTTTATTTGTCATATATGCAACAGACATGTGTACTGCACAATGAAATGTTGACTTTTACGAGTCCTCCCAACATTGGAATAAACATGGCATAACAATGATAAAAATACTAATAGAAATACTAATAGAAAGACAGTAATAATAAATAAAACAACAGTAATAAATAATAATAAATTAATCGTTCATGAGTCTTATGGCCTGGGGGTAGAAGCTGTTTCGAAACCTGTTGGTACGAGACCGTATGCTTCGGTATCTCTTACTGGACGGAAGCAGGGCGAAGAGGTTGTGGCTGGGGTGACTCGCGTCTTTAATGATTCTCAGGGCCTTCCCCCGGCACCTCTCGGGGTAGATATCCTGCACAGCAGGTAGTTTAATTCCTATAGTGTGTTGTGCAGCTTTCACTACCATCTGTAGAGCCTTGCGGTCTGTGGCGGTGCAGTTGCCATACTAGGTAGTGATGCAGCCGGAAAGGATACTCTCGATGGTGCACCGGTAGAAGTTGGTGAGAATCTGGGGGGCCATTCCAAATTTCTTCAGTCTCCTGAGGAAGAACAGGCGTTGGCATGCCTTCTTGGTTACAACGTCGATGTGATGAGACCACGTTAAGTCCTCCGTAATGAATACACCCAGGAATTTGAAGCTGCTGACCCTCTCCACCTCAGCCCCTTCGATGTAGATTGGGGTGTGTCCCTCCCCCTGCCGCTTCCTGTAATCCACGATCATCTCCTTTGTTTTGCTGATGTTGAGGGAGAGGTTGCTGTACTTGCACCATTCTCCTAGGGCTCTTACCTCCTCCCTGTAGCCTGTCTCATCGCCATCTGTGATCAGGCCTACAACGGTAGTGTCATCAGCAAACTTGATGATGGAGTTGAAGTTGTGCGTGACCACGCAGTCGTGATTAAACAGAGAGTACAGAAGGGGGCTGAGCACACAACCCTGGGGAGCTCCCGTGTTCAGGATCAGTGTGGAGGAGGTGTTTCTGCCTATTTTCACCACCTGGGGTCTTCCCGTCAGGAAGTCCAGGATCCAGTTGCATAGGGAGGTGTTAAGTCCTAGCTCACTGAGCTTGTTGACAAGCTTGGAGGGGATAATGGTATTGAATGCTGAACTATAATCAATGAACAACATTCTCACATAGGTGTTCCTCTTATCCAGGTGTGATAAGGCAGTGTGCAGTACAGTAGCGATGGCATCATCCCTAGATCTGTTTGGGCGGTAGGCAAATTGGAGTGGGACCAGTGTGTCAGGTAGTAACGAGTTGATGTGGGTTTTGACCAGCCTCTCAAAGCACTTCATGATGACAGAAGTGAGTGCTATGGGGCGGTACTCGTTTAAACAGGTTACTTTTGTTTTTGGGGGGACTGGAATAACCAATGTCATCTTGAAGCGGGTGGGGACTACAGACTGGTACAGTGAACGGTTGAATATATCCGTAAACACGGCTGCCAGCTGGTCAGCGCATGCTCTAAGGACACGCCCAGGGATTCCATCTGGACCGGGTGCTTTGTGGGTGTTCACGCTCTTAAAGGTCTTGCTCACGTCATCCACGGAGATTGAGAAGACCCGGTCGTCCTGAGCCGCGGGCGCCCTTGTAACAGGCCAGTTGTTGTTGGCCTCAAACCGGGCGTAAAAAGTGTTAAGCTCATCCGGGAGAGAGGTATTGCTGGGCATGACACAGTTGGGTTTCCCTTTGTAGTCTGTAATAGATTGTAGTCCACTCCACATCCTTTGCGAATCTGAGCTATGATAGTGTGACTCCACTTTGTCCGTGTATTGTCTTTTTGCATTTTTGATGGTTTTTCTGAGGTCGTACCTTGATTTCTTGTACTCATCCATGTCCCCAGAGTTGAATGCGATGGACCGTGCTTTTAGCATAGCATGGATATTGCCATTTACCCATGGTTTCTGGTTGGGAAATGTTCGTACAACAATCCTCGGAACAACGTCGTCTATGCACTTGTTTATGAAACTAATGACTGAATCTGTATATGTGTTGATGTCATTGTCCAAGGCATTCCGAAACATATCCCAGTCAGTGGAATCAAAACAGTCTTGTAACATAGCGTCTGATTGATCCGACCAGCGTTGTAGAGATCTCATCACAGGCTTTTCCTGTTTCAGTTTCTGCCTATAGGTGGGTAGCAGCAGGATGGAGTCGTGATCTGATTTGCCGAAGGGAGGGCGGGGGAGGGCCTTGTATCCATCCCGGAATGGAGTGTAAACGTGATCTAGTGTGTTCTTGGCTCGCGTTGGGCAGGTGATATGCTGATGGTATTTAGGCAGTACTTTCTTCAGATTGGCTTTGTTGAAATCGCCAGCCACGATGAATGCAGCCTCTGGATGGGAAGTTTCAAGCCTGCTAATGATCCCATACAGCTCATTTAGTGCCCTATTTGCGTCGGCCTGTGGTGGAATATACACCGCTGTAATGATCACGGATGAGAACTCTCTCGGGAGGTAGAAGGGTCGGCATTTGATCATCAGGTGTTCAAGATCGGGTGAACAAGAAGATGTAAGTAGTTCCACGTCGGAACACCAAGAATTGTTGATCATAAAGCATACTCCACCCCCTCTATTTTTCCCCGAGTCCTTTGTTCGGTCTAGCCGGTGAATGTTGAATCCCTCTGGTTGAATGGCCGAAGCTGGTGTCGATGGATCAAGCCAAGTCTCAGTAAAAATCAAGTCATTGCAGTTCTTAATGTCTCGCTGGAAGGTGAGCCTCCCTCTGAGTTCGTCCAGCTTATTGTCCAGTGACTGCACATTCGCCAGGAGAATACTCGGAAGGGGGGGTGGTGTTCACGTTGCCTCAGCTTCACTAATGCACCTGCTCATCTGCCCCGCTTGCGCCGTCGTCGCTTCCTGATCACAGGAATGAAGTCAGGTAAGCAGGTGGGAGGGTAGATGGTAGTAGCAGCAGAATCCCAGTTCGAAAAATCGGGGGTAGGTCCTATATCTCTGGACGATCTTATGTCCAGAAGTGATTGACGGTCGTAGCGGATAAGTGAAGAAACAGTACTTAGAAAATTGTTTAATAATAACAATAAAATAATAAATAAAGTGGAAAGTTGTGGACGAGCTCGTAAAACAGCAGCTACCCTCATAAGCCATACAGATCGGTTAAACAGTAGAATATTTTTTAAAAAACAACTAAACTACTAATACTAAAACTAGAATGCTAAATACTAAACAGTAGAATACTAAAAAACTAACAGTACGATATATTAAAATACAACATTAAATACATTAAATACATTAATACAACATTAAAATACCAGTTGGGGAGCTCATAAAACAGCAGCCACACAGGTCGGTTAAACAGTAGAATATTTAAAAAAAAACTAAATTACTAATACTAAAACTAGAGTGCTAAATACTAAACAGTAGAATACCAAAAACTAACAGTACGATATATTAAAATACAATATTAAATACATTAAATACAAATAAATAAATTAAATACAACATTAAAATACCAGTTGGGGAGGAGCTCGTAAAACAGCAGCCATACAGGTCGGTGCTGATGTCATAATCTGTGTCGTTAAAAGATTGGGGTGAGGGGGGGTCATGTTGACGATGGGGGAGGGGTAGGGCAGAGATCGGGGCCGGATGATCCGGGTTGGTTAAGAGAAGATCGGGACCGTCCATCGGAGGATCGTGGCCAGCTTCAGCATCATCTTTGGGTGGGGGGAGGCCTGGCAGGATGGAGTGGGTGGTTGGCCTGGGGAGGTGATCGGAGGCCTGGGGGGGAATCTCTGATCACGGGGTTGGGGGGGGGGGGGTTGTTAGGTAGAGACCCTGAATCCAGGATGTAGGTGTAAATCCACTTACCTCCTGGATGCAGTCGTTCCCATCTTGCTTTAACTGCCGGATCAAGGGATATGGGGAGAAGGCAGGGACAGGGTACTGAGTTTGGATGATCAGCCATGATCTCATTGAATGGCGGAGCAGGCTCGAGGGGCCGAATGGCCTACTCCTGCTCCTATCTTCTATGTTTCTATGTTTTTATGTTTCACGAGGTTAAAAAAGAGGCTTCCAGCCTCATTAGGATATTTAAATTGACGCTCCGCCTCTTGGGAGTGGGTTGGTCGCCCACCCACCATCCTGCCCCACCATCCCCCGTCCCGTCTCCATTAAAACCAGAAGTGGGCGGGTTGGAGGAGGGATCAGGTCGGGAATACCATTTTTAACAATTTAACTGCCTCCCCCAGCCTCCAAACCCACCCTTTTTTTAGGTTAAAGTTCCCCCCTTTGAGGCGGAAGTGGTACAGCCTGAAGTCATGGTCCATGTGGGAACCAATGATGTAGGAATGAAAAAGATTGAAGTCCTGCAGTCAGAGTTTCAGGAGCGAGGGAGGAAGTTAAAAGGCACGACAACAAAGGTAGTAATCTAGTGCCATGCGCTAGTAAGTATAAGAACAGTAGGTTAAAACAGGTTAACTCGTGGCTGGAGAAATGATGCAGGAGAGAGGGCTTCAGATTCCTGGGGCTTTGTGACCAGTTCTGGGAAGGAAGGACATGTTCAAGGTGGATGGGATACAACTCAACAGAGCTGGGACCAATGTCCACGCTGGGTGGTTAACTAGTACTTTGGGGATGGGTTTAAATTAATTTGGCAGGGGGATGGGCAGCAGGTTGAAAAAGTAGAGAGGAGAAACATGGTGCACAGAGACCTGGGAGAAACAGATAGCACTAGAGTAAATTATAGTTCAGAAATAGGAGGGTTCAGACAGGGAGCAAATGCAATGCAGTCTAAGATGGGTTTGGAGTGCATGTACGAAAAAGCACGGGGTGTGGTAAGTAGGGTTGGTGAACTGCAGGCATAAGTCACCACGTGGGACTATGATAGAGTGTCAATAACAGAGACCTGGCTCAAAGAAGGGGAGGGCTGGGAACTTAATGGGGTTAAATTGGAAAAACCCTAAAAACAGGCAAGGGGATTATGGTGTGCGATTAACCCACACCCGTTCATTGCGTTGCAAGCAGCATGGTAAATTTGTGCTGTCTGCTGTTTTACATGATTGCTGTGTGCAGCCATCGCTACCTGTGCTATTCATTGGCTGCACGCATCAACAGGGTGCCCAATATCACGAGTAGCTAGCGATACTTAAAGGCAGCCTACACCTCTTAAAGGGGAGGGGCATTGTGGCTGCAAGAAGTAGTTCGAGTCATTTGAAAACTGAATCTTGTGCTGCAATACTTTGAGCAATGGCTGAACATGTGAGAGAGCAAGTGCCAAGGTTTCCAGACACTGCACTGGAGGTCTTGGTGGAAAGGAGGAGAGATGTCTTGTATCCACAGAGGGGCAGGAGGCCCTCCAGACAAATGCTCAGGAGGCAGTGGGAAGAAGGCGGAGGTCAATGTTAGCAGTGTTGCTCCGAGAACATGGGTGCAGTGCAGGAAAAAGTTTAATGATCTCACACGAGTTGTCAAGGCAAGTGAGTTCATCTTCAAATGGCATATCCTACCAACTCCACCACTAGCCTCATCCACTGCTCAATTCACTACACCCCCATCACCCATCTGCCAACAATCTCTATCAACCAGTATTCAATGCTTCATTTCATATGCTGTACCTCACCCACACACAGCACTGTAGCAAGTCACACACCCACAGCTCTAAGCTGGCAAACACTGGCAGCTATGACAGCCACATCAACCAAACAAATTGCAAGACTCACTGACACACTTCCCTCTTTCTTGCAGGAAAAGTGGTTGCATGACAGGAGGCAGCAGCAAAGCACTAGAGGAGGACAAGCACGCCTGCATGTTTTAAACTCTCTGGAGAAGACAGTGCTGGCCATCATGGGAAGGGGCATCACTGAGGCTATGGCCACTGGTGGGGCAGGAGGGATTGATGATGAGGGCATCTGCATACCTAATCCTCCTCCTCTCTTCCCATTTCTCCCTCATCCTGTAATGTATGTACCTTTAAGGGGGGGAACTACTTTCTACAGCTCATGTATACTGTAGTACAGGTAGACTATCCTTTATCCGAAAACCTCGGGACCAGCCGAGTTTCAGATAAAGGAGAATTTCGGATTTCGGAAGGTGGTTCGGCGGGGGTCCGCGGGGGGGTCGGCGGGGGGTCGTGCGCACGACTTACGCTGATGCTCAGCGTAAGTCAGTTGGGGTCGGCGGGGTCCGCGGGGGGGTCGGCGGTTGTCGGGGCTGGCGGGATCGGCGGTTGTCGGGGCCGGCGGGGTCCGCGGGGGGCTCGGCGGTTGTCGGGGCTGGCGGGGTCCGCGGGGGGGTCGGCGGTTGTCGGGGCCGGCGGGGTCCGCGGGGGGGTCGGCGGTTGTCGGGGCTGGCGGGGTCCGCGGGGGGGTCGGCGGTTGTCGGGGCTGGCGGGGTCGGCGGTTGTCGGGGCTGGCGGGATCGGCGGTTGTCGGGGCCGGCGGGGTCCGCGGGGGGGTCGGCGGTTGTCGGGGCTGGCGGGGTCGGCGGTTGTCGGGGCCGGCGGGGTCCGCGGGGGGGTCGGCGGTTGTCGGGGCTGGCGGGGTCGGCGGTTGTCGGGGCCGGCGGGGTCCGCGGGGGGGTCGGCGGTTGTCGGGGCTGGCGGGGTCGGCGGTTGTCGGGGCCGGCGGGGTCCGCGGGGGGGGTCGGCGGTTGCCGGGGCTGGCGGGGTCGGCGGTTGTCGGGGCCGGCGGGGTCCGCGGGGGGGTCGGCGGGGGGTCGTGCGCACGACTTACCCTTTATCCGAACTTCCGCAACCGGAACCCTCTAAAAACCTTCGGTTTTTTCATTCAGCGTAAGTCGTACGCACGACTTACGCTGAACGAAAAAACCTTCGGTTTTTAGAGGTTTTCGGTTTTCGGAAGTCCGGATAAAGGGTAGTCTACCTGTACTGGCAGTGACCACACCTGTATATAATGCTGAGTAGTAATCTGTTGTTTCAGTTGCAGTTTGAACCACGTTGAGTAAACACCTGTTGAATCGTTCCCTGCAGTCTGTTGTCTGATTATTGAAGGACACAACATTAAGATACACGGACCTAACATTGGCGACGAGGCAGATTCGAACCTACCTGCAACTCTGCATCACCTCCCAGGGATTCGCTCCTGGAGAACAGTGGAAGAAGGTCGAGTCCAGAAGCACAGAGTCGACCACGGGCAACCGTCCAGTCATCCAGCGGAGATTTGAGCATCACAGGGGAGGCTGTTGAGAGCCAGGCTTGGCTTTCCAGTCACGGTGGTCCAGCAAAACGGGCTGGCAACAGGTACTGCGCAGACCCTTCCCGGACAGCGGCGGGCTAGAGCCCGACCGAGCGGCACAGAAAAAGGCCGAGCAGCATCGACGGGGGAGAGAGAGAGGGCAGAGCGCACAGGGCGCAGCCGGTGTTGAGGACCGAGCGGCGTCAACGGGGGAGAGAGATGAGAGAGAGCAGAGTGCAGCCGGTGTTCAAGGGCCGAGCAGCGTCAATGGGGGAGAGAGGCACGCAGGAAAACGCGAGGCGCTGCCATTGCCATGAGGACCACAGAGAGCGGCATTGGCAGCAGCGCAGGAGCAGCGCACAAAACCCACAGGGCGTCGCCATTTGCCACGAGGACCGCCGAGAGTGGCATTGGCAGCAGCGCGGGAGACGCCATTTTAAGCCGCAGCGGGGAAGAAAGGAAAGCGCGGGAGACGCCATTTTAAGCCAGTCTAACCACACCCAAAAATGCCGAAGAGTGGCAGTATCACAGCTTTTGACAATGAAGTCGAAGATTGGACGACATATGTCGAACGCATAGAAGTATACTGCAAGGCGAATGAAGTGCCAGATGACAAGAAAGTGCTGGAATTGTTGAATTCAATGGGTGCAAAAACGTATGGCTTCCTACGAAACCTAGTAACCCCAGAGAAGCCAGTAGAAAAGGATTTTGAAAACATAGTGTCAATCCAACAGGACCACTTAAACCCCACACCGCTGCTGATAGCAGAAAGATTTAAGTTTCACAAAAGGAACCAGCATAAAGATGAAAGTAATGCTGAGTATTTAACGGAACTGCGCAAGCTATCGAAACACTGCCAGTTTGGAACGGGACTAGCAGATACCTTAAGGGACAAGTTTGTGTGTGGGCTTCAAAGTGAAGGAACCCAGAAACGGCTTTTATCTGAAAAGGACCTTACGCTGGAAAAGGCTTTCAGCATTGCGGTATCATATGAAGCAGCAGCACGGGGCGCTGCAGAGACACAACAGAGACCGCAAGAATATGGCACAAACGAAATGTCATATGGAACAGAGAAGTGCTATCGCTGCGGCAGAACAACACACGACCAGAATGATTGCTGGTTCAAAGACAAAGTGTGCAGACAGTGTGGAAAAGTAGGACACATAGCACGAGTCTGCAGGTCAGGAAAGAAAACCAGCAATAAGAAACCGACCAAAGGGAAGTACAAGAAGGTACATAAGATAACGGAGAATAGTTCAGACGAACAAAAGAGTGATAACGACTCCGAAAGCAGGGAACTGAGTTGTCTGAAACTGCATAATGTGATCACAACGGAGGATCACCGAACCATTTGGGTCACTCTCAAGATAGCAGGAGTCCAGGTAAAGATGGAATTGGACACAGGATCAGCTCTAACAGTCATAAACCGACGGGACTACGAGCGGCTATTCTCACACATACCCTTGAGAGACACAAAAATTATTTTGAAGACGTACACGGGGCAAAAAGTCTACCCCAAAGGAAAAATAAGGGTGACCGTTATATATAATGGTAAGGAAACACCAAAACTAGACCTGTATGTATTGCAAGATGGAGGACCACCATTACTGGGACGTGAATGGATCCGGAATATACAACTGGATTGGCATTCCATGCAGGCACTGACTGTGGCTGAATAAAAGGATGACGACGTCACACCTGGGCGACTGTCAAAGATCCTAACTGACGTGAAAGAAGTGTTCAAGCAAGGACTCGGAACACTAAAAGGCATGACAGCGATGATTAAAATTGAAGAGACGATTAAAATTGAAGAAAACGCAAGCCCAAAATTTTTTAAGGCCAGACCGGTACCTTATGCGATCCGCCCAGCCGTCGAAGCAGAGCTGGAGAGTCTGGAACGTTCAGGTGTACTGTCCAAGGTAGACTGGAGCGAGTGGGCTACACCCATCGTCCCTGTGATGAAAACGTCGTTGAGCAGCACGCCTGGGGAACCAAGGAAGGTTCGCATCTGTGGGGACTTTAAGGTAACAGTGAACCCGGTCCTTCACACCGTACAATATCCACTTCCGCGGATTGAAGATATTTTCACCTCGCTATCTGGAGGGAAACGCTTCACTAAGATTGATCTGGCCCAGGCGTATCTGCAAATGGAGGTAGAAGAAGCATCAAAAAAATACCTCACAATCAACACCCATAAAGGTCTCTACCAATACAACCGGCTGGTGTTCGGGGTAGCATCAGCTCCGGCTATTTGGCAGAGGGCAATGGAACAAGTCCGGCAAGGGATCCCAGGGACCCAGTGTTATTTGGATGACATCCTGGTCACGGGCAAAAATGACAGTGATCACCTTGCCAACCTGGAGCAGGTGCTCACTAGATTGCAGGAATATGGGCTCTGAGCTAACCGCCCCAAATGCGAGTTTTTTAGAAAACAGATCTCGTATTGTGGCCACGTTATCGATAAAGAGGGGTTACATAAATCCCCAGAGAAGATTGAGGCAGTAGTCAAGGCTCCAGCACTGGAAAATGTGTCACAACTGAGGTCGTTCCTCGGGCTGCTAAACTGCTACCATAACTTCTTGACAAATTTGTCTACAATACTACACCCACTGAACACCCTACTGCAAACTGGGGTGCCATGGAAGTGGAGTGACGAATGTAGACGAGCTTTCCAGAAGAGCAAAACACTAATCACATCAAAAGAGGTATTGGCCCATTACAACCCAGCATTACCAATTCGGTTGGCATGTGATGCGTCGCCTTACGGCATTGGAGCGGTGCTGTCGCACAAATTCTCGGACGGCTCAGAGAGGCCAATAGCCTTTGCGTCACGATCACTAACCTCAGCCGAGCATAACTACGCCCAGATTGACAGGGAGGCCCTCAGCCTAGTGTGGGGAGTGAAAAAGTTCAATCACTATCTGCACGGGCAGAAATTCACCTTGCTGACTGATCACCAGCCTCTTGTCTCCATTTTTAATCCGAAGAAGGGCGTTCCGGTGATGACTGCGCAACGACTACAAAGATGGTCACTTTTTCTAGGGGCACACCACTATGAGATTGAATATAAGGGCACGAAACAGCATGGAAATGCTGATGGGCTATCACGCCTGCCACTGCCTACTGCGGAGGAAGCACCAGCAGTGGATCCTGTCGAAATATTCCATTCGACTACAGTTGAATACCTACCGGTAACTAACGCTTGTATCGAAAAGGAAACCCAAAATGACCCGACACTGTCTCGAGTATATGATTTGACGGTGAAGGGATGGCCAGCACATGGCGACTCACTGTTGTCAGCATTCTCGACAAGGAGAGAACAGCTGCCAGTGTGCCTGGGGACCTTGATGTGTGGATCCCGAGTGGTAATTCCACCCAAGTTAAGGGATAGAGTGCTCAATGAGCTTCATGAGGGTCATCTGGGAGGGGTAAAAATGAAAAGCCTAGCCAGGGCTTATGTGTGGTGGCCGGGAATCGATAAACAAATCGAGGACCTGACCAAGAGCTGCTCAGGATGCAAGAAAGTCCAAAATGCACCACCACAGGCCCCTCTACACCCATGGGAGTGGCCCTCATCTCCATGGCAACGGGTGCATATTGATTTTACTGGTCCATTCATGGACTCAATGTTTTTAATAGCCATGGATGCGCACTCGAAATGGCCTGAGGTCATCAAAATGTCCTCCACCACCACGGAGAAAACTATTGCAGTCCTACGGACCATTTTTGCCAGGAATGGCTTGCCAGAACAGATTTGCTCCGACAACGGACCACAGTTTGTGTCCGAAGAGTTCCGGAGGTTCTTGAAAAAGAATGGGGTAAGGCATTACACATCCGCCCCGTATCATCCAGCCACAAATGGATTGGCTGAGAGGTTCATACAAACCTTTAAGAAGGCAATAAAGGCTATGTACAATGATAACATTCTGCTGCAGCACAAGGTGGACAATTTCCTGTTCGCCTACCGGAATGCGACACATGCAGTCACCAACCAGGCCCCAACCATGGTGTTCTTTAACCGAAGGTTAAGATCTCGCCTGGATTTGCTCAGACCAAACGTACGAAGAGATGCTGAGAGTAAGCAATTCCAGCACATCCATGAGAAGCCAACTAGGGGCTTCAATATAGGGCAACCAGTCTTGGCCCGCGACTACCGAACAGAAAAATGGCAGCCAGGAACGATATGCACACGGCAGGGCCCACTAATGTACACAGTGGACGTTGGGGAGAGCATCGTGAGACGCCATGCTGACCAGATCCTAGAGTCACAGGAACAAGTCAACCCCATGCCTCGCCCATACGTACCTGGTGATGAACCCGACGTACAAGTAGCATCTACCCCAGAAACAGTGGCATCGGAAGCTGATGAACCAACCGACGACAGGGGGCCAGAATCGCCTCCGCACCAAGAGCAAGACACTTGGGAAAGGCGCTATCCAGAAAGGATCAGGAAGCCTCCCCAAAGACTGAATATATAAATAGACTATTTTCAGCTAATGTTGCATGTTAAAAGTGTTAATTGTAATTAGTTTGATATTTAATTGTTAAATGAGTGTTATGGTACTGTTAATCTAAAAGGGGAGGAATTGTAATGTATGTACCTTTAAGGGGGGGAACTACTTTCTACAGCTCATGTATACTGTAGTACTGGCAGTGACCACACCTGTATATAATGCTGAGTAGTAATCTGTTGTTTCAGTTGCAGTTTGAACCACGTTGAGTAAACACCTGTTGAATCGTTCCCTGCAGTCGGTTGTCTGATTATTGAAGGACACAACATTAAGATACACGGACCTAACACATCCCACAAACTCTTCTGACTTAGAAGCTGCAGAGGGTGTAAGCACGCACTTTTTACTTCTCCTCACCCCTCACCACAACCCAACCCTTGTCCCTTTGTCATTTCAGTTACCGAAGTACTGGGGCCTTCCCAGTCAATGGAGGAAGAGAAAGAAGACAGTGAAGATGAAGAGACACCGTCACTCTGTCTTACACTCACAGCCACTGGCTCAAAAATGACACTGCGCATATTTTAGAGGCCAAGATAGAGGAGGGATCTCATGTGGTGAGAGACCGGGCATAAGTGTGCAGAAGCCAAGGTGGGGAGAAAGGATAGCGCAGGTGCCAGCTCGCTGGAGGGCGAGATCGCACACTAGTTCTGTTTCAGAGGACTCAGATGAGGACTTTGATGGGATAGGCTACAGGAGAAGGCTGATGGATGTACACACCCCAATGCTTGGTGCACTGGAAAGTCTGCCAGAAAGCCTGTCAAGGAGCAGGGAGGAGTCCAGCTCCAACTTGGCACAGGGCTTTGTGCAGAGCCTGGAGCCCATCCTTTCCAACATGGAACAGGAGGTCACCTCCATCAGCACACCTGTGGAACCCACCATGATGCAACGTTTGATGGCCGTTGTCCCTGCTTCCATTGCAGCACAAATAGCATCCATCAAAGGTCTGAGTGCTGCAGCTCAGACTGCTGCCATCATGGCTTTGGACACCACTGTTCAAAGGGGCTTCCAGGACATCACAGCAGTCCATCAATCTGTTCTCCAACAGATCAGTAGGCGGCGGCTCCATTGACAATGAACCTGCTGTCCTCTCTGAGGATGACAGCAGCCTTGCTTCCACCCCTGCCACTCCGCCAGTGCCTTTGCTGTTGCCTGTCAGCCAGCCAGCCCAGACTGCTGCAGCCCAGGCCAAAATGGCGCAGTGTGAAGTCAAGCCTTCTAGGCCCAGAGCTGTTTGAGGACGCCTTCCAAGGTCCTCTGCAATCTCCTCGATTGGAAGTCAGCAGCCTTCCACTACCCATGGTGCAGCCACTGGGAAGCAGCTCGTAGGAGCACTAGGAGAGGCAAAGGCACATGGAAGAGGCAGTAAGGGAATGCACAAGATTGATTAGTTTATTTTTGTTTGCATTATGTAATGATTGAATTTATAAATTTGGATGGGAATGTGTATTTTCTGGTGGTTTTTATTGTTGTGTTGTTAAAAGAGGATGATGTAATGGTCAATGATAGAGGAAAGGTAAGGAGCATGGGACTGTTGGTGAATGGGGAGATGTGGTTGAAGTTACTGGTATCACTCATTAATTATTTCATCATGTAGAGCCCGGGCAGAAAGGGGCTGTCCACATTGTAGCCTCCCTTCCTCTTCCTGTTCCTCTACTTCCTGTTGCACTTCCTCCTCCTCCTCCTCTTCTTCATGCTCCTGCTCCTCAGTTTCTCACCTGAGAGGTGCTGGCAGGGGCTGTTCGTTCACAATGGCGAGGTTATGCAGCATGCTGCATACTACTACAAATCTTGATACCTGCTCAGCTGAGTACCGGAGGGCTCCTCCAGGCATTGGAAGCATTGCTTGAGGATGCCTTGGTGTGCTCTATAATATGCCTAGTGGCAGCATGGTTGTCATTGTAGGCCTGCTGTGCACATGTGCGTGTTGTAAGATTCGCAAAATTTGTGCATTTCCCCGAAGGTTATTATCGATAAAAGGGACCCTGTGTGGACATTTCTTTGAAATTAAAAAGGGTGCCCAAAATGGCGTCCGTGCCTCGTGGCAGAAAGCCTGCGGGTCTCCAAAATGGATTCTGCAACCCAGGCTGTTTGAGGTAAATCGAAACTAAGGCTGCAGGTTTCCTGTGAACAGCACTTTGTGATTTGGGACCCACACAAACTGTGAATTATGTATTCGGCCGAATCAGAGGCAGATCTGAATTCAATGAGGCCTACAGTTAAAGCCATCAAACAGTCTGCATACATAATCGGAAACAGATTAAACACACCCATCGAGGCTGGACAAGCCCATCAAGGACTTTCAGGACAATACGAGTCCATTATCGGGCCGGTAGAAGCAATTACCGGCCATCTAAAAACCCGGCAGTATAGATTGCTACCATTATTTTAACTAGCCCGCCAAAAATAAAACAAAGAACTAACCTGATTTGGTGGGCAGATAAGGTTTTTCGACGAAGGTATAATTGAAGGCCCCCAGGTAGCAAGTGGGGGTAGTCGTTGGACGAAGAAGAAGAACACTGCTACTCAACTGCTGTCGGTATCACCGCTCCCCGGTCCTTCGGCCCCTCGCCCTCGTGGCTGCCGCCCTTTCCCCCATCCCGCGCTTATCCCCTGGCCTTTGCCCATGCCCTCTCCAACTCCATCTAGACTCGCCCCGACACTGGATCGGGCGAACACGGGCAATTCAGGCCAGGCGAAGCGGAACGCGACGAGGGGAGGAGGAGGAAGACCACCCGGGGAAGGCCAACTGAGGGTAGGCTTCGAATTATCAGGCCTTCAGCCTCAGCCGACCTGCGAGTATCTTCATGCAAACTCAAGCTGTCGGCGAAGAATCATCCCTGCAAAGTAAAGCACCCAAGCAGAGACTGTAACTTTGGGGTACTCGAACCTGGACAATGCCCTTGCAGCACCTGGAGCCCACGTGGCGACGGCAGGCTCCAGAGAGCACCAAGAGCGAACCCCGAACCCAACCGCTGTTTTGAGTCTAGCAAATCCTTTTATTGGTGAGCATGAATTCTGACCCCTCATAGATTAACCTAGTTAGGTATAGGGGGGTGGGATAAAGATAAGGGGATTGTTAAGATAGTTGTTTTCCCTCGATGTGCCGTGTGTTCCCCATTCCCTGTATAAGTATAGTATTATTATGAGTCTCTCGTAATTTTTGCCTGTAGAAGTGTACATCAATGATTTTCCATAAGATTGTATCAAGTTTTCCTCTTCAATAAAATTTTGGTTCTGTTTGCATCCAACCACCTGTCTACTTGAGTCTTCTCTCTATCGCTGCCTGTATCTAAGTCCGGTGTCTAGAACCCAGGGGGCGAGCGATTCGAACCACTCAAGGAAGGTAGTCAGAGGCAAAGCTGACTGACCCGAACACGCCTGTGCAAAACCCCCTACAGAAATGGCAACTGTGGCAGGACACCGGCAACAAGGTTGCGATACGGTAGACAGTGGTTCGGATGAGTGAACCGTGATGGAGGAAAGGATTTCTGATTATGTTTTTAGCAAGGTGAATATCACTAAGAAGTGGATCACCACCCTGTTGAAGGCTGGGCGTCCGGTAGATGCAGCAGCCAAGTGGACAGAGGGAAAGGAACACAAGAAGTCCTTAGAGAAAGCAGTTTGGCTGATGTGCTTTAAAAAGCAGATCCAGCTCCTGGACGGGCTCGTTGCCACACAGGCAATCGAGTTAAGGGAGTCAGCCCTGGAGATCCAGGATAAGGCTCTCGCTGGGGAAAAGTTGTTAGTAGCTCTGCAGGATTTGAACCAAGAAAGAGTACATCTAGTAAGAGAACACAAGGCCCAGTTGGAATACCTACGGTGCCAAGTCACCGAGGCCAAGGGAAATGAGTCAAGGTTGCGGGAGAAAACCGCCCGCATGGCAAGGCAGGTTAGGGAACAGGAAGAGAAAGTACAGGAGGTAAAAGCCGCTTACAAGTATGCGAATGAACAGGGGTTTGAGGAGGCAGACCACAGCCCCTGCCAAGAGAAAATTGAAAATCGGAGCCGGGCCCTCCGGAAGGCAAAAGGCATGCTATGCCTCATAAGCCCAAAGGCAGGTCAGGCAGATTTTATGGGGAACGAGGGGAGAACAGTTCCAGTGCCACCGGTAGTGTCTAGGGATGAACCGGTTGAAAGAGGGGAGACCTCACGACCACCACCCATAGCGCCAAGTTTCAGCGAGGTTTGGCAGCAAGTGGGGGGTGGAACCCAGAGTGGAGCCAGAGGTGGAGGCGGAGGTAAAGCAACCCCCGCCCGAAAAGCCGGAACCGGAGCCGATGTGCCCAGTACGGCATCGGAGGTTCGGCCCACCCGCCGATGGCGAAGATGAGGGACCCCTCCAAAACCAGTTCGTATTACCCTTTAACACCCAACAGCTTAGGGTTATGGTCAACCATATCACAAAGCTTTCCGCCAAGGGAGACCCCTCGATCCACTTCAGGGAAATAGAGCAGGCCGCCAGCGTCAACGACTGCGATGACGCTGAAAAGGCCAAGATGCTGCTATTCTCCCTAGAGAGTAACCTCCTCCAATCCCTCTCTGAAGAGTGTAAGAGGGGACGGAGCGGGTACGAGGAGCTTAGACACGCGGTTCTAGAGGCCATGGGGATGGATGAGGGAAGTCCCTTCTCCCGCGTGGAGAAGACAGTACAGCTCTCGGGGGAGACCCCGCAGGCTTTTGCGGACCGGTTGTGGCCGGTATACCGGAAAGCCTGCCCGGGGATGCGGGACCAGGGATTCCTGAATGGGGATTCTCTGACGCATTGGTTCCGTTGTCTGGTGGCGAACAGCTTGCCACAGATCCGGGCCAAGGCAGAAGCCTGGTTCGACCCCAAAGATCCCCAGACCACAGAGTTCACAGTAATTAGACAGCTCACTCTGGCCTATAAAAACGGTAGGGGAGCCGATGCACACCCACCCAAGGGTAAGCTGCATGAGGTAAAGCCTGGACCGGGTAGGAAAGAGTGGCACCAGGAAGGGAGTAATCCCCCCAACAATAAGACCAATTGTTACGGGTGTGGGAAGGATGGGCACTGGCGGAAGGAGTGTTAGAACCCTTGGAAGGATAACAAGGGAAAACATCCCACAGCCCTGGCCCAAAAGGCGGGGGTAGGGGCCCCTTCCGCAGAGGTTGAGTCACTTTTGGACGCCATGAGGTCCTTACTGACTGGCCAGGAAAGAGTAGCAGCCGCCACCGGTGCTCTCACCCCGTCAGCCCCATCCCACCCACAACAGTGACTAGAGCCGGAGCAGTCTGTGTATCTGCGCTCGCTCCGATATGATGAGTGGAGGAGACCCATGATGGAGATGGAGGTGGAAAAGGTAGCGGGGACCTATCTGTTGGACACGGGGCATCACGCACCGTGATCTACTCAGCTAACCACACCACCTCACCTCTCTCTAGCGGGGTCCCATACAGTCTATTGGGGTTCACGGGCAAGGAACAGGCTGGCTCGGTTTCCATCCCGCTCGCCATTCAGATAGGACCACTCCGCTCCACGTGGACATGTGTCCTGATGAATTGGGAAGTGGAGGGTGGAAGAGTGGTCCTGAGGGCCGACTTTATCGTAGGTCACAGGATCCTGGTGGATTTAAGGAATCACTGCCTCTGGGGGGCAGGAAAGGTAAAGAACGGTGAGATCGTAGTTATCCCGGGTAAGGAAGGGAAGGGGACCCTCTGCACCATGAAGCCCAAAGAGGATTACAACCTCAGGCTCATGGTCAGCAACACCCCACCAGAGTTCCAGGCATTTGTGCAGGCCTACCTGGCCGCATTTGCCACTCACAAACACGACTGCGGGAGGGTCACAGGGTTCGAGGTCAGAGTAGACGGGGACCCCATGGCCCGACCACAGAAACAGTATAACTTCCCCAGGGAAGCAGAGCTGGACATGGAAGCAGCCATGTCCTCATTAGTACGGCAGGGGGTTCTGAGGCCGATAGCCACCCATGTAAACTCTCCGTTGTGGCCGGTCAGAAAACCGGACAATTCCTGGAGGGCCACGGTGGACTATCGGGTGCTCAATAGTAACATCCCAGCCTGTGCACCCACAGTGGCAGCAGTTGCCGACCTCATGGGGAGTATTCCAGCATCCGCGACCACTTTCACGGTGCTGGATATTTCCAATGGGTTTTGGTCCATCCCTGTAAGGAGGGAGGATCAGTACAAGTTTGCCTTTACGTTTAAAGGGCAACAATACACGTGGAACTGCTTGCCTCAGGGCTTCCATAATAGCCCCAGCATCTTCCATCAGTGCATGGCAGACAGTTTGAAGGATTTTAGCCAGCCCGGACAGTTGGTACAATATGTGGATGACCTGCTCCTGTTCACCGATTCGAAAGAGGAGCATGGCCCACTATTGGCCGAACTGCTGGAGCTGTTAGAACAGAAGGGTTTCAAAGTGAATCCCAAGAAGGCGCAGATCGGCCAGCAGGAGGTGAAATTCCTCGGTCTGACGGTGTGCGCTGGAGAAAGGGCCATAGATAAGGCTAGGAGGGAGGCGGTGCACGAACTACCGGTCCCCAACACAGTAACGGGTGTGAGGTCTTTCCTGGGGCTCACCGGGTACTGTAGAGACTTCATTGAGGACTATGCAGTTACCGCAGCCCCTCTGTTCCGACTCCTACACAAGGGAGTGGAGTGGTTGTGGGACGAGGGTTGCCAGGCAGCATTTGTCAGGCTCAAGGAAGACTTGCAGACCGCGCCAGCCTTGGGAGCCACAGATGGGGGTGAAGAGTTTTTCCTGGAGGTAGCAACCAGCGGGGACAGCCTGAGATAAGGTTTTTCGACAAAGGTATAATTGAAGGCCCCCAGGTAGCAAGTGGGGGTAGTCGTTGGACGAAGAAGAAGACTGCTGCTTGACTGCTGTCGGTATCACCGCTCCCCGGTCCTTCGGCCCCTCGCCCTCGTGGCTGCCGCCCTTTCCCCCGTCCCGCGCTTATCCCCTGGCCTTTGCCGTGCCCTCTCCAACTCCATCTAGACTCGCCCCGACACCGGGTCGGGCGAACACGGGCAATTCAGGCCAGGCGAAGCGGGACGCGACGCGGGGAGGAGGAGGAAGACCACCCGGGGAAAGCCAACTGAGGGTAGGCTTCGAATTATCGGGCCTTCAGCCTCAGCCGGCCTGTGAGTATCTTCATGCAAACTCAAGCTGTCGGCGAAGAATCATCCCTGCAAGGTAAAGTACCCAAGCAGAGACTGTAACTTTGGGGTACTCGAACCTGGACAACGCCCTTGCAGCACCCGGAGCCCACGTGATGACGGCAGGCTCCAGAGAGCACCAAGAGCAAACCCCGAACCCAACCGCTGTTTTGAGTCTAACAAACCCTTTTATTGGTGAGCATGAATTCTGACCCCTCATAGATTAACCTAGTTAGGTATAGGGGGTGGGATAAGGATAAGGGGATTGTTAAGATAGTTGTTTTCTCTCGATGTGCCGTGTGTTCCCCATTCCCTGTATAAGTATAGTATTATTATGACTGTTGTGTATGTAATATGTGTGCTACTTTGAACCTATGGACAGGACTGCACTACTTGTAGGGCGTAGTGATACGCAGTACCACTCCTGGCCATAGGGGTATAAATAGTACTGTGGGTACTGATCTCCCCTCAGTTCCCGCCTGTGGGCATGAAGTAAAGACCTATGTGCAGTCCCTACCTCCAACCAGTAAAGACCTGTTTGAGTTATACGTTTAAGTCTTTGTGTTAATTGTTCAATACAATACACATACTTAACACTGGCGACGAGTCGGTTCGAACCCTGCGGCAGTTATTCCACGTCGGCTTCGTCCAAAGACAGGATGTTGAAGAGAGGTTTCAATCCTCAACACCCCACTCAAAACTGAAGGGCAGCAGAAATCCTGACAGCTTCCAGCGACTGGAAGCGACAGGCATTAGGACCCTGAAGCCTCCATAACCTCGTGGGTAAGCCAGAGCCCGGGAGGGAGCGAGCAAGAGCCGCGCGAGCGGGTGAGCCAGAGGCCGGGAGCCGCTTCAAGTGCAAGGCGCAGCGCGGGCCAGCGATCGGGACCAAAGATAAGGGCCGCACTCGGGCGATCACGGCGAAGATAAGGGCCGCACTCGGGGGCTGAAGGGAGACGGCGTCGGGGACGGGTGAAGACCGCCAAGCGCGGGAAAACCGCCATTTTGTGGGCGGAGGACGACGGCAAGAGCGGGAAGCCGCCATCTTTGATAACAAGTAAAGAAAATAAAATCTGAGAAATTGCAAATCTACAATGCCTAAACACGGGAATATTAGCACCTTTGATAGTGACCTCGAAGATTGGGCCATATATGTTGAAAGAGTAAAAAATTATTGTAAGGCCAATAAAATTCGTGACCAAGATAAAGCTCTAACATTATTAAATTTAATGGGTGCGAAGACATACGGGCAATTGAAACACCTGTTATCACCAGATGAACCGGCGGATAAGACGTTCGATGAGATTGTTACTGTCCTGAAAGATCATCTAAACCCCACGCCGCTGATGCTAGCGGAACGATTTAAATTTTATGACAGAAGGCAGCTACACCATGAAAGCAATGCTGAATATTTGCTGGAATTGCGTAAATTAGCGAAATATTGCCAGTTTGGAACGGGACTGACAGATGCACTACGAGACAAATTTGTGTGTGGTTTATTTAAACAGGATACACAAAAGCGACTGCTCGAGGAGAATGAGCTGACGCTTGAGAAGGCGGTCACTATGGCAGCAGCACACGAAGCCGCAGCGAGAGGCACGGCAGTAATGCAGCTACGGTCACCGGAGCTCAGTGCACACAAATTGGGTGTGAGTTCTGGCAAATGTTATCGTTGTGGAAAGACAACGCATGATCAGAACCAGTGTTGGTTTAAAAACCAAGAATGTAGAACTTGTGGTAGGCTTGGACATATAGCTAGAGTATGCAGGTCAGGGAAGAAGACCAGCAACAAGAAGTCACCGCAAGGAAAATACGCAAAGGTACACAAGGTGACCGAACAGGAGTCCGATTCAGACGCTAGCAGTAATGAACTGGCTAGCTTAAGCTGTAATGAACTGGCTAGCTTAAGAGTACTCAATGCTGGTAAGGGTGCAGACCTCCAGACAATTTGGGTCACTCTTCAGATAGAAGGAGTCCAAGTAAAACTGGAATTGGACACTGGATCGGCATTGACGGTCATAAATAAGAAAGATTACGGAAAGTTATTCCAACATATTCCCCTACAGGATACGGGGATTATATTGAAAACATACACGGGGCAAAGAGTGTACCCCATCGGGAAAATAGAGGTTGCAGTGGTCCACAAGGGCGAAGACAGTCAAATAATGGACTTATATGTGATATCTGAAGGAGGTCCTCCACTACTAGGACGGGAGTGGATTAGGAAAATGAATATGGACTGGCATTTCCTACAAACAATAACGAGTGAGAACTCGGTGAAGATAGTCGGCCCAGACTCTGGAACGGATGATGGTAAGCCCAACTCAGGTGCAAAAGACAAAGTTTCAGCACAGAATTCCACTGAGCAACAACAACATAGTTTAACTGTGGATTCTGAGTCTGGCAAGTCTACTGATGTGCCCATTTCTGAGGGACACCGGGCTCGAACTCAACTCCATTTCAAACTACAACAGCAATTAGAACAAATGCTTCGCCGTTTTGAGCAAGAGTTGAATGCAACGAAAGAGTTCTTTGATATAGAGTTGGAGAATCTGGAAAGACAACAGAAGCAGCTGATGGAGAAAATGGAGCAGGAGCACACAAAACGTCTGATGTCAGAGGAGTTAACGGTCAGCCAACTCCTGCATATGCTGAAGGACGGGACTCTGAAATGGGAAAAACTTGAACACGAACTTCAATATTCAAACGAAAGGGGTTCGGAGCTCTCAAAGGTTATTGGAAGAGCTGAGGTGGCAACACAGACTGAGATGATTGCAACAGAGCAGCCCTTGGATGCCAAAAGTACGCTGACTCACGTCAACGTAGAACAACAGACCGCTGAAACAGCTGCTCCGGTAGAGGGATTGAATAGTCCGATCAATCAATCTCCAAAAGAAGTTGAAGTAGTAAAATCTCAAATGAGGTCATTAGTAAACGACTTGCTGAAAGCCCAGAAAAAGCTGGATGAAGAGGTACGCATGAAGAAGTCTCTTCAGGAAAGATGTCTGGACTTGGAACAAAAGCTGGCTAACGCCCAGCTGGGTATGGAGGAAATAGAAGACCCTCTCGCTGGCCTAGATCAGGACGACACCGAATATTACTATGTCCTGTCCTGCCCAACTTGTAACTTCGACTCCCACCATACAGAAATCATGGAGGAGCACTGAAAGTCTACGGAACATCGGGAGAAGGTGGCTCTACTACGGAAAAAGGAGGAAGAGAAGGAGGAACTGCGCATGCAGCTGGCAGCTGACAGTGGAGCCCAGAGAGTCTCCAAGAAGCAGAAAAGGAAAAGTCGAAACAGAAGATGACCCATCTGAACCATTATTACCTCTACCAGATCACACACGTGGTCCCTCCGAATGGAGCCAATTCAGTTCGGAAGTTCAAACTGTTAAATCCATGGAAGGACTATTGAATGAGTCACTCCAGCAACGTGAACCGACTACACCACAGAGATTGAATCTGTGAACTGTTTTCCGCAGAGACTGAATCTGTGATCTGTTTTGACATGAAGTTATCTATGTATCTATGTTATTCTGTTATGTAAACCTGAAGTTATATATGTATATATTTTATTACGTTATGTTAAATGGGGAGATGACTGTAAAGCTAGGAAGGGAGGAATGTTGTGTATGTAATATGTGTGCTACTTTGAACCTATGGACAGGACTGCACTACTTGTAGGGCGTAGTGATACGCAGTACCACTCCTGGCCATAGGGGTATAAATAGTACTGTGGGTACTGATCTCCCCTCAGTTCCCGCCTGTGGGCATGAAGTAAAGACCTATGTGCAGTCCCTACCTCCAACCAGTAAAGACCTGTTTGAGTTATACGTTTAAGTCTTTGTGTTAATTGTTCAATACAATACACATACTTAACAATGACGCTCTTGTAATTTTTGCCTGTAGAAGTGTACATCAATGATTTTCCATAAGATTGTATCAAGTTTTCCTCTTCAATAAAATCTTGGTTTTGTTTGCATCCAACCAGCTGTCTACTCAAGTCTTCTCTGTATCGCTGCCTATATCTAAGTCCGGTGTCTAGAACCCAGGGGGCGAGCGATTCGAACCGCTCAAGGAAGGTAGTCAGAGGCAAAGCTGACTGACCCGAACACGCCTGTGCAAAACCCCCTACAGTGTGTTCCAAACCGGATTCGTGAGCCATGTCATGAGTGGGTAATTATTGTCACCCAGCAGCCAGCCTTTGACTTCCCGTAGTGGTTTCAAATACAGGTGGCACAGAGGACTGCCGCAGAATGAAGAGATTGTGACTACTGCCAGGATAACAGGCATTGACCTGCATGATGAGCTGTCTGTGCACCAGCTGCACATTCAGGGAGTGGAATCCCTTTTAGCTCAAGAAAATGGCACAGTTCACATGAGGTGCACGCAAGGCAATGGCACCCTGCACCATGGGGAATCCTGCAATCCGTGTGAACCCTCATGTGAACTCCGCCTGCTTGTCTCTGGTAAGAGGGAATGAGATGAAGCTGTCTCTCCGTGTATAGAGAGTCTCAGTGGCCTCCCTTATGCAGCAATGTACTACAAACTGCGAGATGTTACTTAAATCTCCAGCAGCCGCTTAGAAGGAGCCAGATGCATAAAAGTTAAGAGCCACGGTCACCTTGACAGCCGGAGGCAATGCGATCATTGTCCTGCTTTGAGGTTACAGTTGTGGCTGTATTAGGTGGCAGATTTCAGTCACAAACTCTTTAGTGAAGCAAAGACGTCTCAAGCATCGGTCCTTGCTGAAGTTCAGGTAAGAGAATTGCTCACTAAAGACACTCGGTGGATATCCCCTCCTCTTCTGCCATCTGCTCGCAGCTTGTCCTGCTCTGCGTGGCCTCTCTTCATTCTCCCAGTCATGTTCAATTCCAAGAGGAAGGCCTACCAGGCCACCCATGTCTGGAAGCAACTTGTTTCAGCACAAGCTTTTTAATGAAAAAAAAAGTACTTCAGCACCAGCCTGAAGGCTATTGAAACTTTGAACAAGTATAGGAAAGCTCCAAAAATACATACAATTGCACCAACAGCCAGAAGAAATAATCCAGCAACTAACCTGTATGTAGTTCATGATCACTTTAAGTAGCACTGGTGGGGGATCCTTCATGCCGATTATCATCTTGTTCAGTTGTGCTAGGTTCAGACAGGGCAAAGGCTGGAGTTTGGCATTCGAAAATGGCAACGCTGCCGTCAAATCAGCATTGCTAACTGATTGATGTCATACTCTGCTCTGCATGCTGCCAGTGGTCATTAAGTGAGCGCGCGCAAACACCTTCACCAAGATGGCATCCGGTGCACTTACCGTCAGAAGTGTACGTGCATCACGGACTCCATTTTCAAGTGTTAGGAGGCCGTGTGTGTTGGATCCGTGATTCTTAGAGTATGATGTTTTCCAATAACTACACGGAGGTTGTAACTTAACAATCAACAGGTGTTTACTGGAGTAGGGTAGTCTCAAGACTGGCAGTACAGAGGCATGCTCAAGGCTTATATACAGGGGTGAACATAAGAACATAAAAACATAAGAAATAGGAGCAGGAGTAGGCCAATCGGCCCCTCGAGCCTGCTCCGCCATTCAATAAGATCATGGCTGATCTGATCCTAACCGCCAATCCACTATCACAGAACCATCTCCTGAATCTAACAGAATTAGACACACGAAATAGGAGCAGGATCAGGCTACACGGCCCCTGGGTCCGCTCTGCTACCCACAGGGCCATGACCGATCCGAACCTAGACTCATGTCCAAATTCCTGCCCGCTCCCCGTAACCCTTAATTCCCTTTACTTCTAGGAAACTGTCTATTTCTGTTTTAAATTTATGTAATGATGTAGCTTCTGCAGCTTTTTGGGGCAGCATATTCCATGGACCTACCACCCTCTGAGTGAAGTAGTTCCTCCTCATCTCAGTTTTGAAAGAGCAGCCCCTTATTCTAAGACTATGCCCCCTAGTTCTAGTTTCACCCATCATCGGGAACATCCTCCCCGCATCCACCCGATCCAACCCCTTCACAATCTTATATGTTTCAATAAGATCGCCTCTCATTCTTCTGAACTCCAATGAGTAGAGTCCCAATCTACTCAACGTCTCCTCATATGTCCATCCCCTCATCCCCGGGATGAACCGAGTGAACCTTCTTTGTACTGACTCGAGAGTAAGTATGTCTTTCTTAAGTATGGACACCAAAACTGTATGCAGTATTCCAGGTGCGGTCTCACCAATACCTTGTACAACTGAAGCAATACCTCCCTATATTTATATTCTATCCCCCTAGCAATGAAAGCCAACATTCCATTGGCCTTCTTAATCACTTGCTGCACCTGCATACTAACCTTTTGAGTTTTGTGCACCAGGACCCCCAGATCCCTTTGTACTTCAGTACTATCCAGTTTCTTGTTATTAAGATAATAACTTGCTCTACGATTTTTCCTGCCAAAGTGCATAACCTCACGCTTTCCAGTATTGTATTCCATCTGCCAAATCTCTGCCCACTTACTTAGCCTGTCTATGTCCCTTTGCAGGTTTTTTATGTCCTCCTCACTCACTACTTTCCCTCCCATCTTAGTATCATCTGCAAACTTTGATATGTTACACTCGGTCCCCTCCTCCAAATCGTTAATATAGATTGTAAAGAGTTGGGGACCCAGCACTGACCCCTGCGGAACACCACTAGTTACTGATTGCCAGTCTGAGAATGAACCATTTATCCCAACTCTCTGCCTTCTGTTAGATAGCCAATCCTCGATCCATGCCAGAATATTACCCCCAATCCCGTGATTTTTTATCTTAAGCAATAATCTTTTGTGTGGCACCTTGTCAAATGCCTTTTGGAAGTCTAAATACACTACGTCCACTGGTTCCCCTTTATCCACCCTATATGTTACTTCCTCAAAGAACTCCAGCAAATTTGTCAAACATGACTTCCCCTTCATAAAACCATGCTGACTTTGTCCTATTAAATTATATTTATCCAAATGTCCTGTTACTGTCTCCTTAATAATGGACACCAAAATTTTACCTACCACAGATGTTAGGCTAACCGGTCTATAGTTTCCAGCCTTCTGTCTACTGCCCTTTTTAAATAAGGGTGTTACATTAGCAGTTTTCCAGTCTGCCGGGACCTTTGCTGAGTCCAGGGAGTTTTGGAAAATTATTACCAATGCATCCACAATCCCTACCGCCACTTCCCTCAGGACCCTAGGATGTAAGCCATCAGGTCCAGGTGATTTTTCCGCCTTGAGTCCCATTATTTTACCGAGTACCAATTCCTTAGTGATTTTGATCGTGTTTAGCTCCTCCCCCCCAGAGCCCCCTATTTGTCCAGTGTTGGGATATTCTTAGTGTCCTCTACTGTAAAGACTGATACAAAATATTCATTCAGTGTTTTTGCCATCTCCATATTTCCCACCATTAATTTCCCGGTCTCATCCTCTAAGGGACCAACATTTACTTTAGCCACCCTTTTTCTTTTTATATAACTATAAAAACTCTTACTATCTGTTTTTATATTTTTTGCTAATTTACTTTCATAATCTATCTTCCCTTTCTTAATCAATCTTTTTGTTATTTTTTGCTGTCTTTTAAAGTTTTCCCAATCCTCTATCCTCCCACTAGATTTGGCTACCTTATATGCCCTTGTTTTTAGTCGAATACTATCCTTAATTTCTTTACGTAGCCACTGATGGCTGTCTTTTCTTTTACACCCTTTTCTTCTCAGTGGAATATTTTTTTTTTGGAAGTTGTAAAATAACTCCTTAAATGTACACCACTGATCATGTATCGTCTTACCCTTTAATCTATTTTCCCAATTCATTCTACTCAATTCCGCTCTCATACCTTCATAGTCTCCTTTATTCAAGCTTAGCACGCTTGTTTGAGATCCAACCTTCTCACCCTCTAATTGAATATGGAATTCAACCATGTTATGATCACTCATTCCAAGGGGATCCTTTACTAGGACATTTTTAATTAATCCTGTCTCGTTACACAGGACCAGATCTAAGGTTGCTTGCCCCCTGGTCGGTTCAGTTACATACTGCTCAAGAAACCCATCCCTAATACACTCAATGAACTCATCCTCAAGGCAGCCCTGCCCAATTTGATTTGTCCAATTAATATGATGTTAAAATCCCCCATAATTATAGATGTTCCCTTATTACAAGCCTCAACTATTTCCTGATTGATACTCCGTCCAACAGAGTTGCAACTGTTCGGAGGCCTATAGACTACACCCACTAGTGTTTTTTTCCCCTTATTATTCCTTATCTCCACCCAAACTGTTTCATTATCCTGATCTTGTGACCCAATATCATTTCTCTGTATTACAGTGATTCCTTCCTTTATTAACATAGTCACCCCACCTCCCCTTCCTTCCTGTCTGTCCTTCCTGATCGTTAAATAACCTGGTATGTTTAATTCCCAGGCATTGTCACCCTGTAGCCATGTTTCTGTAATGGCCACAAGATCATACCCATATGTAGTTATTTGTGCCATTAACTCGTCTATTTTGTTACGAATGCTACATGCATTCAGATAGAGAACTTTCAAATATGTTTTGTGACACTTAGTTCCTGCTTTTGCCCTTTTTATTACTTTACCTTTTACTCCATACCTTCTGCCCCTTCCTGACATGCTCTGGTTTTTAATTTCCCCACTGCTACCTAAGTCTATGACCTTCTCTGTTGTCATTTTTATAATTTGCTCTATAGGAACCTTCCCCCCACTAGTTAGTTTAAAGCCCTCTCTACAGCCCTAGTTATATGATCCGCCAGGACTCTAGTCCCAGCACTGGCCAAGTGAAGCCAGTCCCAACGGAACAGCTCCCTCCTGCCCCAGTACTGGTGCAAGTGTCCCAGGAAACAAAACCCATTTCTCCCACACCAGTCTTTGAGCCACGCATTTAACTCTCTAATTTTATTTGTCCTAGCCAAATTCGCTCGTGGCTCAGGTAATAATCCAGAGATTATTACCCTAAAGGTTCTGTTTTTTAATTTGACCCCTAGCTGCTCATACTCCTTTAACAGAACCGGCTTCCAAGTCCTATCTACGTCGTTTGTACCAACATGGACCACGACAACTGGATCCACTCCCTCCCACTGCAAGTTTCTTTCCAGTCCAGAGTAGATGTCCTTAACCCTGGCACTGGGTAGGCAACACAGCCTTCGGGACTCTCGCTCTTGGCTGCAGAGAACTCTATCTATCCCCCTAATAATACTATCCCCTAACACTACAACATTTCTATTTACTCCCCCCTCTTGAATGGCCGCCCGTTCCACGGTGCTGTGGCCAGGTTGCTCATCCTCCCTGCAGTCCCTACTCCCATCCCCACAGGGAGTAAGAACCTTGAACCTGTTGGACAAGAGCAAGGGCTGCGGCTCCTCCAACACTACCTCCTGGATCCCCGTACCTGCCTCACTCGTAGTCACACTGTCCTGTCCCTGACCATGGGCTACATCTGAATTAATTAACTTCATAGGTGTGACCACCTCCTGAAACACAGAGTCCAGGTACTTCTCCCCCTCCCTGAGGTGTCTCAGAGTCTGAAGCTCAGACTCCAGCTCATCAACACGGAGCTGGAGTTCCTGTAGCAGCAGACACTTGTCACAGATGTAATCACCATGAGCCTCAATGGGGTCCACCGGCTCCCACATCTCGCAACAGTAACACATCACCTGCTCCATTCTATGTAATTAATTAAATTTTTTATTGTTAGTTATGGACACCCTCTGCCCGATTATAGATGCTAGTATCCCATTTAATTCATTGGATTTAAATTAAATCAATCCCTCTAATTATACCAGTTAAATGGTTTACCAACAGTCACTCTGCACCAGAAAGGCCTTATTAACTACAACCCACAGAGTTAAAGTTTGAAAAGAGCACCTAACACCCCACTTACCCTAACTCACACTTACCCAAACTCACAGGACTCTCTGCTGACTCACACTCAGTGCTTGCTCGCACTAGCACTGGTCTTTTTATACTGTTTGTTTGTTTGTAGCCGAATGAGTCACACCTGCTGATTGGTTAGAGAACTGGTTTCCAGTGCCTGCTGTGCCAATTTACTCCTACTGCAGTGTTACCTTGTTTTACTCTTCTTAAACCAACAGAATCCCAAATATTTAACTTTTCCCCTTTACTTAAACTGCTTAAGTAATCTTATCAAGAATGATTTAAAGAGAAATAACAATTAAAGAACTCTCACACTTACCCAAACTCACAGCACTCTCTGCTGATTCGCACTCAGTGCCGATACTACAGTATACAGGAGCTGTAAAAGTAGTTCTCTCTTAAAGGTACATACACTACAATTCCTCCCCTTTTAGATTAGCAGTACCCATAATATTCAAATAACAATTAACACTTTAACATGCACATTAAACAGAAATGGTCCATTTATAGATTCAGTCTTTGGGGTGGCTTCCTGATCCGTTCTGGATAGCGCCTTTCCTGAGGTTCTTGTTCTTGGTGCGGAGGCGATTCTGGCCCCCTTTCGTCGGTTAGTTCATCAGTTTCCACTGCTACTGTTTCTGAGGTAGATGCTACTGGTATGTCGGGTTCATCCCCAGGTACGTGAGACATGGGGTTGACTCGTTCCTGTGACGCTAAGATCTGATCGACGTGGCGTCTCACAATGTTCTCCCCGACATCCACTGTGTACATTAATGGCCCCTGCCGTGTGTATATCATTCCGGGTTGCCATTTCTCTGTTCGGTAGTCACGGGCCAAGACTGGTTGTCCTACATTGAAGCTCCTTGTCGGCTTCTCATTGATGTGCTGGAATTGTTTATCCTCAACATTTCTTCGCACATTTGGTCTGAGCAAATCCAGACGAGATCTCAACCTTCGGTTAAAGAACATCATGGCCGGGGTCTGGTTGGTAACTGCATGTGTCGCGTTTCTGTAGGCTAACAGGAAATTGTCCACCTTATGCTGTAGTGGAATTTCATCATCGCACATGGCCTTTATCGCCTTCTTAAAGGTTTGTACGAACCTCTCAGCCAATCCATTTGTGGCTTGATGATACGGGGCGGATGTGTAATGCCTTACCCCATTACTTCTCATAAATTTCCAAAACTCTTCGGACACAAACTGTGGTCCATTATCAGAGCAAATCTGCTCTGGCAAGCCGTTCCTGGCAAATATGGTCCATAGGACTGCAATCGTTTTCTCTGTAGTGGTTGAGGACATTTTGATCACCTCAGGCCATTTCGAGTGAGCATCCACTGCTATTAAGAACATTGAGTCCATGAATGGACCAGCAAAATTAATATGCACCCGTTGCCATGGAGAGGAGGGCCACTCCCATGTGTGTAGAGGGGCATGTGGTGGTGCATTTTGGACCGTCTGGCATCCTGAACAGCTCTTGGTTAGGCCCTCGATTTGTTGATCGATCCCCGGCCACCACGCATAAGCCCTAGCAAGGCTTTTCATTTTCACCCCTCCCAGATGACCTTCGTGAAGCTCATTTAGCACTCTCTCCCTTAACTTGGGTGGAATTACCACTCGGGATCCACACATCACTGTCCCCTGGCATACTGACAGCTGTTTTCTTCTGGATGAGAATGCTGGCAACAGTGAGTCACCATGTGTTGGCCATCCCCTCACCATCAAATCATATACCCGAGACAGTGTCGGATCATTGCGGGTCTCCTTCTCTATATCCGCGTTAGTTACTGGCAATCGTTCAATTATTGATGAATAAAATATCTCGATAGGGTCCACTGCTGGTGCTTCCTCCACAGTAGGCAGTGGCAGGCGTGATAGCCCATCAGCGTTTCCATGCTGTTTCGTGTCTTTATATTCTATTTCATATTGGTTCGCCCCTCGAAAAAGGGACCATCTTTGTAACCGTTGTGCAGTCATCACCGGAACGCCCTTCTTTAGATTAAAGATGGAGACAAGTGGTTGGTGGTCAGTCAGCAAGGTGAACTTCTGCCCATGCAGATAGTGGTTGAATTTTTTTACTCCCCATACTAGCCTGAGGGCCTCCCTTTCAATCTGGGCGTAGTTGCGCTCGGCTGAGGTTCGTGACCGAGACGCAAAGGCTACTGGCCTCTCCTACCCGTCTGGGAATTTGTGTGACAGCACCGCTCCAATACCATAGGGTGATGCATCACATGCCAAACGAATTGGTAGTGCTGGGTTGAATTGGGCCAACACCTCTTTCGATGTGATCAATTCTTTGCACTTCTGGAAAGCTCGTTTACGTTCGTCATTCCACTTCCATGGTACCCCCGTTTGCAGTAGGGTGTTCAGTGGGTGTAATACTGTAGACAAATTTGGTAAGAACTTATGGTAATAGTTCACCAGCCCGAGGAACGACCTCAGTTTGACACATTTTCCGGTGCTGGAGCCTTGACTACTGCCTCAATCTTTTCAGGGGACTTATGTAACCCCTCTTCATCAATAACGTGGCCACAATACGAGATCTGCTTCTGGAAAAACTCGCACTTGTGGCGATTAGCTCGTAGCCCATATTCCTTTAATCTAGTGAGCACCTTCTCCAGGTTGGCGAGGTGATCACTGTCATTTTCACCCGTGACCAGGATGTCATCCAAATAACACTGGGTCCCTGGAATCCCTTGCAGGACTTGATCCATTGCCCTTTGCCAAATAGCCGGAGCTGATGCTACCCCGAACACCAGCCGGTTGTATTGGTAGAGACCTTTATGAGTGTTGATCGTGAGGTACTGTTTCGAGGCTTCTTCTACCTCCATTTGCAGGTACGCCTGGGCCAGATCAATCTTAGTGAAGCATTTCCCTCCAGATAGCGAGGCGAAAATAGCTTCAATCCGCAGAAGCGGATATTGTACCATGTGAAGGATTGGGTTCACTGTCACCTTAAAGTCCCCATAGATGCGAACCTTCTTTGGTTCCCCAGGCGTATTACTCAATGACCTGTTCATTACAGGAATGATGGGTGTAGCCCACTCGCTCCAGTCTACATTGGACAGTACTCCTGAACGTTCCAACCCTTCCAGCTCTGCTTCGACGGCAGGTCGGATCACACAAGGCACTGGTCTGGCCTTAAGAAACTTTGGGCTTGCATTTTCCTCTATTTTAATCGTTGCTGTTATGCCTTTTAGTGTTCCGAGTCCCTCCTGGAACACTTCTTTTGCGTCAGTTAGCATTTTTGACAGTCGTCCAGGTGTGACGTCGTCATCGTTTTTGGCCTCAACCTTCAGTGTCTATATGGAATGCCAATCTAATTGTATCTTCCGGATCCATTCACATCCTAGTAGTGGTGGTCCTCCATCTGGCAATACATATAGGTCCATTTTAGGTATTTCCTGGCCTTTGTATATCACTTTCACCCTTATTTTTCCTTTGGGGTAGAATTTTTGCCCCGTGAACGTCTTCAAGACAATTTCTGTAGCTTTCAAGGGTATGTGTGAAAATAGCCGCTTGTAGTCCCTTTGGTTTATGGCTGTTAGGGCTGATCCTGTGTCCAATTCCATTTTCACTTGGACTCCGTCTATCTTGAGTGTGACCCAGATAGTCTGGTGATCCTCCATTTTGGTTACCTTATGTAGTTTCAGACAACCCAGCTCCTTGCTTCCGGAGTCTGTATCACTTTTCTGTTCGTCTGAACTACTGTCCATCACCTTATGTACCTTTTTGTACTTCTCCTGTGGAGATTTCTTGCTGTTGGTTTTCTTCCCTGACCTGCAGACTCTTGCTATGTGTCCTGCTTTTCCACACTATCTGCACAGTTTGTCCTTGAACCAGCAATCATTATGGTCGTGTGTTGTTCTGCCGCAGCGATAGCACTTCCCTACTCCATATGACATTTCATTGGTGCCATATTCTTGCGGTCTCCATTGTATCTCTGCAGCGCCCGGTGCTGCTGCTTTCTGTGATACTCCCATGCTGAAAGCCTTGTCCAGCGTAAGATCCTTTTCTGATAGAAGCCGTTTCTGGGTTCCTTCACTTTGAAGCCCACATACAAACTTGTCCCTTAACGTATCTGCTAGTCCCACTCCAAACTGGCAGTGTTTCGATAGCTTGCGCTGTTCCGTTAAGCACTCAGCATTACTTTCGTCTTTATGCTGGTTACGTTTGTGGAACTTAAATCTTTCTGCTAACAGCAGCGGTGTGGGGTTAAAGTGGTCCTGTAGGATTTCTGCTATGCTTCCGAAATTCTTAACCACGGGCTTCTCTGGGGTTATTAGGTTTCGCAGTAAGCCATAAGTTTTTGCACCCATGGAATTTAACAAAACCAGTGCTTTCCTAGCATCTGGCACTTCATTCACCCTGCAGTACACCTCAATGCGTTCCACATATGTCGCCCAATCTTCGACTTCATTGTCGAACGCAGAGATACTGCCACTCTTCGGCATCCCTGGGTGTGATTTAACTGTCAAAAATGGCGTCTCCCGTGCTCTCCCTTCTTCTCCGCTGGCACAAAATGGCGTCTCCCGCGCTTCCCTTTCTTCCCGCGCTCGCCCTTCTTCTCCGCTGCGGCTTCTAAAAAATGGCGTCTCCCGCGCTCTCCCTTCCTCTCTGTGGCTCAATGGTGTCTCCCGCACTCTCCCTTCTTCTCCCCGCAGACACTCTTCAGCCCTTGAGCCCTGGCTGTGCTCTGCGCCTTCTCCTGTGTGCCTTTCCCGTTTCCGCCACTCGGTCCTGAACCCAGCTGCTGCTTTACCCTCTCTCACTCTGTTTTTGTTTTTCCTTGACGCCGCTCGGTTTTCAACTCCCGGCTGCACCCTGTGCGCTTCACCCTCTCTCTTACCCGTCAACGCTGCTCGGCTTTTTCTCTGCCGTCAGTCGGCTCCAGCCGCCGCTGTCCGGGAAGGGTCTGCGCTGTACCTGTTGCCAGTCTGTTGCTGGATCGTCATGGCTGGGGAACCAAGCCCGGCTCTCAACAGCCTCCCCTGCGATGTTCACTCTCTGCCGGATGACTGGGCGGTTGCTCGTGGTCGACGCCCGTGCTTCTGGCCTCGACTTTCTTCCGCCGCCCTCCCGGAGCGAATCCTTGAAGGGAAATGCAGAGTTGCAGGTAGATTCGAATCGACCTCGTCGCCACTGTTGGATCCGTGATTCTTAGAGTATGATGTTTTCCAATAACTACACGGAGGCTGTAACTTAACAATCAACAGGTGTTTACTGGAGTAGGGTAGTCTCAAGACTGGCAGTACAGAGGCATGCTCAAGGCTTATATGCAGGGGTGGTCACTGCCGGTACTACAGTATACAGGAGCTGTAAAAGTAGTTCTCTCTTAAAGGTACATACACTACAGTGTGGTGCCTAAAAACTGCCATTACAGAGTCCAATTTAGCCCCCAATATTCCTGGCTACAAGATATTCAGGAAGGATAGAGAAAGAAGAAAATGGAGGGGCTGGCAGTATTGATCAAAGACACTATTATAGCACTGGAGAGGAATGATGTAATTGAAGGGCCAAAGATAAAATCTATTTGGCTACAATTATGGACAAATAGAGGAGCTATTACACTACTAGGTGTATACTATAGGCCACCAAATCATGGGAAGGAGGTAGAGGAGCAAATTTGCAGGCAAATTACAGAAAGATGCAAGAACTACAGAGCAGTGATTTTGGGGGTCCTAAATTATCCTAATATAGACTGGGATAGTAACAGTGTAAAGGGCAGAGGGGGAGGAATTCCAATAATGTGTGCAAGAGAACTTTCTTGACCAGTGTGTTTCCAGCCCAACAAGGAAGGAAGCAGTCCTGGATCTAGTTCTGGGAAATGAAGTGGGATAATTGGAGCATGTTTCAATGAGAGAGCATTTGGGGAACAGTGATCATAATATCAGCAGGTTTAGATTAGTTATGGAAAAGGACAAGGTACAATTAAGCATAACAATACTTAACTGGAGGAAGACTAACTTCAGTGAGTTGAAAAGGAATCTGCCGCAAGTGGATTGGAATCAAAAATTGGTAGGCACAACAGTAATTGAACAATGGGAGGCCTTCTAAGAAGAGATGGTTCAGGTACAGATTAGACACATTCCCATGAGGGGGAAAGGAAGAGCATCCAAAGCTAGAGCTCCCTGGATGACTAAAGATATTGGGGGAATTTTAACCCCCAAAAATCGTCGGGTTTGGGTTGGTTGGAAGTTTAAAGTGTTAGAAATCTGAATCCCGACCCCAACCCGACTCCAACCTGCCCACTTCCAGTTTTAACAGAGGCAGGATGGGGGATTGGCAGCCAACCTGCTCCCAGGAGGCGGGTCATCTATTTAAATATTATAATGAGGCTGTGTGCCTCATTTTGAAGCACCATTTTAAATTTAACTCTGGGCGGCCGGATTTCAATTTGGTGAATCCGGCTGTTAAAGGAAGGCAAGGACTGCTGGATCCAGGAGGTAAGTGTCTTTCCACTTACCTGCTGCCCGGCTGTGGCCTGGTGCCACAGGCCTACCCACCTGATAGCCAGCCAGTCTCTCAATTTGGCTGGCTGCAGGCGGCCAACAGAGAAAAGAAGTGTTAACCAAGCGCTGCCGTTAAATTCAGCAGGGCTTGAGGGAAACCCATTCCGACCACCATCCAGCATTACCGCTCCCTCCCTGCCTCCGAGTTAAAATCCTGCCCATAGAGGTTAAAATGAGACAGACAAAAGAGGCTTATAACAATTGTAAGGTTCATAATATAGTAGAGAACAAAGCTGAATATAGAAAGTACACAGGAGACCTAAAAAAGGAATAAGAAGGGCAAAGAGAGAGCATGAGAATAGATTAGTGGCTAACGTAAAAGGAACCCAAAAGTCTTTTATAAACACATAGGGGGAAAAATTCGGTCACGCCCCCTTTGGGGCACTAACTTCACCGGGGCGCTACTTTTAGCGGCCCAAAAAAGTTAGTACCCCGTGTCGTAAATTGATTGGTAGCGCCCCAAGCAGGAGGCGGGGCGCTACTGGAAGCAATCCCCTCCTTCCTGGGGCACGACCATTCAATATGCGCATCGGCACGTAGCGCCGCAGTATTACAGGCCTCCCTCCCCTGATTAAACGGGAGGGGCCTAGCGCAGCACGCACCGATGCCCTGCTGGACCACCAGGGAGTGGGGTGCCGGGAAAAGAGCTGACTGATGGCGGCCGGCACCCTGCATGAGGGCACGAAAAGGGGCAGGTGCTGGCAGGCGGCCCACAAAAAAATGGGCGCCCAGCACCTGCCCTTTAATTAGTGCCGCAGCGGCCGCAGAAACATCACCCTAACCCTGTTGGACTTATCATCCGGCGGTAGGTCAGGGGGCGCAACTGAAGTTTGCGGGCGGGGCGCAAGTGCAGCGTTAGCGGTGCCACACCCAGGCGCTAGAGGCTTTGCACCCCGTTAGCGCCCCCGAGAGGCGCAAAGCAACCCAATTTTTCCCCCATAAATAATAAAAGGGTAATCAAAAGAAGGGTGGGGCCAATTAGGGGCCAAAAAGGCGATCTTCTTGTGGAGGCAGTGGGCATGGCTGAGGTACTAAATGAATACTTTGCATCTGTCTTTATTAGAGAAGAGAATACTACCAATGTAGCAGTAAAGGAGGAGGCAGCAGCAATATTGGATAGGATAAAAATAGATAAAGAGGGGGTACTTAAAGGTTGGTAGTCTTCAAAGTAGAAAAGTTACCTGGTCCAGATAAGATGCATGCTAAGTTACTGAGAGAAGTAAGGGTGGAAATTGCAGAGCTCTGGCCACAATCTTCCAATCCTCCTTGGATATGGGAGTGGTGCCTCAGGACTGGAGAATTGTAAATATAAAACCCCTGTTTAAAAAGGGGAAAGGGGAAAACCCAGCAACTGTAGACCAGTCATCCTAACGTCAGTGGTGGAGAAACTTTTAGAGACAATAATCTGGGACAAAATTAATTGGCATTTGGAAAAGTATGGGCTAATAAATGAAAGTCAGCATGGATTTACTAAAGGCAAATCATGTTTGACTAACTTGATCGAGTTCTTTGATAAACATAAGAACATAAGAAATAGGAGCAGGAATAGGCCACTTGGCCCCTCGAGCCTGCTCCAGCATTCAATAAGATCATGGCTGACCTTGGGCTCAAAGCTACTTCCCTGCCCACTCCCCATAACCCTTCACTCCCTTATCTTGCAAAAATCTGTCTATCTCCAAACTACAGAGGCCAGTGTCGGGAGGAGCAGAGAGCGGCGGTACAGTGAGTACTTAAACTCACTTTTGCGGGCTTTTTTACAGAGGCTTACCAATCTCACAGACCGGCGGCGGTGTTCCGAAGCCACGTCACGATTCAAAAAGTAATGCGGGCAAGAGGAAGCAGATGATTGGGTGAGTACGGCCAGGTGAGTATTTATACTACGCTATAGTTTGACAGTTAAGATTAATAGTTTATAAAATTTAGAAGGTCTTAATTTTTCTGGTTATAGTTTCTAAGGTCTCTGTTGTGTATCGGGGAGTGCTAGTAACCAAGGGCCCTTGAGTGTATCATTTAATTGTAGTGTAATCAGTGGTATTGACTTGATTTAAATTAATTTGGATTAATTAAAGGGTAAGTCATGGCAGGACAGCTCGGCCCCGTGGCATGCTCCTCCTGCGCTATGTGGGAAAGCAGGGACGCTTCCTGTGTCCCTGACGACCATTTGTGCAGGAAGTGTATCCAGCTGCAGCTACTGACAGACCACATTGCGGCGCTGGAGCTGCGAATGGATACACACTGGAACATTCATGATGCTGAGGACATCGTGGATAGCATGTTTAGGGAATTGGTCACACCACAGGTAAAGGCTGCACAGGCAGGAAGGGAATGGGTGACCACCAGGCAGAGTAGTAGGTGCAGGCAGGTAGTGCAGGGGTCCCCTGTGGCCATCCCCCTCTCAAACAGATATGCCACTTTGGATATTGTTGAGGGAGATGGCTTATCAGGGGAAGGCAGCAGCAGGCAACATGCTGGCACCATGGGTGGTTCTGCTGCACAGGACAGAAGGAAAAAGACTTGGGAGAGCTATAGTGATAGGGGATTCTATTGTAAGGAGAATAGATAGGCGTTTCTGTGGCCGCAAACAAGACTCCAAGATGGTATGTTGCCTCCCTGGTGCAAGGGTCAAGGATGACTTGAGGCGGTTGCGGGGCATTCTGGAGGGGGAGGGTGAACAGCCAGTTGTCGTGGTGCATATAGGTACCAACAATATAGGTAAAAAATGGGATGAGGTCCTAAAAGCTGAATATAGGGAGTTAGGAGGTAAATTAAAAAATAGGACCTCAAAGGTAGTAATCTCAGGATTGCTACCAGTGCCACATGCTAGTCTGAGTAGAAATAGAAGGGTATTTCAGATGAATACGTGGCTAGAGGAATGGTGCAAGGGGAAGGGATTCAAATTCCTGGGACATTGGAACCGGTTCTGTGGGAGGTGGGACCAGTACAAAGTGGACGGTTTACACCTGGGCGGGACTGGGACCGATGTCCAAGGGGGAGTGTTTGCTAGTACTGTCGGGGAGGGTTTAAATTAAAATGGCAGGGGGTTGGGAAACTGTGCAGGGAGACAGCGGAAAGGGAAGCAAGGATTGAAACAAAAGACAGGAAGGAGAAAAGCAAAAATGGAAGGCAGAGAAATCAAGGGTGTAAATCAAACAGGGCTACAGTAAACAATAATTCTAAAAGGACTAAGAGTGTTAAAAAAACAAGCCTGAAGGCTTTGTGTATTACTGCGAGGAGCATTCATAATAAGGTGGATGAATTAGCTGCGCAAATAGATGTAAACGGATATGATGTAATAGGAATTATGGAGACATGGCTCCAGGGTGACCAAGGCTGGGAATTCAACATCCAGGGGTATTCAATATTCAGGAAGGACAGGCAAAAAGGAAAAGGAGGTGGGGTAGCATTGCTGGTTAAAGAGGAGATTAACACAATAGTAAGGAAGGATATTAGCTCTGATGATGTAGAATCTGTATGGGTAGAGCTGAGAAATACCATGGGGCAGAAAACATTAGTGGGCTTTTTATACAGACCCCCAAACAGTAATGCTGAGGTTGGGGATGGCCTTAAATGGGAAATTAGAGATGCGTGCAATAAGGGCACAGCAGTTATCATGCATGACTTTAATCTGCATATAGATTGGGCTAACCAAATTAGTAACAATACTGTGGAGGAGGAATTCCTGGAGTGTATACGGGATGGTTTCCTGGACCAATATGTCGAGGAACCAACTAGAGATCAGGCCATCTTAGACTGGGTATTATGTAATGAGAAAGGATTAATTAGCAATGTTGTTCTACGAGGCGCCTTGGGGAGGAGCGATCATAATATGATAGAATTCTTCATTAAGATGGAGAGTGAAGCATTTGGCTCAGAGACTAGGGTCCTGAATTTAAATAAAGGAAACTACGATGGTATGAGGCACGAGTTGGGGAGGATGGATTGGGGAATGTTACTTAAAGGGTTGATGGTGGATAGGCAAGGGCAAAAATTTAAAGATCGCATGGATGAACTACAGAATTTGTTCATCCCTGTTTGGCATAAAAATAAAACAAAGAAGGTGACTCAACCGTGGCTAACAAGGGAAGTTAGGGATAGCATAAGATCCAAGGAGAGGACATATAAATTGGCCAGAAAAAGCAGCAAAACTGAGGATTGGGAGCAGTTTAGGATTCAGCAAAGGAGGACAAAGGGATTAATTATGAGGGGGAAAATAGAATATGAGAGTAAGCTTGCAGGGAACATAAAAACTGACTGTAAAAGCTTCTATAGATACGTGAAGAGAAAAAGATTGGTGAAGTCAAGCGTAGGTCCCTTGCAATCAGAATCAGGGGAATTTATAATGGGGAACAAAGAAATGGCTGACCAATTAACTACATACTTTGGTTCTGTCTTCACAAAGGAGGACAGAAATAACATTCCAGAGATGTCGGGCAACATAGGGTCTAATGAGACGGAGGAATTGAATGAAATCAGTATTTGTAGGGAAATGGTGTTAGGGAAATTGACGGGATTGAAGGCCAATAAATCCCCAGGGCCAGATAATCTACATCCTCGGGTACTTAAGGAAGTGGCCCTAGAAATAGTAGATGCATTGTTGGTCATCTTCCAAAATTCTATAGACTCTGGAATAGTTCCCATGGATTGGAGGGTAGCTAATGTAACCCCACTATTTAAAAAAGGTGGTCGAGGGAAAATGGGGAAATTTAGACCGGCAAGCCTGATATCGGTAGTGGGGAAAATACTAGAGTCCATTATAAAAGATATAATAGCAGAGCACTTCGAAAACAGTGACAGGATCGGACAAAGTCAACATAGATTTATAAAAGCTTGACTAATCTACTGGAATTTTTTGAGGATGTAACTGGTAGAATAGATAAGGGAGAACCAGTGGATGTGGTGTATTTGGACTTTCAGAAGGCTTTCGATAAGGTCCCGCATAAGAGATTGGCGCGCAAAGTTAAAGCACATGGGATTGGGGGTAAGGCACTGACTTGGATAGAGAACTGGTTGGCAGACAGGAAGCAAAGAGTTGGAATAAACGGGTCATTTTCCGAGTGGCAGGCAGTGACTAGTGGGGTACCACAGGGATCGGTGCTCGGACCCCAGCTATTCACAATATATATTAATGATCTAGACGAGGGAACTAGATGACACAAAACTGGATGGGCGTGTGTGCTGCGAGGAGGATGCAGAGAAACTCCAGTATGATTTGGAAAGGTTGGGTGATTGGGCAGATGCATGGCAGATGCAGTAAAATGTGGCTAAATGCGAGGTTATCCACTTTGGTGGCAAAAACAGGAAGACAGATTATTATCTGAATGGCAATAGATTGGGAAAAGGGGAAGTGCAATGAGACCTGGGTGTCCTTGTGCACCAGTCGCTAAAGGTAAGTATGCAGGTGCAGCAGGCGGTTAAGAAGGCAAATGGTATGTTGGCCTTCATAACGAGAGGATTCGAGTACAGGAGCAAGGATGTCTTGCAGCAGTTGTATAGGGCCTTGATGAGACCACACCTTGAGTATTGTGTGCAGTTTTGGTCGCCTTATCTGAGGAAGGATGTTCTTGCAATGGAGGGAGTGCAGCAAAGATTCACCAGACTGATACCTGGGATGGCAGGAATGACGTATGAGGAGAGATTGGGTCGATTGGGCTTATATTCGCTGGAGTTTAGAAGAATGAGAGGGGATCTCATTGAAACTTATAAAATTCTAACAAGTCTAGACAGACTAGATGCAGGAAAGATGTTCCCGATGGTGGGGGAGTCCAGAAACAGGGATCACAGTCTAAGGATAAGGGGTAAGCCATTTAGGACAGAGATGAGGAGGAATTTTTTCACCCAGAGAGTGGTGAACCTGTGGAATTCTCTACCACAGAAGGCAGTTGAGGCCAATTCATTAAATATATTCAAGAAGGAGTTAGATATATTTCTTAAGGCTAAAGGGATCAAGGGGTATGGGGAGAAAGCAGGGACAGGGTACTGAATTTGGAGGATCAGCCATGATCTCATTAAATGGAGGAACAGGCTCGAGGGTGTAAAGTTCAAAAATTTCTGCACAACCCCAGAACACAAGGAAAGTCATTTTTAAAATGATTTTCGGAACATCACAGAAGGAATCTGGAAAAGGGATAACAGTGTGGTTGGGCCAAACAGAAGATTTTCAAAGAGTTAATTTAAGGAAGAGACCTTTTTGGACTGTTTTAAAGAGTTATTGGGCAAAAGGGATTTAAAATAAAAATCCCAGGAAGATTTGGCTGGTTTAAAAGACATGTTCAGGCTTGCAAAAAGCTGGAACAACGGGGAGGCGGGATGGGCCCCCGAGGTTTGGATATTGGACTGTCTAAGGAATATCCAGGGCCGCCCCAGTTTTACATAAGGACAATGAAGCCCGTTTTCCCACCAAGAAGTCGCAGAGCCAGGTATTGAGTAAACAGGACATGTCCCCAGCCATACAAAAGAAAGAACATTAGCCCTACAGGTCACCATAAACAAACGACAGTCCAAAGTCAATTAAAGAGATTGACAAACGTTTTGCATTTTAAAACTGGTTTCAAGGCAATCCCAAAACCAGTTAAAGGCCGATTAAGTCTAGATGAACCATCCCCTAAACTCGTTATGTTTGGGTGGGTCATCCCCGAAGCTCGTTAAAGTTTTAAAAGACATTAAAAATAACGAGCCCGCCAAATTTAACAAAGGAAACCGAGATTTGGCGGTCAGATAAGCCAGGCCCCAAATTAGTAAAATTGAGGCCTGCCTTTTCAGTTCAGTAGTACGGACGAGTGCAGTACAGTACAGACAAGTGCAGTACAGACAGCGGAGACAGTGAGACAGTTCAAACGGACAGCCAGTCCGAGTTCAAGTTCAGCCAACCAGCTCAAGAGAGAGATCATCATCGGAGACTCATAGGAAGAAAGAAGAAACAGAGATCGCAGCAACCAAAGGCCTACAGAAACCAACACCCGCCAATATTACCCCAACCAACAAGGAACCAACTGCCAAAAAACTCACGAACCAAAGCCTTGTTTCCACTCTACAGGTTAGTCTGACTTACCCCTGGGTAAGATTTGGACACAAAAGACTCTAAAACTAGCCCATCCAAAGAAAATTGGGTTCTTACCCGATAGATCCAACAGCACGACTAACCGCATCAGTGGACCAAACCCAACTGAAGCCCCAATGCAGGTGCAGTCTTCTACCACGTCCAAGGTACGGCAGGCCCCAACCACCACAACTAAAGAGAACCCCGAAATCGCGAACCTCTACAACTGCCAAGAAAGAAGTTTTGGTGAGCATTTCCTGGTGCTCTGGATTCCAGCCTAGCTAGTGTAGTGGGGTTGGGAGGATAAGGGATTTTGTACATTGTAATTCTCCCTCACTTATTCCGTGTGTTCCCCACCCTTTTAAAGTGTAAGTTTTATTGTATTGTATATTTTCCTGTCTCAAAATAAAGATCTGAATTCTTTTTGACTAACCCAGGTGTCTGTTGCAAGTTTATTACGACCCCCAAATAAGTCCAAAGTCTAGAACAAAGGGGAGTGGGAGCAATTTGAACCACGCAAAGGAATCAGAGGTGAAGCTGACAAACAACACCCACACCACCACCCCTTACAGCATGACGACCGCGGCAGGACTTTGGCAAAAGGGAAGTAATGCAATAGACCCTGGCCTAGAAATTGAGTTTGCGCTGCGCCAGGGCTTTAGCGCCGGAAGTTAGCGCTGGCGCTAAGTCCCTTTGCGCGCGCCAAAAATTCAGTAGCGCCGCGCCCAAACGGCTGCCGGCGCTACTGAAGGGTTTTAGCGCCTGAAAGCTGGCGCAACGCGCCGCATTGCGGCGCTATTCCGGCACTGCGGCACCCGCTGCGGTGCGGCAGGCTCGGGAAGTGCAGGCCTCCTCCTTCCGTTAAGGAGGAGCTGCCTGCACCCGGCCGCGGCCCGCGCAAATCTCTTCAAAAATGAGCCCGGCACCTCGGACAAGTGCCGGGCTTGCATCTGTTCCGGGGGGGGGGGGGAGAAGTCCGGGGAGGGAGCTGCGGGCAGGCGGCCGGCGGGAAAGCGGCCGGCCGCCGCGCCTCCTTAAAGCGTCGGCGCAGACTCCGGCAACACTCGTTTGCCGGAGTCTTAGTTGCGGCTGCCACTGGCGAGGCGGCCGCAACTGAATTTTGGCTTGGGGCCGGGTTACCACGGCAACCGGGACGCTGCGCACACCGATGACGTCATCGGTGCCGGCGCAGCGCTACCGGTCTACCGCCACGGAAGGGCCCCAGGCAATTTAGGAACCGGCGCCAATTGCAGCGCTAGGCCCTCTAGCGCCGCAAAATCGGTGCTAAGGGCACTGAATTTCTAGGCCCCTGTGTTTGATGAAAGGGCAAAGATGGAAGAGAGGATTTCCTCTTACATTTTTGAGAAGGTGAATATCACCAAGAAGTGGGTAACCAGTCTGTTGCGTGCTGGGCGTCTTATAGGTGCTGCAGCCAAATGGACTGAGAGGCAGGATCATAAGAAGTTGGTAGAGAAGGCCATCTGGTTGGTCTGTGCCCTATGACAGATTCAGCTTTTAGACCAGCAGGTGAAAGCTTTGACAGCAGAGCCGCGGGAGGCAGCCAAACTTTCTCAGGCAAGAGCTGTAGCAGGGGAGGAACTATTGCAGGAATCACAAGCGCAGAATCAAGAGAAATTGCAGTTAGTAGAGAAACACAGAAACAGGCATGAGTATTTTCAGTGTCAAGTCACCGAAGCAAATGGAAATGAGCTGGTACTGAAAGAAGAGAACGCTCGCCTAACAGACAGTTAAGGGAACAGAAGGAGCAGTATAGGAATATAAAGGCAGCTTATCAAGTAGCAAGCACAAGGGAGTTTGAAGCGGGAGATCACGGCCCCTGTCAAAAGCAGATAGAGAGTTTAAAACTTGCTCTGTCCAGGGCAAAAGGCATGGTATGCCTAGTAAGCCCGGGTGCGGCCTGGGTAGACCCGGAAGCAGAAGTTGAAACTGCACAGACGTCACCTGTGGCACCGGGGAGCAACTCGGTTGGGCAGCAGGAGGGACAAGCAATCTGTAGGAAAGACAGGGAGGAGTGCACACCACCACCACCTGTGGCACTGGGTTTTGACTCAGTTTGGCAGAAGGGTGAAGCGGGCAAACAATTGCAAGAAAGGTCGGAGCCGGGGCCGATGTGCCAGACTCGACAGCAAAGGTTTGGCCCACCGGGAGGAGGTGGAGGCCTGGGGCCCCTTGAAAGCCAGTTTGTGATTCCCCATGGGACCCAACAGCTTAGGGTTCTGGTAAGACACTTGAGTAAGCTCACCCACAAGGGAGATCTGTCAGTCCACTTTTTGGAAGTGGAACAAGCAGCAGGCATTAATGAGTGCGACGACTCAGAAATGGCCAAGATGCTCCTGTTCACCTTGGATAGCAAGCTGTACCAGTCCCTCTCTGCTGAGTGCAAGAAGGGACATGGAGGGTACGCTGCCCTCCAGGATCAAGTTCTGGAGGCGATGGGGATGAATGATGGTAGTCCGTTCTCATGGGTGGAGAAGACTACCCAGTTAGCAGGGAAGACCCCCACAGGCTTTCGCAGACAGGCTGTGGCCTGTGTACAGGAGTGCCTGTAATGGGGATCTTGACGGGGCTAACTTGAACCAGGATGAACTGGCTCACTGGCTTCGAAGTCTGATGGCAAACAGCTTGCCACGGATCAGAGCCAAGGCCGAGCAGTGGTTCGACCCAAAGGGTCCCCAGGTCACCGAGGAGGCAGTGGTCAGACAACTGACCCTGGCTTACCGTAACGGTAGGGGGGTAGACGAACCACAGGCTAAAGGGAAAGTGCACGAGTATAAACCCAGCCAGGGTAAGAAGGAATGGCACTAGGAAGGGGGTATCCCTTCCGATGTGAGGCGTAACTGCTTCGGGTGCAGGAAGAGTGGGCATTGGAGAAGGGACTGTAAAAATCCTTGGAAGGATAGTGCAGGAAAGAGTGCCCCAGCTCCCGCCCCGAAGGCAGAAACACAGACCTCTACCCCCACAGTAGATTCGATAGTACCTGCACTTCAGGTTTTGTTGGCTGGCCCAGGAAAGGTAGCCACAGCCACGGGTGCTTTAGCTCCATCTGCCCCCCCAGTTAACACAGACTTATGACTAGAGCCAGCGCAGCCTGTCTATCTGTGTCCCCTTGAGTACGATGTATGGAAAAGACCGCTTGTCAAGATGGAGGTGGAAAAGGTAAAAGGGACCTATCTGTTGGACACGGGAGCTTCAAGCACCATAGTCTACTCAGATAACCCCGCTACCTCACCTCTGTCTAACGGGGTCCCATACAGCTTAGTGGGGTTTACAGGTAACGAGCAGGTTGGCTCGTTCTCTGTCCCGCTGTCCATTCATTTAGGAGCACTCCACACCAAGTGGACTTGTGTTATAATGAAGTGGGAGCAGGAAGGGAAGGGGATCCTGGGGGCTGATTTTATCATAGGCCACCGGATCCTAGTGGATCTTAGGAACCACTGTCTGTGAGGAGCATGCACCGGCAAGGAGGGCGAAGTGGCAGTTATCCCAGGGAAGCAAGACAAGGGGACCCTGTGTACCCTGAAACCCAAGGAGGGTTACGACCTCGAGCAAATGGTCAGTAACACTCCAGTGGAGTACCAGGCATTTGTGCGAGTTCACCTCGATGCATTTGCCACTCACAAGCATGATTGTGGGAGGGTGAACGGGGTAGAAGTGAGTGTAGATGGGGACCCCATGACCCGACCACTAAAGCAGTATAATTTCCCGAAAGAGGCGGAGAAGGACATGGAAACGGCCATGACCTCTCTGGCCAAACAGGGGGTATTGAGACCAATAGCCACCCATGTAAACCCTCCGTTGTGGCCGGTTAGGAAACCGGACAACTCCTGGAGAGCCACGGTGGACTATCGAGTGCTCAATAGGAACATCCCCGCCTGTGCACCCACGGTAGCAGCCGTCGCCGACCTCATAGGAAGTATTCCTGCCTCCGCGACCACCTTCACGGTGCTGGATATTTCCAACGGGTTTTGGTCCATCCCTCTGCGGAGAGAGGACCAGTACAAGTTCGCCTTTATGTTTAAGGGCCAACAATACACCTGGAACTGCCTACCACAGGGGTTCCACAATAGCCCCAGTATCTTCCATCAGTGTATGGCAGATTGCTTAAAAGGTTTCAGCCGACCCCGACAGTTAGTCCAGTATGTGGATGACCTGCTCCTATTCACTGATGAAGGAGAGGAATACGGTCCACTACTGGCTGAACTGCTGGAGTTGCTGAAGCAGGAAGGGTTTAAGGTAAACCCCAAGAAGGTACAGATCAGCCAGAAGGGAAGCAGTGCAGGAGTTACCAGCCCCCAGTACAGTGACAGGAGTGATATCCTTTCTAGGGCTAACAGGGTACTGCAGGGATTTTATTGAAGATTACGCCACCACAGCAGCCCCTCTGCTCCGACTCCTACACAAGGGAGTGGAGTGGGTTTGGGATGAGGGTTGCGAGGCAGCATTTGTAAGCCTCAAGAAAACTCTGCCGACCGCACCAGCTCTAGGGGCGATAGATGGGGAGAAAGAGTTTTTCTTGGAGGTAGCAGCCAGCGGGGACAGTCTGAGTGCAGTGCTGCTCCAGGAGCGGCACAGTCAGCTGAGACCAGTGGTTTACTCCTCTAGAATACTCACGGAGGTAGAAAAGGGCTATTCCATCTGTGAGAGGCATCTCCTTGCCACTCACTGGGCTGTGAAAAGATCATTGATCTTCATAGACACCTCGCTCATCACCCTCCTCACCCATCACACGCCCACCCAGATGCTCCTAGATGGGAGAATTAAGTATGGGACAGTGAGCAGTGCCCGCATTGCTCGCTGGACCCTGCTTCTCTCCCAGATGGATCTAAGGGAAAAGGGTCTCTGCAAGCCCAAGCTCGCAGCCAACATGATCTATCCAGGGACGGCCCACAGGTGTTCTATTGAAGGGGTATGGGAAGTAGACATAGGTTTTCGGGCCGGGATACACCCCACAGGCCGCGACATCTATGTGGATGGTTCCAGCACAGTATCTGCTGGGAAACGACTCACAGGGTGTGGAGTTTATGACCCAGGGGCAGACATTACCCTGGCAATTAAACTCCCCAGCACCATGAGCGCCCAGCAGGCTGAACTGTCCGCAGTAGTGTGCGTGGTTACACACCCAGAGAAATTCCCTACCCCATACACGATTTGCTCGGACAGCATGTTCACGTGCAATTCGTGTACGGAATACCTGGCCATCTGGTCCCGTCGGGGATACACGTCCGCCGACGGGGGACCTCTGGCCATCAAGCCTCTGCTGGAGAAAATCATGACAGCAGTAGGGAAAGAAGGGAAGGTCTTTATCCATATGGTTAAGGCCCATTCGAAGACAGAGCCCTTGAGAGAGGGGAATCAAAGGGCAGATGAACTAGCCAAGCAGGGAGCTAGGGAAGGAGAGTTTTGGGACCCCTATCAGACAGGGTCGGTAGCCGCAATCTGGGACAAGGGAGGCACACAAGGGGTAGCCTTGGTCCCGGACCTAAAGCAGGCCCAGGTACGGGATCCCATCCTCAGAGCTGTCTTGAACGCGCTCACAAAAGGGAAAGGGTAGAGGGCCCGTAAGGTGCAGCAGCCATCACCGTAAAGGAAGGCATGCTGTTCAGGGGGGAGCAATGGGTAGTGCCGCAGCAGCACAGAAGGGAATTCCTCCAACTGGCCCATGAAGGTCCAGGAACGGGGCATCCCGGGTCTGAAGCCACCTGGCAAAGGGTGGAACAGGCAGGATGGTGTCCAGGACTGAGGGAACAGGTCCGCGAGTTCTGTGCCGACTGTCTGGTGTGTGCTGCCAATAACCCTGACCCCCAGAAAAGGAAGGTACCAGGAGGGTAGAGGGACTATGGCAGTTGATCCAGATCGATTACATCGGGCCCCTACCCACCGCCCAGGGAGGTTACAAGTACTGCCTAGTCCTGGTGGATGTGTTCTCAAAGTGGGCAGAAGCTTTTCCCTGCCGTGCAGCTACCGCATTGGGTACAGCTAAGATCCTGGTCAGGGAAGTGTTCTCACGATGGGGACTCCCACAGTATGTGGAGTCTGACCAAGGGAGTCACTTCACCGGGCAGGTCATGCAGGAGACCCTCATGGTACTCGGCATTAAAGGAAAGTGGCACGTCGCCTACAACCCGCAGTCATCAGTCCTGTAGAGCGTTTAAACCGTACCATCAAGGAAAAGCTGAGGAAGGAAACGGGAGACTCACCCAAGAAGTGGGTGGAGGTCTTACCATTAGTCTTGATGGGGATCCGAGCCAGCCAGTCAAAGAGCACGGGGTATTCCCCACACGAGCTGATGACTGGCAGGGTTATGCGGACCCCCACCCGTGTGCTAGCACCGGTGCTGACAGAGGGTCAGCTCAGAGAGGTGAACCAGGATAGTTTTGTCAGGAATCTGTTTGAACAACTCAAACAGATTCACTGGCAGGCTGCTAGTAACATGGGAAAACAGCATCGGAGTAACCGATTGCTGCTAGAACCCAACAGGCACCACGAGTGGGAGATAGGGGATCAGGTCATGGTAAGAAACTTCGCCCGGTTGGGAAGTTTCGAACCATTGTATATGGGTCCATACAGCATTGTGGACAAGGCAGGTCCCGTGGTGTATGCCATCAAGATGCCCCGTCGCACAAAGTGGTTCCACATTAATCAGTGCAAGCTGTTTAAGACGGAGAGTGGAGAACGGTCAGCAAGGGTTAATCCCATTAAGGCTAGAGAGCAGCCGCCTGCAGCTGTAGCTGATTCACAGACCGCAAAGGTGGGGGCAGTGAATTGTGTGACTGGAGAGGCCCTCCCACCAATAAAGTGGGATTCAGGTACACGCCCAGTAGTCGGAGCCTTAAGAAGGTCTCCTCCCACACCACAGCCTAGGCTACCCTGGTCACCTGAGTGTCATTTTAAACGGTCCAGCCCCAGAAGAACCCTTAGCAGGAAGGGAAAACCAAAGGTTAGGGACAAGTCTAGGGATACGGATCCCCAGCCTACAGCCTCCAAAGGTGAGGAACTCACAGGAGAGAGAGGCCCAGAAATTCGGGTCTCCACGGGTGAGTACGCACGGGGTACTCATGCGTGGACCCGATGGAAGTGCCGGTTTTTTACATGCACTGTGCATGCACGGGAAACCGGCACTTCCGTTCCTCTGAAAGCAGGGGTTCAGAGGTCGAACGCGTGCGTGCGGGAGTCTGCGCGTGCGCTTTGAACTTACGTTTTTTTTACAGGTTTTTCCGTGAGGGTAAGTCTTTTGAAGACCCATTACAATATAAAATTATTTTTTTCAAAAGTTTAAATTATTGTTTAAAATAGTTATTTAATGTAATTTATAGTTTATTTAAAAAGTGTGATGATTTTTTAAAATTTATTTGAAGGTTTACTACTATTTTGGGCCCGTAGTATTTATAAGTTTTGACAGGTCTTCCTGTCACTACTTATGAATGGGCTTTTCCCTGCGCCGATTGGCTGCCCATGGCTCACGTGATCCCAGGGGACGCATCGCACTAACTACGGCCCTGGGACACGCAAGCACTGCACTTCGGCAGCTGGGCCAGGCCCCGGAGTGGAATTCCACGGGGCCCTACAGCTCAACGGCTGGCGCGCAAGGTAAGTGCAGGTCGGGGGCTTGCACCCGCGGGAAGCCCCCGACCCAAATTTCTGGGCCATAGTGTTGGGCATAGAGATAGAGCCTGCCTGCAGCATCAGACTGTGGGGAACCCACAGGACAGGATAGGGATTCGGCAGCCACAAAGAAGGGAGTAGTGTGTTGCAGTACCGCAGGACACACTACCTTGGTTAAGTGGGAGTCAGGAAAACTCCCAGTTGTGTTAAGAAGGACTCTTCGGGTCCGGTGGCACAGGTCACCTTATGCCCAGGCGTACAAGCTGCCCAGATTCCATAAAAGGTACAGGCCAATCAGAAATTAGCCTGGCCGTCCGGAGACGGGCGGCGGATGTATATAGCTTTCTGAAGTATTTTAAGTGTGTTTTTACAGTTTGGAAGTTTGGGATTTTAGTGGTTTAATTTTAGTATAGGATAAATTTAAGTTTTGAATGTTGATAATTGTGTCAGGCAAGAGAACCTTCGGGACATGGCTATTTTGTTTGTGTGTCCCTACAGAGAGAAAGTCAGGATGAGGAAGGTTCTGCTCCTGCTTGCCCTGGTAGGGGCGAGCATTGGTGACCGAGGAGACGTGGAGAACTCCCACATCTATGGGTACTCAGGAGAGAGAGCACCGATCGTTAACGCAGGGGGTGGCGAACGGGGTGTGGAGGAGCTCGCCATTTACTTCCACGAGGGAAGGTGGCCAGGCTGGTTGGGGTCTAACTCGACCCAGTACTCCAGCCAGACCGGGTCCACTTATGGGGCGGCCTCCATCCCGTGCCCCAGGGTACAGATCGTTGCTACAAGAGTCAGCGTCACTGAGGGGAAACGTGTGTGTTTGACATGTAAGGGACAGATTCCCTTGGATAGGCGGTGGTGGCTCAGAAAGCTGAGCAAGGATATAGGAAACCCGCAGTCAATTGGGAACGATTGGGGAACAATACCCATCGGACAATTAGAGGGACCCGAGAGGGAAAATATGGGCGCGGGGAGACAAAGAAGGGGGACCTGGAATGATATTTTTACAGCTTATAGTACAGGATCCACAGTAATAAACAGCCTAGATGATATAGAGCTGCAAACTCAGATAAATGGTTTAAAGACCCAGTTAAGAAAACTCCTAACAGAGGAGAACACAGTGGTGGGCTCAGAGCTACATGAGGACCAGGCTATGACAGTCCATTTAAAGGAGATAATAGCTGAGCTGGAGAGACACACCAAAACAGTAAATACACTTATACGGGAGGACAGGAATGCTTCGGATCAAGCTGCACAGAATGAGGTGTGCGTGCTATATGGGGCATGGTTGCTGGGTGAGGGCCGCAGCAACCTGGAGGATTTAAAACAAGGTTTGGTCCTTGATGTAAGAAAAAGGAGACTTACCATCAAGTAACTTTAAAGTAAACTTTAAGTAACTTATAAACACACTATATACAAGAGAGGTCTTTACCATGCCTCTGGTAGAAGCCTCTTACAATACTGAACAGACCAGTATTTATACCAGTCCAACAGGAAGTGACATATGACAGGAAGTGAGGTATGTACACAGTTCATAGTTCATAGTTCATAGTTCACAGTTCACAGGAAGTGATGACATAACTTCCCGGAAGTTATTATTTTTATCACATTCTTCCCTCCTGCAGGATTAGGAGGCTGTGGTCTACCTTTTGGTCCGCAGCCGCCGAACAAGGAAGAGTCGCACCCGTTTGGATTCCCGTCGTAGAGGGTCGCTGGTCCGCTTACATGCGGTTGGCCATTGGTCAGAGTCTGTGTGGCCTGGATTGCCCTGTGAAGGGTCGGGGAGATCATGGCTTCGAGTACGAGCCCCAATAGGTTCAAAGTCGGACTGCCTCTGTTCAGAGGGAGGTGCAGAGCTGGTCTGTGGCGGATCAGTACTTTCATGCGTGGTACTGGGAGGGTCGCAACCTTGAGCACGGGGTTCTACCGGCACCAATCTAGTTGGTGTCCGATCAGGATCCTGGAGAGGGGTACCCGATAGGTCCCAAGAGTTTCCTGGTGAAATGCCATCACCCGATGTCCCACTAGGTCCTGGTGGGCAGGGAGCCAGATCCCGTAATGATACGGTAGATTCTCGGCCGTCGGAATATCGTATGTTTGCATAGGTGGGGTTGGCATCGGTTAGTTCGACCTCGTCTACAAGAGGGTCATTTTTAGACGTCCGAACGTATCTTCGGAGTAATACAGGTCCAGGAGTGGTTAGCCATGACGGGAGTGATGTCCCATGAGATGAGCGACGCTGGAATCCAAAGAACCGCTCATGAGGTGTAGTATTTGTGGCTGTAGAAAGCAGGGACCGTATAGAGTGCAATGCATCCGGAAGCACTGTTTCCCATTGCTGGTCTGGTAGGCCCCGAGATCTTAAAGCGAGACGTACGGAATTCCAGATGATACCGTTATACCTCTCTACCTGCCCATTTCCGATGGGATGGTATGGTGTTGTTTTGCTTGTAGCAATTCCCCGTTCTGAGAGGTAGTCCTTGAGTTCCCTTGACATAAAGGATGGACCCCGATCTGAGTGAATATAAGCCGGCATGCCACAGAGAGAAAATACCTGCTCAAGGCAGCAGATTACTGTGGACGCCAGCATATTGGAGCAGGGGAAGGCAAACGGAAAACGTGAATATTCGTCAATCATGGTGAGCAAATATGTGTTCCGAGTTGAAGAGGGCACTGGGCCCTTAAAATCGATGCTAAGTCGTTGCATCGGTTGGGTTGCGTGTATGAGTATACCATCTGAGGGGCGGAAGAACTGAGGTTTTAATTCCGCACAAAGCCGGCATTCTGAGCATATTTTCTTTACATCTCCAGTGGAAAAAGGGAGATTCCGTGATCGTACGAAATGTAGCATGCGCGTAACGCCAGGATGACACAAACCATTGTGGACATCCATGAGAGTGGAGGATGACATAGTGGAGCAGAATGCCCGTGTGAGGGTGTCCGGGGCCACATTCTCCTTGCCAGGCCGATAGAGAATGGTATAACCAAAAGAGGCCAGTTCCATCCTCCAAAGTTGTATTTTATTATTCTTAATTTTGGTTCGTTTTCGATTATCGAGCATGAAGGCGACTGATCGTTGGTCCGTGATCAATGTAAAGTGCTGGCGAGCTAGAAAATGGTTCCACTTCCGTACTGCCTCTATGATGGCTGTGGCTTCTTTCTCAACCGGAGGATAATGTAGCTCGGCACCTTGTAAGGTCCTGGACATAAATGCTACAGGACGACCTTCCTGATTCAGAGTAGCCGAGATCGCCACCTCCGAGGCATCACATTCAACCACGAAAGGGAGATTCTCATCAATGGAGTGAAGAGCCGCTTTCTCCAACTGTTTTTTGAGAAGGTTAAAGGCTGCAACAGCCGCTGTTCCCAGTGGAAATGATCTAGCATGCAGCAAGGGTTGGATTTTGTCCGAAAAATGAGGAATCCATTTAGCGTAGTATGCAAACAGACCGAGAGCCCGACGTAAAGAAGCCGGATTCTTAGGTGACGGGAGCTCTTGGAGCGGGCGAAGTCTTTCTGGGTCTGGCTTAATGATACCATTGCCTACGCAGTAGCCAAGGATGTTGATGGTCGGTTGCGACTCAACAGATTTGGATTCATTCAGGGTCAAATTACGGCGATGGAGGGCATCCCGAAATTTTTGGAGGTTGGAGTCGTGTTCCTGTCGATCGTGACCTGCAATGGTAATGTTATCAAGATAGGGAAAAGTGTCCCTTAGGTTTTCCTGCTTAACCAGGCCATCCATTGCCCGTTGAAAGACAGCCACTCCATTAGTAACCCCGAATGGGAGGCGACGAAATTGGTACAGCCGTCCATTAGCCTCAAAGGCTGTGTACTGCTTATCTGAGACCTTCAAGGGTAACTGATGATAGGCACTTTTTAAATCGTAAGTTGAGAACACTTTGTATTCGGCCAGTTTATTAACCATATCATCAATGCGTGGCAATGGGTAGGCGTCCAAGTCGGTATATTGATTGATGGTTTGCGAATAATCGATGCATAGTCGCTGTTTGTGAGGTTTTAGAGGGTTCTTGACAATGACGACTTGAGCCCGCCAGGGCGACGAACATGGTTCAATGATATCCTCTGCTAGAAGTCGAGAGATTTCAGCCGCAATAAAAGATTGGTCTTCCTGATTAAAGCGCCGCGATTTCGTTATTATCGGTTGGCATTGAGGCGGAATACTGGCAAATAATGAGGGTTCATCAAGTGAAGCTGCTGATAATGCACAAAATGGTAATTTAGATGGTATATTAGAAATAGTAAGTCCGGGTTTGGATCCACCAAACTCAATGGTGAGTTTCTTATGCTGTTTTTGGAAGTCCAGCCCTAAGAGGAGATCACTACATAAGTCTTTGAGCACCGAAAGTCGGGTGGAGGGATACATACGACCATGAAGTGTCATATCAACAACACAAAAGCCGGAGATTCTGGTATTAAGTGATGACTGGGCCATCGCAATTGCCTGGTCCGATGGGAAGACATGTAGTTTCAATTTCGCAACAATCTGTTCCTTAATGAAACTATCAGTACTTCCTGAGTCAATTAAGGCATCTAAGGTATGCCCTTTAATTGAAATTTTTGTGGCTGCCTGAGACAGGTTCTGTGGGCAAGCAGCTGTAATTGGTGTCGTTGCACAGAGAGTGGCTAAAACTCTCGGTGTGCTTCTTCGGGAGAGAGCTCGAGAGGAAGCTTGATAGGTCCTAGCTGGAGCATCTTGATAGGCCCTAATTGGGGCAGTTCGGTAGGCCTTAGCTGGATTGGCCCTCGTAGAGGCCCTTGATAGGCAAACTTTAGCAAAGTGTCCTTTTTTCCCGCAATAACTGCAGATTGCATTGCGAGCAGGGCAGGTTTTCCTAGGGTGAAAAGCATCTCCACAAAAGAAGCATTCCTTCCTAGATTGCCAAGAGGCTGCTAAAGTGGGGTCGTCCTCCTCTTCTTCATCAGAATTATCAGAATTAGATTCCCCCATGATAGGGTTCACCTGAGACCGCTTGAATTGTCTGGTTGCAGCTACAGCAGCAGATCGAGATCTGGGCAGCTGATAGAGGTCTGCATTTCTCTTTGCCAAATCCAGTGAACAAGCTAGGTCAAAAGCTTTTTGTAGCTCAAGTGTTTTACTTTCTAGTAGACGCTGGCGTATAAATGGAGAGGCAATCCCGCAGATGAAAGCATCACGAATCATTTCTTGGCGGTACAGCTCAGCTGAGGCTGCCTGAAAGTTACAATCTACGCTGAGCCTGCGAAGTTCTTGCAGGAATTCGTCAATTGATTCCCCTGGCCCTTGTCGGGCTGTGGCCAGTAGATGTCTAGCATAGACCTCATTTGGGGTCTTCGCATACAGTTTCTTAAGTGCCCGAATCACCTCTTCGTAATTATCCCATTCATCAACATATTCGAACACTTTTGGGGTCACATAATTGACAAGTATCTTCAATTTAGCAGGAGCATCCGCTTTGCATTCATCCAGAAAATTCTCAAAAGTACGATACCAATGCTTCCATACCCTGCCAGCTGCTGGTGTATTCGGGTCCAAGTCCAGACGAATAGGTCTAAGGATTTTCTCCATGATGGGTGGTTCCCTGGATCCTTAACTTCCGAGTTTGTCTGAAGGTCTAGTATTTGTCAGTGTAAATACTAAGTTACTTAAATTGATGTAAGAAAAAGGAGACTTACCATCAAGTAACTTTAAAGTAAGCTTTAAGTAACTTATAAACACACTATATACAAGAGAGGTCTTTACCATGCCTCTGGTAGAAGCCTCTTACAATACTGAACAGACCAGTATTTATACCAGTCCAACAGGAAGTGACATATGACAGGAAGTGAGGTATGTACACAGTTCATAGTTCATAGTTCATAGTTCACAGTTCACAGGAAGTGATGACATAACTTCCCGGAAGTTATTATTTTTATCACAGTCCCCTCCTGGATTAGCAACAAGCACCTCGCAGCCCTCCACCCGTTTAGTAATTCGCTGAGCCCGTGTCAGCTCCGTCTTGCTTCTGAAGCCTACCCTGTCCCAGTGGATTGCGGACGTTCCAATCACACGATCATGGGGATAGTAGTAAGGATGCCGGTCATGGGTGGGACAGCCCGACCCGCACTGGTATACAGGGTGGAGAACATTGGGATCATTCAAGGGGGTGCACACATCCGTTTTGCAGAGGTCCCACCTTATGTCATAAAGTGGGAGCACGCTATGACGGGTACAGACCTCTCTGGGTGTCGGAGCTGGGGAGCACACATAATACTGTGTCCCCAGCATTTGAATGACTATTCGAGACCACAGTGTGGGTTTAAAGCTGTTGGTGCATAACCTGTGAACTGTACCATGGAGGTAATGGCAAAGGACCATGTTTCCCCTCAGGTAGCATTCATAAGGGGTGGGACATATTGTGTCACCACAAGTGCGCCCCACTACCGACATGGACAGTACATCTGGTGTCTGGTGGGACATTTTTGAAAATATAGAAGCCCCCTCTTGGATTAGGCTGGCTTCGCACATTTTAGTGGTTTGCCAGCTGGGAATAGTTTTCTATCTGTTGTGTGCAAAATGCAAAGGAAGTGGCCAAATGCTCCGCTCTCAGCATGAGGGAGCATGGGACAAAAACAAAAATAAAGGCTATGCCCAGGTATAAAAACAACTGTGAATGTGATTAAAAATAAAGTTGACCAAGTGTGTGTGTCAATTTATTTTTTCCTGTGTGTGTTTCCAAGTGGTGCAGGGGTGTTGGACCCCCTTCGTCCTTGGATGTGAATGTAATAAAAGTTTTATTTTGTGTATTTTGATAAACACTATTAACACACGGGGAGGCCATGTGCCCAGCAAGACAAAGCGATCGTTGGTGGTGGTTGTGGCTAATAAAAACTTGGAAAGGTTTAGATAATTATTTTAATGCACAATGTGCAAATTAAAGTTAACAAAAGAAAAAAAAAAAGCAGGTGCCAAGCGTGTGCATGCTTGGTTTTATTTGGTATAATAGGAGGGAATGGGAGAGTGTTTTGTTGTGGGAATTATTAGTTTAGATAATACAGGGGAAGGTTGGCTCCTGAGGATCAGAAATTTTGCTCACACCTGCATGATACTGTAGTGTTATAGAGTATCACAGGGGGGGTGTGTAAGGTTCGAAAATTTCTGCACAGCCCCAGAACACAAGGAAAGTCATTTTTAAAATGATTTTGAGAACATCACAGAAGGAATCTGTGATTGGGCCAAACAGAAGATTTTCAAAAAGTTAATTTAAGGAAGAGACCTTTTTGGACTGTTTTAAAGAGTTATTGGGCAAAAGGGCTTTAAAATAAAAATCCCAGGAAGATTTGGCTGGTTTAAAAGACATGTTCAGGCTTGCAAAAAGCTGGAACAACGGGGAGTCAGGGTGGGCCCCCGAATTTTGGATATTGGACTGTCTAAGGAATGTCCAGGGCTGCCCCAATTTTACATAAGGACAATGAAGCCTGTTTTCCCGCCAAGAAGTCGCAGAGCCAGGTATTGAGTAAACAGGACATGTCCCCAGCCATACAAAAGAAAGAACATTAGCCCTACAGGTCACCATAAACAAATGACAGTCCAAAGTCCATTAAAGAGATTGACAAACGTTTTGCATTTTAAAACTGGTTTCAAGGCAATCCCGAAACCAGTTAAAGGCCGATTAAGTCTAGAAGAACCATCCCCTAAACTCGTTAAGTTTGGATGGGCCATCCCCAAAGCTCGTTAAAGTTTTAAAAGACATTAAAAATAACGAGCCCGCCAAATTTAACAAAGGAAACCGAGATTTGGCGGTCAGATAAGCCAGGCCCCAAATTAGTATAATTGAGGCCTGCCTTTTCAGTTCAGTAGTACGGACGAGTGCAGTACAGTACAGACAAGTGCAGTACAGACAGCGGAGACAGTGAGACAATTCAAACGGACAGCCAGTCCGAGTTCAAGCTCAGCCAACCAGCTCAAGAGAGAGATCATCATCGGAGACTCAAAGGAAGAAAGAAGAAACAGAGGTCACGGCAACCAAAGGCCTACAGAAACCAACACCCGCCAATATTACCACCAACCAGGTAATATTGGGCCACCCCGACCAACAAGGAACCAACTGCCGAAAAACTCACGAACCAAAGCCTTGTTTCCACTCTACAGGTTAGTCTGACTTACCCCTGGGTAAGATTTGGACACAAAAGACTCTAAAACTAGCCCTAACCAAAGAAAATTGGGTTCTTACCCAATAGATCCAACAGCGCGACTAACCGCATCAGTGGACCAAACCCAACTGAAGATCCAATGCAGGTGCAGTCTTCTACTATGTCTGGGGTACGGCAGGCCCCAACCACCATAACTAAAGAGAACCCCAAAATCGCAAACCTCTACAACTGTCAAGAAAGTCGTTTTGGTGAGCATTCCCTGGTCCTCTGGGTTCCAGCCTAGCTAGTGTAGTGGGGTTGGGAGGGAAAGGGATTTTGTACATTGTAATTCTCCCTCGCTTATTCCGTATGTTCCCCACCCTTTTAAAATGTAAGTTTTATTGTGTTGTATATTTTCCTGTCTCAAAATAAAGATCTGAATTCTTTTTGACTAACCCAGGTGTCTGTTGCAAGTTTATTATGACCCCCAAATAAGTCCAAAGTCTAGAACAAAAGTGAGTGGGAGTGATTTGAACCGCTCAAAGGAGTCAGAGGTGAAGCTGACAAACAACACCCACACCACCACCCCTTACAAGGGGCCGAATGGCCTACTCCTGCTCCTATCTTCTATGATTCTATGTTAAATGTATTCAATGACCCAGCCTCCACGGCTCTCTAGGACAGAGAATTCCACAGATTTACGACCCTCTGAGAGGAGAAATTCCTCCTCATCTCAGTTCTAAAAGGGCGACCCTTTATTCTGAAACTATGCCCCCGAGTTCTAGATTTCGCCACAAGGGGAAACATCCTCTCTGCATCTACCTTGTCGAGCCCCCTCAGTATCTTATATGTTTCAATAAGATCACCTCTCATTCTTCTAAATTCCAATGATTATAGGCCCAGCCTGCTCAATCTTTCTTCATAAGTCAACCCCCTCATCTCTGGAATTAACCTAATGAATCGCCTCTGAACTGCCTCCAATGCAAATATATCCTTCCATAAATAAGGAGACCAAAACTGTACGCAGCACTCCAGGTGTGGTCTCACCAATACCTTGTACTGTTGTAGCAGGACTTCCCTGCTTTTATACTCCAACCCCCTTGCAATAAAGGCCAACATTCAATTTGCCTTTTTGATTACTTGCTGTACCTGCATGCTAACTTTTTGTGTTCCTTGCACAAGGACACCCAGGTCCCTCTGAACTGTATGATTTTGTAATCTCTCTCCATTTAAATAACAACTTGCTTTTTTATTTTTCCTGCCAAAGTGGATAACCTCGCACTTTCCTACATTATACTCCATCTGCCAAATGTTTGCCCACTCACTTAGCCTGTCTATATCCCTTTGCAGATTCTTTGAGTCCTCTGCACAACTTGCTTTCCCACCCATCTTTATATCATCTGCAAACTTGGCTACATTACACTCGGTCCCTTCATCCAAGTCATTAATGCAGATTGTAAATAGTTGTAAATAGTAAAGTAACAGAGGGTTGATGAGGGTAGTGCCATTGATGTTGTGTATATGGACTTTCAAAAGGCATTTGACAAAGTGCCACATAATAGACTTGTTAGCAAAATTAAAGCCCATGGGATTAAAGGGACAGTGGCAGCATGGATACATAGAAACATAGAAGATAGGAGCAGGAGTAGGCCATTCGGCCCTTCGAGCCTGCTCCACCATTTAATGAGATCATGGCTGATCATCCAAATTCAGTACCCTGTCCTTAATACAAAATTAGCTAAGGGACAGAAAGCAGAGAGTAGTGGTGAACGGTTGCTTTTCAGACTGGAGGGAGGTATACAGTGGTGTTCTCAGGGGTTGGTATTAGGACCACAGCTCTTTTTGATATATATTAATGACCTGGACTTAGGTATACAGGGCATAATTTCAAAGTTTTCAGATCACACAAAACTCAGAAATGTGGTAAACAATGAGGAGGATAGTAACAGACTTCAGGAGGACATAGACAGACTGGGGAGACACATGGCAGATGAAATTTAACGTAGAGAAGTATAAAATGATACATTTTGGTAGGAAGAATAATGAGAGGTAATATGAACTATATTTAAAGGGGGTGCAGGAATAGAGAGACCTGGGAGTGTATGTACAAAAATCTTTGAAGGTGGCAGGACAAGTTGAGAAGGCTGTTAAAGCATATGGGATCTTTGCCTTTATTAATAGAGTACAAAAGCAAGGACATCATGCTAAACCTTTATAAAACACTGGATCGACCTCAACTGAAGTATCATGTTCAATTCAGGGCACCACACTTTAGGAAGGATGTCAAGGCCTTGGAAAGTGTGCAGAAGACATTTTCTAGAATGGTACCAGTGATGATGGATTGCAGTTATGTGGAGAGACTAGAGAAGCCGGGGTTGTTCTCCTGAGAAGGTTAAGAGGAGATTTGACAGAGGTGTTCATAATCATGAATGGTCTTGATAGAGTAAATAAGGAGAAATTGTTACTGTAGGGGGTTTCTCTTGCTCTTTCTGGTCTCCTGCCAGGCTTCGTGCAATAATTACCCTTGAGTGGTTCGACCCACTCCCCCCTACGGTTCTAGACCTTGGACTTAGGTGCAGAGAACAGTAGTGCAGAGAAAGAACTCAATAGACCAGGTTGAATAGCACGAAATGGATGCTTTTATTTTTAAACAGTTTGAAGCATTACAAAATACATATCATAGGCACAGATTAAAGTTACTACAATCATGCACAAATTTATGAACTTGACTCTATGGAAATGGGGAACACACGGCACATCGAAAAAGGGGAAACACATTACGATTTCCCTTAACTCCCTCCCCTATACCTAAACTAAGTTTCGACCTGGGGAACTTGGGATCATGCTCACCACTCTCGAAATCGCGAGAAAGGGGGGTTCGCAGCCTTTTTGGCACCGCTTTCCGTCGTCACGTGGATTTGGAAACTTCTGGCGCAGTCGATATTCTCTCCTCCCTCGAGGCGGTGGGGTAGACCCAGCCTCGATGAGCGCTCGTTAAGGTTGAGATCCACCAAGTCAATTTGGGTTCATGGAGCAGACCCAGATGCAGGCTATGCACTTGGGAGAATCTTGTGGCATCGATCGCCGGTTCTCCAGAGGGTTTCTTCTCCGTCGGCCTGGGTCGTCGATGATCTCCCGACCCCAGTACCCGGGCCACCCTCGTCGTCTTCTCGTCGTGGCCGAGCCTTGTTTGGCTGAACACCGACCACGTTGTCCTTTTACCGAAACCGTCCGTCTTTAAAAAGACGAAAACGTTTTCATCGATCTGCCGAAGTGGAAGAGGCGCCGATCCGGGCACCGTCCGCCCTTCGTTCGTTCCTCGTAGAAGAAAGTTCTTGAAGAAAATGGAAGCCTGAAGTCGCCCAACAAGAAAGCCGTGGCAGTGAAGAAGAAGTTGTTCAAGTAACCCGGAGTCCGAAGTTATTTAGCTGGACTTTCAATCCATAGTTATACTCTTTTGGGACAGTCTTATCTCCCGCCAAATCATAGTCCTGTCTTTGTATTAATTTTGGCGGGCAGAAATCTCTGCAGGGGCGCTTTGTCTTGTAACGGAGCCGGTGATAACTTAAACTGGCCTTCCTGGCCGATAATGTCTTTCAATGTCTTTTGCATTGTCACCGTGGCTCGGTTTGCATATTGATCGGTCCGGACATTTTCCTTGATGGCTGCTAAACGGTTTTTCCTTTGTACGATAAATGGGTATAAGTGTTTTTACATTGTCCGCCCATATCTTGATGGGCCCCATCCTGTACTTATAATCCATTGAATATGTATGCTGTTGCTCTGAGTTTCGGTTCCCAGAGATTGGCTTTCGTGGGCTCACTGTCTTCAATCCACAAGCCTGTCTGGCTTGCAGTAACAGAAATAAAATGGTTCATAAACTGATCACGGGGCCTGGCGGCCATTTTGTATGCCCTTTTATCAAAGGTTTTTCTGTGCAAGCTTACTTTGGTCAATAAACAGTCTTAATTTTATCCAGTTTTCTTGCGTGATTTTTGCTGAAAATTGCGAATCTTACAGGCCCCCCTGTGATACTGATAGCTTGCTTAAAGTATCAATAATCCTTGATGAGCAAATTTTCCCTGATTCCCCACATCCAAACATTCCTGGCACTTAACTATCTATGCCCCTCACGACACATGCAGTTCCCATTTCCGGAGAAAAATGAAAATTACCTCATGCACATTTGGAATCATAGACAGCAAATCTTAAACTATAACACCTTCACCTGTCAGATGGGCAGGGGTTGATACCCTTTTGCGCCATCTGCATGCATCTTTTATTAATCCAAAAAAACTTAAGAACAACTAATAACATGACAATACTTATTTCCTTATAACCCAAAACAATCAAAAAAAAAAAAAAAAAAAAATTTTTTTAAATGGTGGGACGCTTAATCTTATACTAGCAGCTTAGAGTGGGGTATCTGCTTCCCCCATCTGCACATAGCGTTCTCTCCATTCTCCTGTGTTCTCGTGCCTCTGGAGGCGTTTGCCTCTTTTGCAATGCACGAAGAGCAAAAATATCACAATCAAAACCTGACATACTACTAGGATATGGGATGCTATTCTAATCCAGGCGGGGACCTCTATGTTGGTGAACAAGTCCCACCATGGTGGGATGGTTATATCCAATATGTCTTTTCCTATCTCTAAAGTCTTCTGCTCCAGTGTATAGAAATGTTTCTGCGAAACTATAACGGCTTTTAAAACCTTGGTGAGGTGTTCGGGAAGAGGGGGAATGACATAACCAAAATGCGCGACAAATCGTTGTAAGTCTGTGAAATTCTCTTTGATAGTGATGTGTACAGTGGAGGGCGCAGGAATGGGAACAATTCGTTGTTGTGCCACTTGAACCTCGGCCCTGGGTTTGAAACAGAAACTGCTATCACCGACCGAACACCACTCGTGTTGTCCATATCGGTACTGAGGCGCTGCAGTGGTGACGCAGTATGTCCCACCCCCGATATATGCTACCTGTGGGGGCACATGGTCCTCTGCCATTGCCTCCATGGTGCAATTCACCGGCTTCGCGCTAGCGGTTCTGAACCCGCACTGTGGTTTCAAAAAGGCATTCAAGTGCTGGGGACACAGGATGATGTGTGCTCCCCGGCTCCGACATCCCGAGAGGTCGGTGCCTGTCATCGTACGCTCCCATCTGATGACGTAAGGCGGGACCACTGCGTAACGAATGTGTGCGCCCCCCTGAATGACTCCAATGTTCTCTACTCTGTATACCGGGGCGGGCTTTGCTGCGGGACCCAACACCGGCATTCTTACTACTATTCCCATAATAGTGTGATTCGAATGTCCGCAGTCCACTGGAACTGGGTATGCTTCTGCGGCTAGTCTGAGCTGGCACGGGCTTAATGCATTCTCAAAAGGGTGGAGCGCTTGCAAGTGCTTGTTGCTGATCCAGGACGGGACCAAACCCTGTTTTAAATCCTCAAGATTACTGCGGCCCTCGCCCAATAACCACGCCCCGTACAGCACACAGGCCTCGTTTTGCGCAGCTTGATCGGACGCATTCCGATCCTCCTTAATGAGTGCATTTACCGTTCTCGCGTGTTTCTCCAGCTCAGCAATTATGTCCTTAAAGTGTAGTGTCATGGCCTGGTCCTCATGCAACTCAGAACCCACGACCTTGTTTTCGTCTGTCAATATGTTCCTTAACTGGGCTTTTAAACCGTTGATCTGTGTCTGCAGTTCCACGTTATCTAGAGCGTTGACAACAGATGTCCCGGTATTAAAAGCAGTGAATATGTCATTTACAGTACCCCTTCTTTGCCTCCCGACTCGATCCAAAACTTCTGGCAGTGTGGTGTATAATTTGTCTCTGTCGATGTCGGCAAAATCAAATTCGTAAAATTGTCTAAACATACTGGTTAACAGGACCTGGTATAATTGTTCCGTTTCTTTGGGACACCACTCCGGCAATCTTACCTCAGTGAGATTTAAAATCACTGAGGCCACCGCGTAGTGTACCCCTTGGTACAGCACCTGACCGGTGGGTACCAATACTAAACCGTTCCCGGGTCCCCTGGTGGTGGTTGGGCACCCTCCTTTCTGGGCTAGTGCTACCGGAAGCGTGGGCAGGGGCTTGCGTGGGCGGGTGATGAGTTCAGTGGCGTTCACCGGAATAGGGGAGTATGGGGCTCCGCACGCTCGAGTGCTAACATCCCATCTCATCCCCTTCCCTTCATCCTGCCACTGCCTCTGGAAGAAGATGGACACGCCCTTGGGGCAGACGCGTCTCGAACCCCACATACAGACATATATTCCCTCATCCGGTTCCCACCATTTGTCCCAACACACACATAATTGTCCGTGAGTTCCCGTAATAGTCCGATGGGTATTATTACCCAGTCGCTCCCACTCGACCGTAGAGTTTCTCATGTCCTTTCCCAGCTTTCGTAGCCACCACCATCGCCTTGGTGGTACGTTCCCATTGCACACCAGACAAATCCTCTTTCCCACGGTGACGCTGACTCTGGGCGCTAGGATCCTCACTCGAGGGCACGTTAATGAAGTCTCTTGGTAGGCAAAACCGAAATTGCTGGAATATTCCGTAGAATTCGTTCCCAGCCAACCTGGCCATCTCCCTTGGTGGAAGTAGGTGGCGGTTTCCTCTACCTCTCGCTCCCCCGTCCCATCCGTTGCGATGGGGGCCGTGTCCCCGGAGCACCCGAAAATGATGACGTCCTTGGTGCGGCCTCGGTAGGCCCACCCGCACCCGATCGCCATGAACGCGACGACAATCCTTTCCATCGTATCCCAGGTTTCTGTAACCAACAAAATGATGTAGCCGGGCTCCCGATAGGTGCTGGCCTAAATTAATTGGACGCGCGGGTTCCTGGACCCCGCTCCCTAACAAACACACATACCGGGCAGACTTCAAAATTGTACTCTTAACACCATATACTTTACATTCCTTAAACTATGACCATAATTACCTATCTTAACTTATGTACAGCGCCGCCCTCCGTGGGGCGGCTTTCCGAATCCCTGTGAGGTCTGTCGTGTGCCACACCCTGCGGTGGGGCTGCATTGATCTTTGGCCTTGATCCCCCGCAGCCTGTCGCTGCTGAACGGGGATCATGTCTTCCTGGGGCTGCTTTAAACCGTGGTTGGGGAGGATGGGGAGAATCTGGCCAAAATTTTCTGGGCTGGGGCGCTCGAGCTGACCTACGAGGGGCTGCTTTGGGTTGGGCTCCCGGGGCCGATGGACCTGGGGTCGTGACTGTTACCGTCACAGCCTGTGGTTCCTCCACAGCTGCCGGCTCCAGCTCCCCTTCCTCAGGCTCCGCCCCCCCGGGGTCGGGATCTGTGGCTTCCGACTCCACCTCACCTGTCCCTACAGGTAACGAGTCTTCACCCCCACTCCCTACCTCCCCCAAGCTTGAGTCGAGGGCGGGACTGCCGTCCTCTGACTCTTCCTCCTCCGTGATTGGGTCTAAAGCGAGGTTGAGCTGTTCGGGCTCTCCCCTGCCTAAATCCCATTCAAAAGATGAGACCTCCCACTCCAATGGGATGGCCTCTCCCTTCACGCAGGCTACTGCTCCAGCCTGTGTGGTCTGTGACTCTGTTACAGGCTGAGGATCTTTGTTCTCAGACCTGGTCCCCTTTGGTGGCCCTGGTGTACCCGGTTTAAACAGTTTACACTGGTTGATGTGAAACCATTTGGTACGTCGGGGCGTCTTCACTGCATAAACCATGGGGCTGGCTTTGTCTACAATGCTGTATGGCCCCATGTACAGTGGTTCAAAACTCCCTACCCTGGCGTAGTTTCGGACCATGACCTGGTCCCCGACTACCCACTCTTGTTGTTTCCGAGGTTCCAACAACAGTTTATTTCCCTGGTGCTGTCTTCCCATGTTCCCAGCCGCCTGCCCATAAATCTGTCTCAGGCGCTCCAAGAGGGTTTGGGCGAATTTGTCCCGTTTCACCTCTCGGAGCTGGCCCTCAGTGAGCACCGGGGCTAGCACATGGGTGGGTGTTCGCATGATCCTTCCAGTCATTAACTCGTGCGGGGAATACCCCGTGCTTTTGGACTGGCTGGCTCGGATCCCCATGAGGACTAAAGGCAGGACCTCCGCCCATTTCTGGGGCGAGCCCATTGTCTCTTTCCTCAGCTTTTCCTTGAGGGTCCGATTCATACGCTCAACAATCCCGGATGACTGGGGATTGTATGCTACGTGCCACTTTCCCTCAATGCCCAAGAGCCTGAGGGCGTTCTGCATTACTTGACCGGTGAACTGACTCCCTTGGTCGGACTCTACAAAACGGGGGAGTCCCCACCGTGAGAACACTTCCCGAATCAAGATCTTAGCAGTACCCAGTGCCGTAGCTGTTCTGCACGGGAAGGCTTCTACCCATTTGGTGAACACATCTACCAGGACAAGGCAGTACTTATAGCCTCCCTGGGCGGCGGGCAGGGGCCCTATGTAGTCGACCTGAATTGACTGCCATGGTCCCTCTACCCTCCTGATGTGCCCCATGGGCACCTTCCTTTTGTGGGGGTCTGGGTTGTTAGCAGCACACACAAGACAGCTTGCGCAGAACTCGCGGACATCGTCCCGAAGTCCCGGCCACCATCCCGCCTGCTCCACCCGTTGCCAGGTGACCTCAGGTCCGGGGTGTCCCGCTCCTGGACCCTCGTGGGCCAATTGCAGGAATTCCCTTCGGTGCTGCTGCGGCACAACCCACTGCTCCTTTCGGAACAGCATACCTTCTTTGACTGTGAGGGCTGCCGTACTGTACGGACCTTCTACCTGTTTGCCCTCTGTGATGGCTTTTAGGACTGCTTTTAGGGCGGGATCCAGGGTTTGGACGGTCTTTAGGTCTGGGGGCGGTGTCACCCCTGTGTTCCCGGGAATTCCCTCCCTGCCTTGGATCGCCGCCACGGGTCCGGGTTCGTATGGGTCCCAGAGAATGCCGTTGCGGGCACCCTCCCTGGCTAGCGCATCCGCCTGCTGGTTGCCCTGACTGCGGGGTTCTGTAATGGAGTGAGCCTTCACCTTATGGATGAACACCTCTCCTTTCTCCCCCACAGCTGCTAGGATCTTCTCCAGCAAGGGCTTAACTGTTAAAGGCCGCCCGTCCGCGGAGGTGTACCCGCGTCGGGACCAGATGGCGAGGTACTCCGTACACGAATTGCACGTGAACATGCTGTCTGAGCAAATCGTGTATGGGGTTGGGAAAATCTCGGGGTGGGTAACCACGTACGCCACCGCGGACAGTTCAGCCTGCTGCGCGCTCATAGTGCTGGGGAGCTTTATTGCCAGGGCAATGTTTGCCGCAGGGTCATAAACTCCACACCCTGTGAGTCGCTTGCCGTCAGCTACAGTGCTAGAACCGTCTACGTAGATCTCGCGGCCCGTGGGATGTATCCCGGCCCGTAAACCTATGTTAACTTCCCATACCCCTTCTACGGAACATTGATGGGCTGTCCCGGGATATGCCATATTGGCTGCGAGCCTTGGCGCGCAGAGGCCTTTAACTTTGAGATCCATCTGGGAAAGGAGGAGGGTCCAGCGCGCAATCCGAGCGCTGCTTACGGTCCCATCCTTAATCCTCCCGTCCAGAAGCATCTTCGTGGGGGTGTGATGGGTGAGGAGCGTAATGGGAGAGGTCCCTGTGAAGATCACTGATCTGTTCACAGCCCAATGCGTGGCCAGGAGATGCCGTTCGCAATTGGAGAAACTCCTCTCCACATCCGTGAGCACCCTGGAGGAATAAACTACTGGTCTTAGCTTGCCGTGCCGCTCTTGGAGCAGTACTGCGCTCAGGCTGTCCCCACTAGCGGCTACCTCCAGAAAGAACTCCTCTCCCCCATCTATGGCCCCTAGGGCTGGCGCGGTCTGCAGATCTCTTTTCAACTTCTCGAATGCTGCCTGGCACCCCTCGTCCCAAGACCACTCGACTCCCTTGTGTAAGAGTCGAAGTAGCGGGGCCGCTGTGGCAGCATAGTCCTCGATGAAATCTCTGCAGTACCCGGTCAATCCCAAAAAGGACCTTACACCCGTTACTGTGTTGGGAATCGGCAGATCTTGTATAGATTCCCGTCTGGCCTTATCTATGGCTCTTTCCCCAGCGCGGATGGCCAGACCCAGGAATTTAACTTCCTGCTGGCCGATCTGCGCTTTCTTTGGGTTTACTTTGAAACCCTTCCTTTCTAACAGTTCCAACAATTCGGCTAACAGTGGGCCGTGCTGCTCCCTTGTATCTGTGAACAGGAGTAAGTCGTCCACATACTGCACTATCTGGTTGGGCTGGCTGAACTCTTTCAAACTCCCCGCCATACACTGATGGAAAATGCTGGGGCTGTTGTGAAAACCCTGTGGTAAGCAGTTCCAGGTGTACTGTTGCCCTTTGAAAGTAAAGGCAAACTTGTACTGGTCCTCCCGCCGCAGCGGAATGGACCAAAAACCGTTCGAGATGTCCAGCACCGTGAATGTGGTCGCCGATGCTGGAATACTCCCTATTAAGTCTGCAACTGCTGCTACCGTGGGCGCGCAGGCTGGGATATTACTATTGAGGACTCTATAGTCCACCGTGGCTCTCCACGAATTGTCCGGTTTCTTTACCGGCCATAATGGGGAGTTCACGTGGGTGGCTATCGTCCTCAATACGCCCTGCTGTACCAATGAAGATATTGCTGTCTCCATGTCGGGTTCTGCCTCCTTGGGGAAATTATACTGCTTTTGGGGTCGGATCATGGGGTCCCCGTCTACGCTGACTTCGAACCCAGTGACTCTCCCGCAGTCGTGCTTGTGGGTGGCGAACGCGGTCAGATTTTCTGACACACGCGCCTGCAAGTCCGTTGGGACGTTTGTTATCATGAGCTCGAGATCGTAACCTCCTGATGGCTTCATAGTGCACAGGGCCCCCTTTTCTTCCTTCCCCGGGATTACGACTACCTTACCTAAACCGCCCTCGGCTCCCCAGAGACAGTGATTTCTCAGGTCCACGAGGATCCCGTGTTCCACCAAGAAATCAGCCCCGAGGATGCCTTTCCCCCCCCCCTCTTTCCACTTCAATAGGATGCACGTCCATGTGGTGTGGAGCGCTCCCAACTGAATGGAGAGCGGGAGGGAGTGCGCGCCAGCCTGTGCTCTACCCGTGAAACCCGCTACTAAATATGGAGCCTGGGCGGACAGAGGTGAGGCAAAAGGTTTGTCCGTGTGGATCAAGGTACATGAAGCTCCCGTATCCAACAGGTAACTACCCCTTTGTTTCTCCACCTCCATCTCCACCACAGGTCTTCTCCAAGCGTCATAGCGGAGCGGACACAAGTAGATGGGCTGCGCGGGCGTCAGTCATTTAGGTGTTTCGGCTGGGGTCTCGGGGGCGATAGGGCTGTTAGCAACCGCTACCTTCCCCTGCCAGGTCATCAGAGACCGCATAGTCTCCAAGACTGACTCGATCGCAGCGGGGTCCACAACCGCACCACCCCCTTCATTCGGGGCAAAAGCTACGGTTGGGTTCTGGACTGGTGTTGGGGCAGCGGCCTGCACTTGTGGTTGTGCTGGTGTTGGGGAAACTCTCGGGCCATTGGCGACTCGGGCTTGGGCTCGATCTTGGGCTGCGGCGAACTCTCTCTCCCTCTTATCCTTCCAAGGATTCCTACAGTCCTTGCGCCAATGACCCTCCTTCCCACACCCGTAACAACTGCTATTTGCTTGGGGATGGCGATTTCCCTCCTGACGCCATTCCTTTTTAGCAGAGGCTGCGGGTCTCACCTCATGCACCTTTCCTTTCACAACAGGCGTTTTCTTGCCCTTGTTGTTTCTATAACTGATCGTGAGCTGATCTAGTACTACTTCCTCCGTGGAGCGGGCGTTAGTGGGGTCAAACCATGCTTTGGCCTGTTCCTTCACTACTGGCAGGCAACCTGCTACCAGGCACCGAAGCCAGTGAGCCCTTTGTTCGCCATCCAGCCCGGCCCGGGCCGGCCCGCCCGGGCAGCTGCGCCGATACACTGGCCACAACCTGTCGGCGAAAACCCGTGGGGGTTCTCCCTCTAGCTGCACTGTCTTTTCTAAACGGAGGAACGGAGTTCCGTCCCCCTCTCCCATGATCTCCAGAATCTCATCCCGTAGCAACTCATAGTCCCTGTGCCCTCTCTTGCTCTCGTCAGGGAGACACTGGAGGAGCGAACTGTCCAGGGAGAACAGCAGCATTTTAGACTGTTCAACCCCGTCGCAGTCATTGACTGCTGCGGTCTGCTCCACGTCCCTGAAATGCACGGAGGGATCTCCTGACTCGGAGAGTTTTGGGATGTGACTTATCATCTCTCTTAGCTGTCGTGCGCTATGAGGCATTATGATCTGACTCTCAAGGGGTCCGTCATCGCCATTTTCTTCATTTGGACCGATCCTCCGGTGTCTCGTTGGACACATTGGCGCCGACCCCGACTCTACTGTCTGGGGTTGCTCTACCTCAGGGCTCTTTTCCTCTACCGTCTCCGTCTCCTGTCCCGGAGTCCAAGACTCCTCATAGGCAGGAGGCGCAGAAGGTTCGGGGGTTGGTACCCCAACTGCCTCTTGTGGAATCGGTCTTTTGGATTCCTTGGCTAGCAACAGCTGACTCGCTGGTGGATTTATGAGACACACCAACCCGTTTGCCTTCGCTAGGGCCTTTCTCAGGTCCTCTAGCTCCCGGCGGCAAGTGCTGTGGTCGGTGTTCTCAGATCTATCCTCCATGGCCATTTTATATGCTGCCCTGGCTCCCAGGAGCTTTTCCTCTTGGGCATCTACTTGTTTGGCTAGACGGGAACACCTCTCTCTCATTCTACCTTCACTGGCCTTGGCCTCCACGACCTGACATTTTAAATATTCTACCCGGGTTTCGTGGCAGCGAATTACAGAGCGGCGTTCCTGGTTCAGCGCGTCAAGCGATTCAATCAGTTTTTGACCTCCCGCAACCTTTTCCTCCACGCCTTTAAGCAAGCCGTTGATCTGGACTGTCTGTGCTGCAACTACCTGGTCCAAAAGCTGGACTTGCTTCTTGTAGCACATCAGCCAGACCGCCTTTTCTACAGATTTCTTATGCTCTCTACCCGCTGTCCACTTGATGGCTGCGTCTAGCGGGCGCCTATCCCTTAATAGATCAGATATCCATTGTTTTGTGAGGTTGACTTTTCCGAAAACATAATCTGCTATTCTTTCATCCATCACATTTCGTCTATTCAGATCTTGATCTAACACACTACTTTCCTGCTGCCAAGGTCCTGCCGCGGTCGCCATTTCTGTAGGGGGTTTCTCTTGCTCTTTCTGGTCTCCTGCCAGGCTTCGTGCAATAATTACCCTTGAGTGGTTCGACCCACTCCCCCCTACGGTTCTAGACCTTGGACTTAGGTGCAGAGAACAGTAGTGCAGAGAAAGAACTCAATAGACCAGGTTGAATAGCACGAAATGGATGCTTTTATTTTTAAACAGTTTGAAGCATTACAAAATACATATCATAGGCACAGATTAAAGTTACTACAATCATGCACAAATTTATGAACTTGACTCTATGGAAATGGGGAACACACGGCACATCGAAAAAGGGGAAACACATTACGATTTCCCTTAACTCCCTCCCCTATACCTAAACTAAGTTTCGACCTGGGGAACTTGGGATCATGCTCACCACTCTCGAAATCGCGAGAAAGGGGGGTTCGCAGCCTTTTTGGCACCGCTTTCCGTCGTCACGTGGATTTGGAAACTTCTGGCGCAGTCGATATTCTCTCCTCCCTCGAGGCGGTGGGGTAGACCCAGCCTCGATGAGCGCTCGTTAAGGTTGAGATCCACCAAGTCAATTTGGGTTCATGGAGCAGACCCAGATGCAGGCTATGCACTTGGGAGAATCTTGTGGCATCGATCGCCGGTTCTCCAGAGGGTTTCTTCTCCGTCGGCCTGGGTCGTCGATGATCTCCCGACCCCAGTACCCGGGCCACCCTCGTCGTCTTCTCGTCGTGGCCGAGCCTTGTTTGGCTGAACACCGACCACGTTGTCCTTTTACCGAAACCGTCCGTCTTTAAAAAGACGAAAACGTTTTCATCGATCTGCCGAAGTGGAAGAGGCGCCGATCCGGGCACCGTCCGCCCTTCGTTCGTTCCTCGTAGAAGAAAGTTCTTGAAGAAAATGGAAGCCTGAAGTCGCCCAACAAGAAAGCCGTGGCAGTGAAGAAGAAGTTGTTCAAGTAACCCGGAGTCCGAAGTTATTTAGCTGGACTTTCAATCCATAGTTATACTCTTTTGGGACAGTCTTATCTCCCGCCAAATCATAGTCCTGTCTTTGTATTAATTTTGGCGGGCAGAAATCTCTGCAGGGGCGCTTTGTCTTGTAACGGAGCCGGTGATAACTTAAACTGGCCTTCCTGGCCGATAATGTCTTTCAATGTCTTTTGCATTGTCACCGTGGCTCGGTTCGCATATTGATCGGTCCGGACATTTTCCTTGATGGCTGCTAAACGGTTTTTCCTTTGTACGATAAATGGGTATAAGTGTTTTTACATTGTCCGCCCATATCTTGATGGGCCCCATCCTGTACTTATAATCCATTGAATATGTATGCTGTTGCTCTGAGTTTCGGTTCCCAGAGATTGGCTTTCGTGGGCTCACTGTCTTCAATCCACAAGCCTGTCTGGCTTGCAGTAACAGAAATAAAATGGTTCATAAACTGATCACGGGGCCTGGCGGCCATTTTGTATGCCCTTTTATCAAAGGTTTTTCTGTGCAAGCTTACTTTGGTCAATAAACAGTCTTAATTTTATCCAGTTTTCTTGCGTGATTTTTGCTGAAAATTGCGAATCTTACAGTTACCAGTGGCAGAAGGATCAGTAACCAGAGGACACAGACTTAAGGCGCTAACGGCTTACCACCCGTGCGCGGCGATTTTAGCGCCGCCCACGAAATTCAACTGGCAGTTTGCGGTGGTGCTAAACACTACCGCCACGATCTCCTGCGCCCGGAGATCGTGACGTCGTCTAAGCACGCATCGCCCCGGTGGCGCCTCGGACCGGAAATTGATTCTCGCCCCCTGCCTCAGCGCCTGCCGCTAGAAATGACAGGTAGAGGGGGACGGTTCACAGTCGGCTGGGAGCTGGGGGAGCACTATTTAAAGGCATGTGCATCCTGTTTTTTCCTGTCGGCAATCAATTCTACCTATGCAGGTTGAGAGAGGTGTCTGGAGAGATTTAACGGTTTTCTACTTGAAGGAGTTTTGGTCGTCAGCAAGGCTTATCAGGTTCCCATTTCTGTAACCTTTAGTGCTGCCACATTTAGAAGAGTTAATGGGGGCTGTACTGGCACGGGGCCTCACCCTCCAGCTTCACAGTCGGAAGGCAGCAGAGGCGGAGAGAGAGAGTGGAAAACGTGGCCAGAGGGAGGAGGGCCAACAGGGCTCTCCACAGGAGACCTTACCGTCCGGGAGCAGTTCTCATATACCCATCTGTCAGAGGAGCAGTGTTTTAAAAGGCTTCACTTCAGCAAGGAGGTGGTCACAGAGCTCAGCCACCTCCTACATAAGAACATAAGAACATAAGAAATAGGAGCAGGAGTAGGCCAATCGGCCCCTCGAGCCTGCTCCACCATTCAATAAGATCATGGCTGATCTGATCCTAACCTCAAATCTACTATCACTCTACATCCCTCCCGAACCCATGTGATCTCCTGGGAGAGGCGAAAAACCAGATAAAAAACCCAATGGCCAATTTGGGAGAAAATAAATCTGGGAAATTCCTCTCCGACCCATCTAGGCGATCGAAACTCATCCAGGAGATCACTCTGTCCCTATATTTTCTACAGTACTTACCTTCTGCAAAAGGTGATCTCCACCCCAGCCAGGAACAGGAATAGAACCATCTCCTGAAATCTAACACATAATTAGAACACAAGAAGTAGGAGCAGAACCAGGCTACACAGCCCCTGGGCCCGCTCCGTTACCCAAAGGGCCATGACCGTCCCGAACATAGACTCATGTCCAATTTCATGCCCGCTCCCCGTAACCCCTAATTCCCTTTACTTCTAAGAAACTGTCTATTTCTGTTTTAAATTTATTTAATGATGTAGCTTCCACAGCTTTCTGGGGCAGCAAATTCCACAGACCTTCTACCCTCTGAGTGAAGAAGTTTCTCCTCATCTCAGTTTTGAAAGAGCAGCCCCTTATTCTAAGATTATGCCCCCTAGTTCTAGTTTCACCCATCATTGGGAACATCCTCACCACATCCACCCGATCAAGCCCCTTCACAATCTTATATGTTTCAATAAGATCACCTCTCATTCTTCTGAACTCCAATGAGTAGAGTCCCAATCTACTCAACCTCTCCTCATATGTCCACCCCCTCATCCCCGGGATTAACCGAGTGAACCTTCTTTGTACTGACTCGAGAGCAAGTATGTCTTTTCTTAAGTATGGACACCAAAACTGTATGCAGTATTCCAGGTGCGGTCTCACCAATACCTTGTACAACTGCAACAATACCTCCCTGTTTTTATATTCTATTCCCCTAGCAATAAAAGCCAACATTCCATTGGCCTTCTTGATCACTTGCTGCACCTGCATACTAACTTTTTGAGTTTCGTGCACCAGGACCCCCAGATCCCTTTGTACTACAGAACTTTCCAGTTTCTTGCCATTAAGATAATAACTTGCTCTATGATTTTTCCTGCCAAAGTGCATAACCTCACACTTTCCAGTATTGTATTCCATCTGCCAAATCTCTGCCCACTTACTTAGCCTGTCTATGTCCCTTTTCAGGTTTTTTATGTCCTCCTCACTCACTACTTTCCTTCCCATCTTTGTATCATCTACAAACTTAGATATGTTACACTCGGTCCCCTCTTCCAAATCATTAATATCGATTGTAAAGAGTTGGGGACCCAGCACTGACCCCTGCGGAACACCACTAGTTACTGATTGCCAGTCTGAGAACGAACCATTTATCCCAACTCTCTGCTTTCTGTTAGATAGCCAATCCTCCACCCTTGCCAGAATATTACCCCCAATCCCATGATTTTTTATCTTGAGCAATAATCTTTTGTGTGGCACCTTGTCAAATGCCTTTTGGAAGTCTAAATACACTACGTCCACTGGTTCCCCTTTATCCACCCCGTATGTTACTTCCTCAAATAATTCAAGCAAATTTGTCAAACATGACTTCCCCTTCATAAAACCATGCTGACTTTGTCCTATTAAACTATGTTTATCCAAATGTCCCGTTACTGTCTCCTTAATAATGGACTCTAAAATTTTACCAACCACAGATGTTAGGCTAACAGGTCTATAGTTTCCAGCCTTCTGCCTACTACCCTTTTTAAATAAGGGTGTTACATTAGCAGTTTTCCAATCTGCCGGGACCTTTGCTGAGTCCAGGGAGTTTTGGAAAATTATTACCAATGCATCCACAATCCCTACTGCCACTTCCCTCAAGACCCTAGGATGTAAGCCATCAGGTCCAGGGAATTAATCCGCCTTGAGTCCCATTATTTTACCAAGTACCACTTCCTTAGTGATTTTAATCGTATTTAGCTCCTCCCCCCCTAGAGCCCCCTGTTTGTCCAGTGTTGGGATATTCTTAGTGTCCTCTACCGTAAAGACTGATACAAAATAATTGTTCAGCGTATTTGCCATCTCCATGTTTCCCACCATTAATTTCCCGGTCTCATCCTCTAAGGGACCAACATTTACTTTAGCCACCCTTTTTCTTTTTATATAACTATAGAAACTTTTGCTATCTGTTTTTATATTTTTTGCTAATTTACTTTCATAATCTATCTTCCCTTTCTTAATCAATCTTTTAGTTATTTTTGCTGTCTTTTAAAGACTTCCCAATCTTCTATCCTCCCACTAGATTTGGCTACCTTATATGCCCTTGTTTTTAGTTGGATACGATCCTTAATTTCTTTACTTAGCCACGGATGGCTATCTTTTCTTTTATACCCTTTTTTCCTCAGTGGAATATATATTTTTTGGAAGTTGTAAAATAACTCCTTAAATGTACACCACTGATCATGTACCGTCTTACTCTTTAATCTATTTTCCCATTCCACTCTAATCAATTCCGCTCCCACACCTTCATAGTCTACTTTATTCAAGCTCAGCATGCTTGTTTGAGATCCAACCTTCTCACCCTCTAATTGAATATGGAATTCAACCATGTTATGGTCACTCATTCCAAGGAGATCCTTTACTAGGACATTTTTAATTAATCCTGTCTCATTACACAGGACCAAATCTAAGGTTGCTTGCCCCCTGGTCGGTTCAGTTACATACTGCTCAAGAAACCCATCCCTAACACACTCAATGAACTCATCCTCAAGGCTGCCCTGCCCAATTTGATTTGTCCAGTTCATATGATAGTTAAAATCCCCCATAATTATAGCTGTTCCCTTATTACAAGCCTCAACTATTTCCTGATTAATACTCCGTCCAACTGAGTTGCAACTGTTCGGAGGCCTATAGACTATGCCCACTAATGTTTTTTTCCCCTTATTATTCCGTATCTCCACCCAAACTGTTTCACTATCCTGATCCTTTGACCCAATATCATTTCTCTGTATTATAGTGATTCCTTCCTTTATTAACATAGCCACCCCACCTCCCCTCCCTTCCTGCCTGTCCTTCCTGATTGTTAAATAACCTGGTATGTTTAATTCCCAGTCATGGTCACCCTGCAGCCATGTTTCTGTAATGGCCACAAGATCATACCCATATGTAGTTATTTGTGCCGTTAACTCGTCCATTTTGTTACGAATGCTACGTGCATTCAGATAAAGAACTTTCAAATATATTTTGTGACACTTAGTTCCTGCTTTTTCCCCTTTTACTACTTTACCTTTTACTCCATACCTTCTGTCCCTTCCTGACATGCTCTGTTTTTTAATTCCCCCACAGCTACCTAAGTCTATGACCTTCTCCGTAGTCATTTTTATTATTTGCTCTCTAGAAACCTCCCCCCACTAATTAGTTTAAAGCCCTCTCTACAGCCCTAGTTATATGATTCACCAGGATTCTAGTCCCAGCACTGGCCAAGTGAAGTCTGTCCCAACGGAACAGCTCCCTCTTGTCCCAGTACTGGTGCCAGTGTCCCAAGAAGCAAAACCCATTTTTCCCACACCAGCCTTGGAGCCACGCATTTAACTCTCTAATTTTATTTATCCTAGCCAAATTCGCTCGTGGCTCAGGTAATAATCCACAGATTATTACCCTTGAGGTTCTGTTTTTTAATTTGACCCCTACCTGTTCATACTCCTTTAACAGAACCTTTTTCCTTGTCCTATCTACGTCGTTTGTACCAACATGCAACCAGTGGCTCTCAATTTCTATGCCTGCGGCTCCTTCCAGGCTTAAACAGGGGATATTGCGAACATCTCCCAGTTCGCTGTTCATTGCTGCATTCAGGAGGTCACAAATGTTCTCTACAAAAGGAGAATGGAGTACATCTCATTCCCCATGACCCGAGACAAACAGCATGAACGCGCATGTGGCTTCGCTAGGATAGCGGGCTTCCCCATGGTGCAGGGCGCCATTGACAGCATGCATGTGGCATTGCAGGCACCTCATCAAAATGCAGCGGTTTTCCGCAGCTGCAAAGGCTACCACTCTCTCAACGTCCAGTTGGTTTGTGACCACAGACAACACATCCTCGCCGTCAATGCCTACTATACCTGATAGCAGTCATGAGTTATTAATCCTGCGCCAGACTGGTGTCCCAGAACTGTTCCAAACACTGCATCAAGCTCATGGCTGGCTCCTCGGGGACAAGGGTTATCCACTCTGCACCTGGCTGATGACACTACTCCGTAACCCCAACACTCCTTCTGAGCTCGCATACAATGAGAGCCATAGCGCCACTAGAAACTCCATTGAACAAACGATCGACGTGCTGAAGCAACGGTTCCAGTGTCTTGACCACTCTGGAGGAGCCCTGCAGTACCCCCCTGATCGAGTATCAGTTTTCATAGTTGTGTGCTGCATGCTGCACAACCTGGCCATTCTGAGGGCCCAGCCATTGCCACCAGGGATTGGTGGACCACCTCAGGAGGAGGAAGAGGGAGAGGAGGAGGAAGAGGTGGTGGAGGAGGATGAAGAGGAGGAGGAGCAGCAACAATGTGGGAGGGAGGCGCTCAATGTTGCTTCTGCAAAGGCTGTGCATGAACGCTTCATAACACATTTGGGATCAACAACCACATCATTACAGCGAGCCCACAGCCCCTGTGACCGGCCAAAGTTCCAATGAGAAACATGAGCAAACTTGAAACGTTTAAATAATTTTTTTTATTATTCTGAACAACTGTATCTTATTAAGCACAACCAATAACAAACAAACACAACAATTTATTAACAAACACAACTGGTTCTTAGCACATCAAAATAATTTTTAACAATATATTTACAAACACATCCAACTTTGGTACAAACACTCCCCCCATCTGGTCTAAAAATGTTAGTTATTCGGCCTCCCTAAATGATCTCCCTTCCCTTTGTACTTCCCCCCTCCCAACCCTACTGCTCCTCCGTAATGTGGCCCCAGTGGCTGCAGCAAGGCTGGCGGAAGGCTGCTGAATCTTGGATCCAGAGACTGCAGCTGGCCTTGCAGGACGCCCTTGACCAGCTCTGGGCCTGGCTGCAGACTGCACCAACTCTGCATGGGCAGCAGCAGTCTGGGCTAGCTGGGTTACAGGCTGTGGCAAGTGCAATGGTGGGTGCAGGAATGATCTCATCCTGAGAGAGAACAGCACCTTCCCGCTCGACCAACACACTGTCACTCCCCCGGAGCAGAACCACAGCATCCGGAGCAATCTGCTCGAGCACCGATTGCTGGCCTGCTGCGGCACCATGAGATCCCCGGTGGACACTGGTCACCCCAGCAACAATGGCAGCAGTCAGCGCTTGCGTGGCATCAATCTGAGAGTGCATGAGAGCAGTCTGAGATTGGATGACACCAACCAATGACTCAATTCCAGCACTAAGCCATTGCGTTGCCTCAGCCTGGGCTGCAATAGATGCTGCCACCTCGCCCATTACACGCAACATGGGTTCTGGGTCCCCACGGTCTCCCTGCAAGTCAACCATCCTCTGCAAAGAGGCAAGGATGGGGTCGAGGGTTTGCACACAGATGACAGCTGTGCTGGCGGTGGACTCCTCCATGCTCCTAGCCACTGCATCCATGCTCTCGGGCACCATTGCCATTGCACACATGAGCTCAGTATGCATGCTCATCATCTGTGTGTTCATTGCTGCGATATCAAGGTCGTCATCCAAGTCCTGTGCAGCAGAACTCGTGCATGCACTCACCCTCCAGGGAGATGGCCCCCAAGCTTCCCTTTCCCCATGGCATTGCTGCAGCCCGCTGGGTCCCGGAGCTTCACCTATATCAGAGCTAAATCCTCTGCTCCCCTCCAGTGACCGCCTGGCCCCAGTATCTGATGTGTCGCCCTCGGGAGACGCAGGCAGTGAGGCTCCGGCTTGATGTTCCTGATCCTCTCCCGCGTCGCTGCCACTGGGAGACTGAGGGACAGACTGTTCATATGGTGGCTCACTATCTGAAAGCAGGAAGGCACAAGAGTGGCTTTAACGTGAGGGGAGGGGGGCAGGAAGGGAGCAAGGAATGGAGACAGTATACTTAGATGGAAAGCGGGAAGGGCTCGTGTTGTGAGGGGGAAGTGGTATGAGAGAGGAGGGAGAGGTGATGTACATACTGTTGTTGTCCCCAATGGGGTCAACCTCTCCAACTGCCACAGCACCCACCACATGGCTCGCGATTATTCTGTGCACTCGCTCCTTCAGCTGTGTGAGGGGGTGCAGCTCTGCCTGACCTCCTCCCGTGCGTTGGTGCTCCCTCCTGTTATGAGCAAGCTTGGCCTGCAAGAAAAAGGACAGCGTGTGAGTGAGTGTGCAGCCATGTGTTTGGCAGATGTGCCTACCATAGTTGAATAGCCGTTAATGTCTGCAAGGTGTGAGATGTGATTGTGAATTTTAGTACATGGGCATAGTTGTTGGGTGAGTATTGAGGATTTGGCAGTTTATACTGTCTGTGCACAGAGTGAGGTTGAGATGGTGGGATGTAAAGGTATTTCAAGCATCTACTCACCCTGACCACGAAAGTGAGGTCATTGAACTTCTTGTGGCACTGGGTGTGAGTCCTTTGGACCAGGCTTCTGGACGATACGTAATGGGACACCTCCCTCCACACCCTTGTGAACTCCTGGGGCAATGGCCTCCTGCCAGTGTCTGGGAACAGCACTGCCCATCGGCGTTCCACAGCCACAACCAGAGCCTTCAATGCCTGGTCGCTAAACTGGCGAGCTCTATCCCTGGGCCTCTGAGCAGCCATGATATTCGTGGTTCAAGAATTGCACCTCCTTGCAGGCCCAGGTCAAAAGCAGCAATGATCAGGGTGAGGCTGTGCCGCGTGATTGACCCTCCCCTTTAAGAACTGGGAGGCGCCAGTCTGTCTGAGTACAAGGTGATTAACATCGCCTGAGCTTGAGTAACGCTCTGAGGTAGCGCCCCGTTCCCCGACGTTAGTACCCTAAGAGAAGTTTGTAGCACTTGATTTAGCGTGCCAATCACCTCCAGGGACGTTGAAGATGAATTTCACGGTCTCCGGCGCTAAAGTTTGCGGCCGGCCGATGTTAGCGCCCCAAAATGGTCAATACCAAATTTTTCCCCCAAGGTGTTTGGCAAAAGAACCAGAGGAAAAATGAGGAAACATTTCTTTACACAGCAAGTTATAATGATCTAGAATGCACTGCCTGAAAAGGTGGTGGAAGCAGAGTCAATAGTAACATTCGAAAGGATAAATACTTGAAGGGAAAAAAATTACAGGTTTATGGGGAAAGAGCAGGGGAGTGGGACTAATTGGATAGCTCTACCAAAGAGCCGGCACAGGCATCTAGATGATCCAAGCATCCAGATCGCTGAACAGTGGGGAGGATGGGCTGAGGAAATTCTCTGTGTGGTAAATCCCTATCCTAAGCCTCGCCCCCTCCAACATCATTGGCCCCATTTGCGGGGCCAGTGGTCCTGCCTGCGCCAGGCTCCGACAGAAATTGGCTGTTGCTGAGCTTCTGAACAGGGACCCAGGGTTTCCTTGTCCCTCATGGGCCTGCTACACCCAACTTGCACCTCGTTCTAAGATTATGAAAGACTCAAACATGGACTTAATGATTTCTGGGCCTATTTTTCAGTATTTTAAAATCTTAGATTTACAAATATATTTAACTGAAAGCTACATTACACCCATTGAACTAATTCATCTTCACAATCTATTCTGATATATATTACGATGTACAATAGAAAGTCAATCATTTTGGTGCTGCACTTAAAGGTATTTCCTTCCCTGTGAGAAGCCTACTTCTGAGAATATTACTTGAAGGGTCAGACACCTTTGCAGACATAGAAATCTGTTAAGACTAGGGCCAAAAGATTTACAGCAACTAGTCGACATTTAAACTGCCGTTAGGATCTATTAGAGCTTTTCCCGATTGGTGTCTATGGGGTCTAAAGTGTCTTCTTGAAGTGTATAACCAAAATCCTATGTACGACCAAACCCTAACCCTGTTTGGTGGAGTATTTCAAGGTAACGGCATTTTCAGTACAAGTTACTTGATCTAATCACAAAAATTAAGATACGTAGATACCAACAACTGCTTATATTGATTGCGCGCTGATATTTTCTCAGGGCCGTGAAGAGAGCGGGAGGGAGGATTTCTGGATGGGAAACCCGGCAGAAATTAACTGCAGGACAACTTTTAAATCTTTTCAATAGGTGTCCCAACCCCCAGCCTGATCAACAGGCTGACTGCCTGTCAACAGGAAAGCAGCCGGGGAACGGATGCCAGGTAAGTATGACATCGTGGGGGGCGGGGTTAGAGATCGCTGGATAGGAATTCGGAGATGGGGATGGGGAGTCGGAGATCATGATGGAAGTACGAGATTGGGGGGGGAGGTGCGGGGGTCGGAGATTGGGGGTTGGGGGAGTCGGAGATTGGGAAGGTGGGGGGAGTCAGAGATCACGGAGGGAGTGAAGGTAGGAGATCGCAGGGGGGAGCCGGAGATCACAGGGAAGTCGGAGATCGTGGGGATGTTGTAAATAGGCGAGGCGGGTGGAGTCGCAGATGGAAAGGGTGGGAGAAGTTGGAGATCGCGGGAGGAGTGGGTGTAGGAGATTGTAGGGGAGTGAGAGAGCGCGGGCGAGTTAGAGATCACGGGAATGGTGAGGTGAGTGATCTCCAACTCTAGGGGGTTTAGGGTGGTCCGACTGTATGCAAGTTAGCTTGCTGAGCCTGGAGGAAACATTCCTGCTCCTCCTGGCCCACAAGCAGTGCTGTAAATGTACTTAGCTCATGGATCTGGCCCTTCTGTCTCCTTATGCCAGCCGAGATTCCAGAGTCCCAAGAGAACATAAGAACATAAGAAATAGGAGCAGGAGTAGGCCATTTGGCCCTTCGTACCTGCTCCGCCATTCAATAAGTTCATGGCTGATCTTCTACCTCATCTCCACTTTCCTGCACTATCCCTATATCCCTTGATTCCCTTAATATTCAAAAATCTATCGATCTCTGTCGTGAATATACTCAACGACTGAATCTCCACAGTCCTCTGGGGTAGAAAATTCCAAAGATTCGTCATCCTCTGAGTGAAGAAATTTTTCCTCATCTCAGTCCAAAATGGCCGACCCCTTATTCTGAGACTGTGACCCCTGGCTCTAGACTCCCCAGCTAGGGGAAACATCCTCCCTGCATTTAACCTCTCAAGCCCTGTAAGAATGTTGTCTGTTTCAATGAGATCACCTCTCATTCTTCTAAACTCTGGAGAATATAGGCCTAGTCTACTCAATCTCCCCTCATAGGACAATCCCCCCATCCCAGGAACCAGTCTGGTGAACCTTCGTTGCACTCCCTCTATGGCAAGTATATCCTTCCTTAGGCCCTAGCCACGGTACTGAAACGGCTCTCATCAAAGTCACAAATGACATCCTTTGTGACTGTGACAAAGGTAAACTATCCCTCCTCATCCTTCTTGATTTGTCTGCAGCCTTTGACACGATTGACCACTCCATCCTTCTCCAACACCTCTCCACCATCGTCCAGATGAGTGGGACTGCATTCGCCTGGTTCCATTCTTATCTATCTAATCGTAACCAGAGAATCACCTGCAAGGCTTCTCTTCCCACTCCCGCATCGTTACCTCTGGTGTTCCCCAAGGATCTATCCTTGGTCCCCTCCTATTTCTCATCTACATGTTGCCGCTTGACGACATCATCCGAAAACACATCATCAGTTTCCACATGTACGCTGATGACACCCAGCTCTACCTCACTACCTCTTCTCTCGCCCCCCTCCACAGTCTCTAAATTGTCAGACTGCTTGTCCGACATACAGTTCTGGATGAGCAAAAATTTTCTCCAATTAAATATTGGGAAAACTGAAGCCATTGTTTTCTGTCCCCGACACAAACTCCGTTCCCTAGCCACTGACTCCATCCCTCTCCCTAACATCCGTCTGAGGCTGAACCACGCTGTTTGCAACCTTGGTGTCATATTTGACCCTGAAATGAGCTTCCGACTACATATCCGCAGCATAACAAAGACTGCCTATTTCCACCTTCATAATATCGCCCGTCTCCGCCCTTGCCTCAGCTCATCCGCTACTGAAACCCTCATCCATGCCTTTGTTACCTTTAGACTTGACTATTCCAACGCACTCCTGGCTGGCCTCCCACATTTCACCCTACGCAAACTTGAGGTCATCCAAAACTCGGTTGCCAATGTCCTAATTCGCACCAAGTCCCGTTCGTCATCTCCCCTGTGCTCGCTGACCTACATTGGCTCCCAGTTAAGCAGTGCCTCGATTTCAAAATTTTTCAAATCCCTCCATGGCCTCGCCGTTTCCTATCTCTGTAATCTCCTTCAGCCCCACAACCCCCCGAGATATCTGCGCTCCTCTAATTCTGCCCTCTTGAGAATTCCTGCTTAAAATTGCTCAACCTTTGGTGGCCGTGCCTTCTGTTGCCTAGGCCCTAAGCATTGGAATTCCCTGCCTAAACCTGTCTGCCTAGCTACCTCTCTTTCCTCCTTTAAGACACTACTTAAAACCTACCTCTTTGATCAAGCTTTTGGTCACCCACCCCAATGTGGATCGGTGTCAAATTTCTTGTCTTAAAATACTCCTGTGCAGCGCCTTGGGACGTTTTACTACGTTAAGGGTGCGATATAAATACAAGTTGTTGTTGTTGTAAGGAGACCAAAATTGTACACAATACTCCAAGTGTGGTCTCAACAGGGCCCTATACAATTGCAGTAAGATGTCTTTACCGTTTTATTCAAATCCTCTTGTAATTAAGGCCAACATAACATTTGCTTTCCTAATTGCTTGCTGTACCTGCATGTTAACTTTCAGTGATTCATGTACAGGGACACCCAGGTCCCTCTGAACACCAACATTTCCCAATCTCTCACCATTTAAAAAAATCTCTGCTTTTCTATTTTTCCGACCAAAGTGGATAATTTCACATTTCTCCACATTATATTCCATTTGCCATGTTCTTGCCCACTTACTTAGCCTGTCTATATCCCCTTGAAGCCTCCTTGCATCCTCCTCACAACTTACATTCCCACCCAGCTTTGAATCATCAGCAAACTTGGATATATTACATTTGGTCCCCTCATCCAAATCATTGATTTCGGTTGTAAATAGCTGAGGCCCAAACACTGAACCTTGCGGTACCCCACTAGTTACAGCCTGTCAACCCGAAAATGACCCGTTTATTCCTACTCTCTGTTTTCTGTCCATTAACCAATCCTCAATCCATGCTAGTATATTACCCCCAATCCCATGAGCCCTAATTTTGTTTAATAACCTCTTGTGTGACACCTTATCGAATGCCTTCTGAAAATCCAAATACACCACATCCACTGATTCCCCCTTATCTATTCTGCTAGTTACAACCTCAAAAAACACTAACAGATTTGTCAAACACAATTTCCCTTCATAAATCAGGCCTCCATGTATTAAAAATAAAAATAAAAATAAAAATCCTGTTAAAATAGAGGCACACAACTTCCTTAAATGATTTCACCAACAGAACCATCTCCTGAGAGCAGATTGGTCGCCCACCCCCTGACTTACCACCGTTAAAACTGGAAGTGCGTGGGTTGGAGACGGGTTGAGGTCGAGTTGAGATTTTTAACCTCTTTACCTCCCATCTGCCCACAACTGGTAGCATAGTAGTTATATTACTGGACTAGTAACCCAGGGACGTGAGTTCAAATCTCAAGGCCACTGTGGAATTTAAATTCAGTTAAATAAATCTGGACTAAAAAGCTAGCCTCAATAATGGTGTCAATGAAACTACCGGATTGTTGTAAAAACCCATCTGGTTCACTAATGTCCTTTAGGGAAGGAAATCTGCCGTTCTTAACTGGTCTGGCCTATATGTTACATTAGACCCACAGCAATGTGGTTGACTCTTAACTGCGCTCTGAAATGGACTAACAAGTCACTCAGTTGTAACAAACCACAACAAAAAAATAATAATAATAAAACGGGACGGACCACCCGACATCGACTGAGGCACCAGCTTCAGATACGACAACGACACATGCTGCAAAGTCCTCCTCACTAACATCTAGGGACTTGTGCCAAAATTGGGTGTGCAGTCCCACAGACTAGTCAAGCAACAGCCTGACATAGTCATACTCACAGAATCATACCTTTCAGCAAATATCCCAGACTCTTCCATCACCATCAGCGGCACAGTCGTATATAGTTGGGAAGAAGTGGCCCTGGGAGTCCTCAACATTGATTCTGGACCCCATGAAGTCTCATGCCATGAGGTCAAGCATGGGCAAGGAAACCTCCTGCTGATTATCACCTACCGCCCTCCCTCAGCTAATGAATCAGTACATCTCCATATTGAACACCACTTGGAAGAAGCACTGAGGGTAGTAAGGGCACAGAATGTACTCTGGGTGGGGGACTTCAATGTCCATCACCAAGAGTGGCTCGACAACACCACTACTGACCGAGCTGGCCAAGTCCTGAATGAAATAGCTGCCAGACTGGGCCCGCAGCAGGTGGTGAGAGAACCAACACAAGGGAAAAATATACATGACCTCATCCTCACCAATCTACCTGTTGCAGATGCATCTGTCCATGACAGTATTGGTAGCAGTGACTGTTAGATCCGTGTACGTTGACGTTGTGTTTCCTTCAATAATGAGACAAGAGACTGCAGGGAACAATCAACAGGTGTTTACTGGATGAGGGTTACTCTAAAATTAACTGTACAGATCACTACTCAGGGTTTATATACAGGTGTGGTCACTGCTGGTACTACAGTATACAGGAGCTGTAAAAAGTAGTTCTCCCCGTAAAGGTACATACATTACAATTCCTCCCCTTTTAGATTAACAGTACCATAACATTCATTTAACAATTAAATATCAACTAATTACAATTAACACTTTTAACATGCAACATTAACTGAAAATAGTCTATTTATAAATTCAGTCTTTGGGGAGGCTTCCTGATCCTTTCTGGATAGCGCCTTTCCTGAGTGTCTTGCTCTTGGGGCGGAGGCGATTCTGGCCCCCTGTCGTCGGTTGGTTCATCAGCTTCCGATGCTACTGTTTCTGGGGTAGATGCTACCGGTATGTCGGGTTCATCACCAGGTACGTATGGGCGAGACATGAGGTTGACTCGTTCCTGTGACTCTAGGATCTGGTCAACATGGCGTCTCACAATGTTCTCCCCAACATCCACTGTGTACATTAGTGGCCCCTGCCGTGTGCATATCGTTCCTGGTTGCCATTTCTCTGTTCGGTAGTCGCAGGCCAAGACTGGTTGCTTTACATTGAAGCTCCTTGTCGGCTTCTCATTGATGTGCTGGAATTGCTTATTCTCAACATCTCTTCGTACATTTGGTCTGAGCAAATCCATACAAGATCTCAACCTTCGGTTAAAGAACATCATGGCCGGGGTCTGGTTGGTGACTGCATGTGTCGCATTTCTGTAGGCTAACAGGAAATTGTCCACCTTATGCTGCAGTGGAATGTCATCATCGCACATGGCCCTTACTGCTTTCTTAAAGGTTTGTACGAACCTCTCAGCCAATCCATTTGTGGCTGGATGATACGGGGCGGATGTGTAATGCTTTACCCCATTCCTTTTTGTTAGATCCATGATTCTGAGGGTATGCTGTTTTTCAATAACCACACGGATGCTGTAACTTAACAACAAACAGGTATTTACTGGAGGAGGGTAGTCTCAAGACAGGGGGGGTACAGAGGCATGTGCAAAGCTTATATACAGGTGTGGTCACTGCCGGTACTACAGTATACAGGAGCTGTAAAAGTAGTTCTGTCTTAAAGGCACATACACTACAATTCCTCCCCTTTTAGATTAGTAGTACCTCTAATATTCAAATAACAATTAACACTTTAACATGTACATTAAACAACAATAGTCCATTTATAGATTCAGTCTTTGGGGCGGCTTCCTGACCTTTTCGGGAAAGCGCCTTTCCTGAGGTTCTTGTTCTTGGTGCAGAGGCGATTCTGACCCCTTTTCATCGGGTAGTTCATCGGGTTCCACTGCTACTGGTTCTGAGGTAGATGCTACCGGTATGTCGGGTTCATCCCCAGATACTCGAGGCATGCGGTTGACGCGTTCCTGTGACGCTAAGATCTGATCGACGTGGCGTCTCACAATGTTCTCCCCGACATCCACTGTGTACATTAATGGTCCCTGCCTTGTGCATATCGTTCCGGGTTGCCATTTCTCTGTTCGATAGTCACAGGCCAAGACTGGTTGCCCTACATTGAAGCTCCTTGTCGGCTTCTCATTGATGTGCTGGAATTGTTTGTCCTCAACATTTCTTTGCACATTTGGTCTGAGCAAGTCCAGACGAGATCTCAACCTTCGGTTAAAGAACATCATGGCCGGGGTCTGGTTGGTAACTGCATGTGTCGCGTTTCGGTAGGCTAATAAGAAATTGTCCATCGTATGCTGTAGTGGAATTTCATCGTCGCCCATGGCCTTTATCGCCTTCTTAAAGGTTTGTACGAACCTCTCAGCCAATCCATTTGTGGCTGCATGATACGGGGCGGATGTGTAATGCCTTACCCCATTCCTTCTCATAAATTTTTGAAACTCGTCGGACACAAACTGTGGTCCATTATCACAGCAAATCTGCTCTGGCAAACCGTTTCTGGCAAATATGGTCCATAGGACTGCAATCGTTTTCTCTGTAGTGGTTGAAGACATTTTTATCACCTCAGGCCACTTTGAATGAGCATCCACTGCTATTAAGAACATTGAGTCCACGAATGGACCAGCAAAATCAATATGCACCTGTTGCCATGGAGAGGAGGGCCACTCCCATGGGTGTAGAGGGGCATGTGGTGGTGCATTTTGGACCTTCTGGCATCCTAAGCAGCTCTTAGTTAGGTCTTCGATTTGTTGATCGATTCCCGGCCACCACACATAAGCCCTAGCAAGGCTTTTCATTTTCACTCCCCCCAGATGACATTCATGTAGCTCATTTAGCACTCTCTCCCTTAACTTGGGTGGAATCACCACTCTGGATCCACACATCACTGTCCCCTGGCATACTGACAGCTGTTCTCTTCTGGATGAGAATGCTGGCAACAGTGAGTCACCATGTGTTGGCCATCCCCTCACCGTCAAATCATATACCCGAGACAGCGTTGGATCATTGCGGGTCTCCTTCTCTATATCCGCGTTTGTTACTGGCAATCGTTCAATTATTGACGAATAAAATATCTCGATAGGGTCCACTGCTGGTGCTTCCTCCACAGTAGGCAGTGGCAGGCGCGATAGCCCATCAGCGTTCCCATGCTGTTTCGTGCCTTTATATTCTATGTCATATTGATTCGCCCCCAGAGACAGGGACCATCTTTGTAACCGTTGTGCAGTCATCACTGGAATGCCCTTCTTAGGATTAAAGATGGAGACAAGTGGTTGGTGGTCAGTCAGCAAGGTGAACTTCTGCCCATGCAGATAGTGGTTGAATTTTTTTACTCCCCATACTAGGCTGAGGGCCTCCCTGTCAATCTGGGCGTAGTTGCGCTCGGCTGAGGTTAGTGACCGAGACGCAAAGGCTACTGGCCTCTCCAACCCGTCTGGGAATTTGTGCGACAGCACCGCTCCAATACCATAGGGTGATGCATCACATGCCAAACGAATTGGTAGTGCTGGGTTGAAATGGGCCAACACCTCTTTTGATGTGATCAATTCTTTACACTTCTGGAAAGCTCATCTACGTTCGTCATCCCACTTCCATGGTACCCCTGTTTGCAGTAGGGTGTTCAGTGGGTGTAATACCGTGGACAAATTTGGTAAGAACTTGTGGTAGTAGTTTACCAACCCGAGGAACGACCTCAGTTGTGACACATTTTCCGGTGCTGGAGCCTTGACTACTGCCTCAATCTTGTCAGGGGACTTATGTAACCCCTCTTCATTGATGACGTGGCCACAATACGAGATCTGTTTCTGGAAAAACTCGCACTTGTGGCGATTAGCTCGTAGCCCATACTCCTTTAATCTGGTGAGCACCTTCTCCAAGTTGGCGAGGTGATCACTGTCATTTTCGCCCGTGACCAAGATGTCGTCCAAATAACACTGGGTCCCTGGAATCCCTTGCAGGACCTGATCCATCGCCCTTTGCCAGATAGCCGGAGCCGAGGCTACTCCGAACACCAGCCGGTTGTATTGATAGAGACCTTTATGAGTGTTAATCGTAAGGTATTGTTTCGAAGCTTCTTCTACCTCCATTTGCAAGTATGCCTGGGCTAGATCAATTTTGGTGAAGCATTTACCTCCAGATAGCGAGGCGAAAATATCCTCAATTCGTGGAAGCGGATATTGTACCGTGTGAAGGACTGGGTTCTGTTGTGTATGTACCTTTAAGGGAATAACTGGTCTTAGACTGCAGTACCGGCAGTGACCACCCCTGTATAAAAGGCCCTAGCAGGCTTCTTTAGTTTCAGTTTCAAGCTGCCTCTTGTTCAGTAAAGTACCTGTTAAACTGTTCTCCCGAAGTCCGTGTATTATTGAGGCGCGGACTTTACAGTGGCGACGAGTAAGTTCGAACTCACCTGCAGTGTGGCATCATCTCACGGGGATCTCGCCTGAAAGGAAGGTCCTGGAAGGTCGTAGTCTGAGCAACGGGCGTCGCCCGAGGGCAACCGCCCGAAGAATCCATCGGTGCTTGGAGAATTGCGGGAGAGGCTGTGGTTCCAGCGAATCGTGCTGGTAGCAGGTAGCGCGCTGACCCTTCCGGACTGCGGCGGGCTCAAGCTCGATCGAGTGGCTCTACAAATCGGGCCGCGCAGCGTCGCCGGGAAAAGAAAACAAGAGAGAGAGGGTGGAGCGCACAGGGCGCGGTCGGTGCTCGAGAACAGGACAGCAGAGAGGAACTAAACGGGGGGGGAAGGAAATAATAATAATAATAATAATAATTCAACTTTATTGTCATTGCACAAGTACATGAACAACGAAATGTGATCTTGCAAGCTCCCATGACTGGGAGAAGCAAAGCCGCCATTCCATTTCCACCATTCCTCCTGTCCGACCTTCAGCCCAACGCCCGGGCCTGCTCACCAGCCGCTCCTCCTTCCGTGACCTTCTCACCAACCGCTCCTCCTTGGGGCTCCTTCCGTGACCTTCTGTACCTGGTCTTCCCTGATGGTCACCCCTCCAGGTACTAACCAGGCCTGGCTCTAGCTTAGCTTCCAAGCCTTGCCAGTGACCCTGTCCCTAGTCCCAGGAACAGGGAACAAGCGAGGCGCGCCGAAGCTGTGGGTCACCGCCATTACCCCGTAGAATGCTAGGAGCCGCGTGGCAGTAAGGGGAAGAAGCAAAAGCGCGGGAGGCGCCATTTTATCCCGTTGGGGAAGAAGCAAAAGCGCGGGAGGCACCATTTTATTCCATTGGGGAAGAAGCAAAAGCGCGGGAGGCGCCATTTTAAATCGCCCAAGATGCCGAAAAGTGGCAGTATCACTGCTTTCGACAACGAGGTAGAAGACTGGACCACGTATGTGGAAAGAATTGAAGTGTACTGCAAGGCAAAGGAGGTAGCTGATGGAAAGAGGGCGTCGGTATTATTAAATCTGATGGGTGCGAGTACGTACGGCCTATTGCGGAATTTAATTACCCCAGCTAAACCAATGGACAAAAGTTTTGAGATTGTTCATATCTTACAGGAACATCTAAGCCCTACACCACTGCTGATAGCAGAAAGATTCAAGTTCCATAAAAGAAACCAGCACAAAGATGAGAGCAATGCTGACTATCTTACGGAACTACGCAAGTTATCGAAGCACTGCCAGTTCGGAGCAGGACTGGCAGACACCTTACGGGATAAGTTTGTCTGCGGGCTCCAGAGTGAAGGAACCCAGAAACGACTACTTTCAAAAAAGGACCTGACGCTAGAACAGGCTTTCAGCGTGGCAGTATCCTACGAAGCAGCAGCACGGGGAGCTGCGGAAATACAACAGAAACCACAAGAATACAGCGCTAATGAAATGGCGTATGGAGCCGAAAAGTGCTATCGCTGCGGCAGAATAACCCATGAGCAGAAGGACTGCTGGTTTAAAGACAAAATATGTAGGCAATGCGGGAAAATGGGACATATAGCAAGAGTCTGCAGGTCGGGAAAGAAGACCAACACGACAAGAACTACTAAGGAACAGTACAGGAAAGTAAAGAAACTGACAGATAGTAGTTCAGAAGATCAGGAGAGTGATAAGGACTCTGGGAGCAGGTGACTAAGTTGTTTAAAGTTACACAACGTGATCGCAAAAGAAGATCACCGAACCATTTGGGTCACCCTCATGATAGCAGGGTCCCCAGTGAAGATGGAATTGGACACAGGATCAGCCCTAACTGTCATGAATCGACGGGACTATGAGTGGCTATTCTCACACATACCCTTAAAGGACACGTCCATTGTATTGAAGACATACACGGGGCAAAAGGTCTACCCCAGAGGAAAAATAAGGGTGCGAGTTGAATATAACGGAAAGGAAACACAGAAACTATACATGTATATACTACGAGATGGAGGACCACCATTATTGGGACGTGAATGGATCCGAAGACTACAATTTAATTGGCATTCCATTCTGGCACTAACTGTGACTGACAAAAAAGATGATGACGTCGCACCTGGACATCTGTCACAAATTCTATCTGACGCGGAAGAGGTGTTCCAACAAGGACTTGGGACTCTAAAAGGAGTAAAGGCAACCATAAAGATTGAGGATAAAGCAACCCCAAAATTTTTCAAGGCCAGACCGGTGCCATACGCGATACGCCCAGCTGTGGAAGCTGAACTGGAGAGTGGAGCGTTCGGGGGTGCTGTCTAAGGTGGACTGGAGCGAGTGGGCCACACCCACCGTTCCTGTAATGAAGAAAGCATTGAGCAGCACGCCTGGGGAGCAAAGGAAGGTTCTCATCTGTGGGGACTTCAAGGTGACTGTGAACCCAGTCCTGCACACAGTACAGTATCCGCTTCCGCGGATAGAAGATATTTTCGCCTCACTATCTGGAGGGAAACGTTTTACAGAGATTGACCTGGCTCAAGCGTATCTACAAATGGAGGTGGAAGAAGCATCTAGGAAATACCTCATGATAAACACTCACAAAGGCCTTTACCAGCACAATCGACTGGTATTTGGGGTAGCATCGGCCCCGGCTATGTGGCAGAGGGCAATGGAACAAGTCCTGCAAGGGATCCCGGGGACCCAGTGTTATTTGGACAACATCCTGATTACGGGCGAAAATGACAATGAACACCTTGCCAACCTGGAACAGGTGCTCACGAGATTGCAGGAATATGGGCTACGAGCCAACCGTCCAAAATGCGAGTTCTTCAGGAGACAAATCCCGTATTGTGGCCACATGATTGATGAGGAAGTGTTGCATAAGTCGCCGGACAAGATTGAGGCTGTAGTCAAGGCTCCAGCACCAGAAAATGTGTCGCAACTGAGGTCGTTCCTCGGGTTGGTGAACTACTACCATAAGTTCTTGCCGAATTTATCTACAATTCTGCACCCACTGAACGCCCTCCTTCAAACTGGTGTAACATGGAAATGGAGTGATGAGTGTAAGCGTGCCTTTCAGGAATGTAAATGCCAAATCACTTCAAAAGAAGTATTGGCCCACTACAACCCAACACTACCGATTCGGTTGGCATGTGATCCGTCACCTTACGGCATTGGAGCGGTGCTGTCACACAAATTCCGTGACGGTTCAGAGAGGCCAATAGCCTTTGCATCGCGCTCGCTAACCTCAGCCGAGCGTAACTACGCCCAGATTGACAGGGAGGCCCTCAGCCTGGTGCGGGGGGTGAAGAAGTTCAATCACTATCAGCACGGGCAGAAATTCACCCTACTGACTGATCATCAACCCCTGGTCTCAATTTTTAACCCAAAGAAGGGCGTTCCGGTTGTTGTGTACGTCCCTTTAAGGGAATAACTGGTCTCAGACTGCAGTACCGGCAGTGACCACCCCTGTATAAAAGGCCCTAGCACGCTTCTGTAGTTTCAGTTTCCAGATTGTCTCCATTCAGTAAAGACTTGTTAAACCAACTCCTGCATTCCGTGTCTCCATTAACACACGGATTTAATACTGGCGACGAGTAAGAAACAAACTTACCTGCAACTCGGCAGCACCTCAGACGACGTTATTGAAGGTCGAAGCCAGAAGAAAAAAATATATATATAATCCAAAGAAACTCGAGAAATGGGCTGTCGACCGTGGGCAACCGCCGTCCAAATCATCAGATTGAAAACTTGCAGGAGAGACTGTCAAGAGCCAGTCTGTGGTTTCCCAGCTAATCGGGCTGGTGGCAGGTAGTGCACTGATCCTTCCTGGGCTGCGGCGGGCTAGAGCTCGATCGGGTGGCTCTGCAATGGGGCCGGGCAGCGAGTCGGGAAGCAAAGAGAGAGAGAGAGGGTGGAGCACACAGTGCGCGGCCGGTGCTTCGCAGCCGGGCAGCGTTCGGACCTAAGAAGAGGGAGGGAAGTGTCCCAGAGGGTCCGCTCCACGACGGGAACGGTTATAAATAAAAATACCGCGGAGAGTGGCGTTGACAGCAGCGGCAGCGGGGGGAAAGCGCGGGAGGCGCCATCTTAACTCGGCGGGGAAGAAGGAAAAGCGCGGGAGGCACCATTTTGATCCATCGGGGACGGAGGAAAAGCGCGGGAGACGCCATCTTAGATTTTCAAGATGCCAAAGACTGGCGATATCACTGCCTTCGATAATGCAATAGAAGACTGAACCACGTATGTGGAAAGAGTCGAGGTATATTGCGAGGCAAACGAAATAGCCGAGGAGAAAAAGGCATCGGTATTGCTAAATTTAATGGGCGCAAGAACGTACGGCCTATTGCGGGACCTGATTACTCCAGCCAAACCGAAGGCGAAGAGTTTTAACGAAATTGTTGCTATCCTACAGGAACACCTAAATCCTACACCGCTGCTGATAGCAGAAAGATTTGAATTCCACAGGAAAAATCAGAATAAAAATGAGAGCAATGCTGATTACCTTACGGAATTACGCAAGCTATCAAAGCACTGCCAGTTCGGAGCAGGACTGGCAGATACCTTACGGGACAAATTTGTCTGTGGACTCCTGAGTGAAGGAACCCAGAAGAGGTTACTCGCAGAGAAAGAGCTGACGCTAGATAAGGCTTTCAGCATGGCAGTATCGTACGAAGCAGCAGCAAGGGGAGCTGCAGAAATACAACAAAAGCCACAGGAATACGGCACCCACGAAATGACACGGGGATTTGCAAAATGTTATCGCTGCGGCAGAACAAACCATGACCAGAAGGACTGCTGGTCCAAGGACAAAATATGCAGGCAATGCGGAAAGATGGGACACATTGCACAAGTTTGCAGGTCTGAGAAGAAGACCAACGACAATAAAAAGGCTACTAAGGAACCGTACAGGAAAGCACAAAAGCTGACGGACAGTAGTTCCGAAGACCAGATGAGCGATAGTGAATCTGGGAACAAGAGACTAAGCTGTCTCAAACTTCACAACGTAATCGCAAAAGAGGATCACCGAACCATTTGGGTCACCCTCACGATAGCAGGGTCCCAAGTCAAAATGGAGTTGGATACAGGATCAGCTCTAACCGTCATGAATCGACGAGACTACGAGCGGCTATTCTCACACATACCCTTGAGAGAGACAGCCATTGTCTTGAGGACGTATACGGGGCAAAAAGTATACCCCAGAGGAAAAATAAGGGTGCCTGTCGAATACAATGGCAAGAAAATACAGAAATTGTATCTCTACATTCTGCAAGATGGTGGACCACCGTTATTGGGACGTGAATGGATCAGAAAGATAAGTTTAAACTGGCACTCCATTCAGGCACTGACGGTGGCTGGTAAAAAGGATGACGACGTCACTCCTGAACGATTGTCAACAATCTTAGCTGACGCCAAAGAGGTATTTCAACAAGAACTGGGCACTCTTAAAGGCGTAACCGCCTCGATAAAAATAGAGGAGAATGCAATTCCCAAGTTTTTCAAAGCAAGACCGGTACCATATGCAATTCGCCCAGCCGATGAGGCAGAGCTGGAGAATCTGGAGAATGCAGGCATGTTATCTAAGGTAGACTGGAGCGAGTGGGCGACACCCATCGTTCCTGTCATGAAGAAAATGTTAAACAATAAGTCTGAGGAGCCAAGGAAGGTTCGCATCTGTGGGGACTTCAAGGTGACAGTGAACCCAGTCCTTCACACAGTACAATATCCTCTTCCAAGGATAGAAGATATCTTCACCTCACTATCTGGAGGGAAGCGTTTTACAAAAATTGACCTAGCACAAGCATATTTGCAGATGGAGGTTGAAGAATCCTCTAGGAAGTATCTCACGATAAACACTCACAAAGGTCTTTACCAGTATAATCGACTGGTATTCGGAGTAGCATCAGCTCCGGCGATATAGCAAAGAGCGATGGAACAAGTCCTGCAAGGGATTCCGAGGACTCAGTGTTGCTTCGATGACATCCTAGTGACAGGTGAAGATGACAGTGAACACCTTGCCAACCTAGAGCAGGTGCTCACTAGACTACGTGAACATTGGCTACGAGCCAATCGCCCCAAATGCGAGTTTTTTAAGAAACAGATATCGTATTGTGGCCACGTGATTGATGAAGAGGGGTTGCATAAGTCCCCTGACAAAATTGAAGCGGTAGTTAAGGCTCCAGCGCCTGAAAATGTGTCGCAACTGAGGTCATTCCTCGGATTGGTGAATTACTACCATAAGTTTTTGCCAAATTTGTCCACAATTCTGCATCCACTGAACGCCCTACTACGAACGGGAGTAGCATGGAAATGGAGCAATGAATGTAAGCGGGCCTTTCAGAAGAGTAAGGGCCTAATCACTTCAAGAGAAGTATTGGCTCACTACAACCCATCACTACCGATAAGACTGGCGTGTGATGCGTCTCCCTACGGCATTGGGGCGGTACTGTCACATAAATTCCTTGATGGTTCTGAGAGGCCGATAGCTTTTGCGTCACGCTTGTTAACTTCAGCCGAGCGTAACTACGCCCAGATTGACAGAGAGGCCCTCAGCCTGGTGTGGGGGGTGAAGAAGATCAATCACTACCTGCACGGTCAGAAATTTACTCTACTAACTGATCATCAACCTCTCGTCTCCATTTTCAACCCTCAGAAGGGCGTACCGATAATGACGGCACAACGGCTACAGAGGTGGTCCCTTTTCCTTGGGGCACACCAATATGACATCGAGTACAAAGGAACTAAACAGCATGGGAATGCTGATGGATTGTCGCGCCTACCGTTGCCGACGGTGGAAGAAGAACTGGCAGTGGATCCAGTGGAGTTATTCCACTCGACTATTGTCGAATGTTTCCCTGTGACGAATGCAAACATAGAAAAGGAAACACGAAATGAACCGACACTCTCCTGGGCCTATGATTTAACGGTGAAGGGATGGCCAGCACATGGCGAACCACCGCTGCCAGCATTCTCGCCGAGAAGAGAACAGCTGTCAGTGTGCAGAGGAACCTTGATGTGTGGATCCAGAGTAGTAATTCCACCCAAATTGAAGGGTAGAGTGCTCAATGTGCTTCATGAGGGTCATCTGGGAGGGGTAAAAATGAAGAACTTAGCCAGAGCGTTTGTGTGGTGGCCGGGAATCGATAGAGAAATCGAAGAGATGGCCAAGAGCTGTACAGGATGCCAGCAGGTCCAAAACGCCCCACCACAAGCCCCTCTACATCCATGGGAGTGGCCCTCATCTCCATGGCAAAGGGTGCACATTGATTTTGCTGGTCCCTTTCTGGACTCGATGTTTTTAATTGCGGTGGATGCACATTCAAAGTGGCCAGAGGTAATAAAAATGTCCTCAACCACCACAGAAAAAACTATCACAGTCTTACGAACCATATTCGCCAGGAATGGGCTGCCTGAACAGATTTGCTCTGACAATGGACCACAGTTTGTGTCTGAAGAGTTCCGGAGGTTCTTAAAGAACAATGGTGTTAAGCATTACACATCCGCCCCATATCATCCAGCCACTAATGGATTGGCCGAGAGGTTTGTTCAAACATTCAAGAAGGCTGTCAAGGCAATGTGTAATGAAGATATACCCCTACAACACAAGGTGGATAACTTCTTGTTTGCCTACCGGAATGCGACACATGCGGTTACCAACCAAACTCCAGCCATGATGTTCTTCAATCGAAGACTACGATGCCGCTTGGATTTGGTTAAGCCAAACGTCAGAAGAGATGTGGAGAACAGGCAGTTTCAGAATATGAATGAAAGGCCGACCAGGAGTTTTAAGATAGGTCAACCAGTTTTGGCCCGGGACTACCGCACAGAGAAATGGCAGCCAGGAACGATCTATACACGGCAAGGACCTCTAATGTATACCATGGACGTTGGAGAGAGCATTGTAAGACGCCATGCTGACCAGATTCTAGAGTCACTGGAAAACCTCAACTCCACACCACGATCTGATACACCTGGCGATGAAACCAAAGTACCAATTGCATCTACCGCAGAATCGGTGATATTGGAAGCAGACGAACCAAACAACGACATTGATCCCGACTCAACCTTGCCAGAAGAACTTGATATCCCAAAGAGGCGTTATCCTGACAGAATCAGGAAGCCTCCTCAAAGACTGAACTTATAATTGCTTAACTTCAACTAATGTATCTAGCAACCGTAATTGTAATTGTAATTAGTTATTATTTAGTTGTTAAATGAATGTTATGTACTGTTTATCTAAAAGGGGAGGAGTTGTTTTGTATGTCCCTTTAAGGGAATAACTTGTCTCAGACTGCAGTACCGGCAGTGGCCACCCCTGTATAAAAGGCCCTAGCACACTTCTGTAGTTTCAGTTTCCAGATTGTCTCCATTCAGTAAAGACTTGTTAAACCAACTCCTGCATTCCGTGTCTCCATTAACACACGGATTTAATACCGGTGATGACGGCGCAACGGCTGCAAAGATGGTCACTTTTTCTAGGGACACATCAGTATGACATAGAGTACAAAGGTACGAAACAACATGGAAACGCTGATGGGCTGTCGCGCCTACCGTTGCCTACGGCGGAAGAAGCACCTGCAGTGGACCCGGTGGAGATATTCCATGCGACCATAGTCGAATGTTTGCCTGTTACAAACGCAAGTATTGAGAAGGAAACCCGAAATGACCCGACACTCTCTCGGGTCTATGATTTGACGGTGAAGGGATGGCCAGCATATGGCGACTCACTGTTGCCAGCATTCTCGCCAAAGAGGGAACAGCTGTCAGTGTGCCGGGGAACCTTGATGTGTGAATCCCGAGTGGTAATTCCACCCAAGTTGAGAGATAGAGTACTCAATGAGGTTCACGAGGGTCATCTGGGAGGGGTAAAAATGAAGAGTCTAGCCAGGGCGTTTGTGTGGTGGCCGGGAATCGATAAAGAAATCGAGGATATGACCAAGAGATGCACAGGAAGCCAGAAGGTCCAAAACGCTCCACCACAGGCCCCGCTACATCCATGGGAGTGGCCCTCACCTCCATGGCAACGGGTACACATTGATTTCGCTGGTCCATTTATGGACTCAATGTTTCTAATCGCTGTGGACGCCCATTCGAAATGGCCAGAGGTCATTAAAATGTCCTCCACCACCACGGAGAAAACTATTGCAGTCCTAAGGACCATCTTCGCCAGGAATGGGTTGCCAGAACAGATCTGTTCCGACAATGGCCCACAGTTTGTGTCTGAGGATTTCCGGAGGTTCCTGAAGAATAATGGGGTGAAACATTACACATCTGCCCCATATCATCCAGCCACAAATGGATTGGCTAAGAGGTTTGTTCAGACCTTTAAAAAGGCCATAAAGGCAATGTATAATGATGACATACCACTGCAACACAAGGCGGATAACTTCCTGTTTGCTTACCGGAATGCGACACATGCAGTAACCAACCAATCTCCAGCCGTACTGTTTTTCAACCGGAGACTAAGATGTCGCTTGGATTTGCTCAAACCAAACATAAGACGAGATGTTGAGGATAAGCAGTTCCAGCACATAAATGAGAAGCCAACCAGGAGCTTCAAGATAGGGCAACCAGTCTTGGCCCGCGACTACCGAACAGAAAAATGGCAGCCAGGCACGATATGCACACAGCAGGGACCACTAATGTATACAGTGGACGTTGGAGAGAGCATCGTGAGACGCCATGCTGACCAGATTCTAGAGTCACAGGAACAAGCCAAACCTGTACCACAAGCATGTGCACCTGGTAATGAGCCCAAAGTACAGATTGCGTCTACCTCAGAAGCAGGGGTATTGGAAGCTGACGAACCAACCAATGACAATGAGCCAGAATTGACTCCACCGCCAGAACAGGATACTCGAGAAAGGCACTATCCAGTCCGGATCAGGAAGCCTCCTCAAAGACTGAACTTATAAATGACTATTTCAGTTGACGTATATATTACTGAGAAAATTGTAATTGTAATTAGTTATTATTTAGTTGTTAAATGAATGTTATGTACTGTTTATCTAAAAGGGGAGGAACTGTGTATGTACCTTTAAGGGAATAACTGGTCTTAGACTGCATTACCGGCAGTGACCACCCCTGTATAAAAGGCCCTAGCAGGCTTCTGTAGTTTCAGTTTCAAGCTGCCTCTTGTTCAGTAAAGTACCTGTTAAACTGTTCTCCCGAAGTCCGTGTATTATTGAGGCGTGGACTTTACAGGTTCACTGTCACCTTAAAATCCCCACAGATGCGGACCATCTTTGGTTCCCCAGGCGTATTACTCAATGACCTCTTCATTACAGGAACGATGGGTGTAGCCCACTCGCTCCAGTCCACTTTGGACAGTACTCCTGAACGTTCCAACCCTTCCAGCTCTGCTTCAACAGCTGGTCTGATCGCATAAGGCACTGGTCTGGCCTTAAGAAACTTTGGCCTTGCATTTTCCTCTATTTTAATCGTTGCTGTTATGCCTTTTAGTGTTCCTAGTCCCTCCTGGAATACTTCTTTTGCGTCAGTTAGCATTTTTGACAGTCGTCCAGGTGTGACGTCGTCATCCTTTTTGGCCTCAACCTTCAGTGCCTGTATGGAATGCCAATCTAATTGTATCTTCCGGATCCATTCACGTCCTAGCAGTGGTGGTCCTCCATCTGGCAATACATATATATCCATTTTAGGTATTTCCTGGCCTTTATATATCACTTTCACCCTTATTTTTCCTTTGGGGTAGACTTTTTGCCCCGTATACATCTTCAAGACAATCTCTGTAGCTTTCAAGCGTATATGTGAAAATAGCCGCTTGTAGTCCCTTTGGTTTATGACTGTTAGGGCTGATCCTGTGTCCAATTCCATTATCACTTGGACTCCGTCTATCTTGAGTGTAACCCAGATAGTCTGGTGATCCTCCATTTCGGTTACCTTATGTAGTTTCAGACAACCCAGCTCCTTGCTTCCGGAGTCTGTGTCACTTTTCTGTTCGTCTGAACCACTGTCCATCACCTGGTGTACCTTTTTGTACTTCTCCTGTGGAGATTTTTTACTGTTGGTTTTCTTCCCAGACCTGCAGACTCTTGCTATGTGTCCTGCTTTCCCACACTGTCTGCACACTTGGTCCTTGAACCAACAATCCTTCTGGTCATGTGTTGTTCTGCCGCAGCGATAGCACTTCCCTGTTCCATAGGACATTTCATTGGTGCCATATTCTTGCGGTCTCCGTTGTATCTCTGCAGCGCCCCTTGCGGCTGCTTTGTGTGATACTGCCATACTGAAAGCTTTGTCCAGCGTAAGGTCCTTTTCTGATAGAAGCCATTTCTGGGTTCCTTCACTTTGTAGCCCACACACAAACTTGTCCCTTAACGTATCTGCTAGTCCCGCTCCAAACTGGTAGTGTTTCGATAGCTTGCGCAGTTCCGTTAGATACTCAGCATTGCTTTCGTCTTTGTGTTGGTTCCTTTTATGGAACTTAATTCGTTCTGCTATCAGCAGCGGTGTGGGGTTTAAGTGGTCCTGTAGGATTTCTACTATGCTTTCGAAATTCTTGTTCACCGGCTTCTCTGGGGCTATTAGATTTCGCAGTAACCCATAAGTTTTTGCACCCATGGAATTTAACAAAACCAGTGCTTTATTAGCATCTGGCACTTCATTCGCCCTGCAGTACACCTCAATATGTTCCACATATGTCGCCCAATCTTCGACTTCATTGTCGAACGTAGAGATACTGCCACTCTTCGGCATCCCTGGGTGTGAGTTAACTGTCAAAAATGGCATCTCCCGCGCTTCCCCTTCTTCTCTGCTGGCACAAAATGGCGTCTCCCATGCTTTCCTTCCTTCGAATCGACACTCGTCGCCACTGTTAGATCCGTGATTCTGAGGGTATGCTGTTTTTCAATAACCACACGGATGCTGTAACTTAACAACAAACAGCTATTTACTGGAGGAGGGTAATCTCATGATGGGGGGGTACAGAGGCATGCGCAAAGCTTATATACAGGTGTGGTCACTGCCGGTACTACAGTATACAGGAGCTGTAAAAGTAGTTCTGTCTTAAAGGCACATACACTACACTTTTCATAAATCTTCGAAACTCCTCGGACACAAACTGTGGTCCGTTATCAAAGCAAATCTGTTCTGGCAAGCCGTTCCTGGCAAATATGTTCCGTAGTGTTAAGTATGTGTATTGTATTGAACAATTAACACAAAGACTTAAACGTATAACTCAAACAGGTCTTTACTGGTTGGAGGTAGGGACTGCACGTAGGTCTTTACTTCATGCCCACAGGCGGGAACTGAGGGGAGATCAGTACCCACAGTACTATTTATACCCCTATGGCCAGGAGTGGTACTGCGTATCCCTACGCCCTACAAGTAGTGCAGTCCTGTCCGTAGGTTTAAAGTAGCACACATATTACATACACAACATTCCTCCCTTCTTAGCTTTACAGTCATCTCCCCATTTAACATAACGTAATAACATATATACATATATAACTTCAGGTTTACATAACAGAATAACATAGATACATAGATAACTTCATGTCAAAACAGATCACAGATTCAGTCTCTGCGGAAAACAGTTCACAGATTCAATCTCTGCGGAAAATAGTTCACAGATTCAGTCTCTGTGGTGTAGTCGGTTCACGTTGCTGGAGTGACTCATTCAATAGTCCTTCCATGGATTTAACAGCTTGAACTTCCGAACTGATTTGGCTCCGTTCGGAGGGACCACGTGTGTGATCTGGTAGGGGTGATAATGGTTCAGATGGTTATCATCTTCTGCTTCGTCTTTTCCTTTTCTGCTTCTTAGAGACTCTCTGGGCTCCACTGTCAGCTGCCAGCTGCATGCGCAGTTCCTCCTTCTCTTCCTCCTTTTTCCGTAGTAGAGCCACCTTCTCCCGATGTTCCGTAGACCTTCGGTGCTCCTCCATGATTTCTGTATGGTGGGAGTCGAAGTTACAAGTTGGGCAGGACAGGACATAGTAATATTCGGTGTCGTCCTGATCTAGGCCAGCGAGAGGGTCTTCTATTTCCTCCATACCCAGCTGGGCGTTAGCCAGCTTTTGTTCCAAGTCCAGACATCTTTCCTGAAGAGACTTCTTCATGCGTACCTCTTCATCCAGCTTTTTCTGGGCTTTCAGCAAGTCGTTTACTAATGACCTCATTTGAGATTTTACTACTTCAACTTCTTTTGGAGATTGATTGATCGGACTATTCAATCCCTCTACCGGAGCAGCTGTTTCAGCGGTCTATTGTTCTACGTTGACGTGAGTCAGCGTACTTTTGGCATCCAAGGGCTGCTCTGTTGCAGTCATCTCAGTCTGTGTTGCCACCTCAGCTCTTCCAATAACCTTTGAGAGCTCCGAACCCCTTTCGTTTGAATATTGAAGTTTGTGTTCAAGTTTTTCCCATTTCAGAGTCCTGTCCTTCAGCATATGCAGGAGTTGGCTGACCGTGAACTCCTCTGACATCAGACGTTTTGTGTGCTCCTGCTCCATTTGCTCCAGCAGCTGCTTCTGTTGTCTTTCCAGATGTTCCCACTCTATATCAAAGAACTCTTTCGTCGCATTCATCTCTTGCTCAAAACGACGAATCATTTGTTCTAATTGCTGTTGCAGTTTGAAATGGAGTTGAGTTCGAGCCCGGTGTCCCTCAGAAATGTGCATGTCAGCAGACTGGACAGACTCAGAATTCTCTATCTCAGTGGAATTCTGTGCTGAAACTTTGTCTTTTGCACACGGGTTGGTCTTACCATCATCAGTTCCAGAGTCTGAGTTGATTATGTTCACCGAGTTCTCACTCGTTATTGTTTGTAGGAAATGCCAGTCGATATTCATTTTCCTAATCCACTCCCGTCCTAGTAGTGGAGGACCTCCTTCAGATAGTACATATAAGTCCATTATTTGACTTCCTTCGCCCTTGTTGGCCACTGCAACCTTTATTGTCCCGATGGGGTACACTCTCTGCCCCGTGTAGGTTGTCAGTATAATCTCCGTATCCTGTAGGGGAATATGTTGGAATAACCTTCTGTAATCTTTCTTATTCATGACCGACAATGCCGATCCAGTGTCCAATTCCATTTTTACTTGGACTCCTTCTATCTGAAGAGTAACCCAAATTGTCTGGAGGTCTGCACCCTTACCAACGTTGAGTACCCTTAAGCTAGCCAGTTCACTACTGCTAGCGTCTGAATCGGACTCCTGTTCAGCCACCTTGTGTACCTTTGCGTATTTCCCTTGCGGTGACTTCTTGTTGCTGGTCTTCTTCCCTGACCTGCATACTCTAGCTATATGTCCAAGCCTACCACATGTTCTACATTCTTGGTTTTTAAACCAACACTGGTTCTGATCATGCGTTGTCTTTCCACAACGATAACATTTGCCAGAACTCACACCCAATTTGTGTGCACTGAGCTCCGGTGACCGTAGCTGCATTACTGCCGTGCCTCTCGCTGCGGCTTCGTGTGCTGCTGCCATAGTGACCGCCTTCTCAAGCGTCAGCTCATTCTCCTCGAGCAGTCGCTTTTGTGTATCCTGTTTAAATAAACCACACACAAATTTGTCTCGTAGTGCATCTGTCAGTCCCGTTCCAAACTGGCAATATTTCGCTAATTTACGCAATTCCAGCAAATATTCAGCATTGCTTTCATGCTGTAGCTGCCTTCTGTCGTAAAATTTAAATCGTTCCGCTAGCATCAGCGGCGTGGGGTTTAGATGATCTTTCAGGACAGTAACAATCTCATCGAACGTCTTATCCGCCGGTTCATCTGGTGATAACAGGTGTTTCAATTGCCCGTATGTCTTCGCAGCCATTAAATTTAATAATGTTAGAGCTTTATCTTGGTCACGAATTTTATTGGCCTTACAATAATTTTTTACTCTTTCAACATATATGGCCCAATCTTCGAGGTCACTATCAAAGGTGCTAATATTCCCGTGTTTAGGCATTGTAGATTTGCAATTTCTCAGATTTTATTTTCTTTACTTGTAATCAAAGATGGCGGTTTCCCGCTCTTGCCGTTGTCCTCCGCCCACAAAATGGCGGTTTTCCCGCGCTTGGCGGTCTTCACCCGTCCCCCGACGCCGTCTCCCTTCAGCCCCGAGTGCGGCCCTTATCTTCGCCGCGATCGCCCGAGTGCGGCCCTTATCAGCGGATGCGATCGCTGGATCGCGAAGTGGCTCCCGACCGAAGCGGCTCTCGGCCCTTATCTTCTGTGCGATCGATAGCCCGCGCTGTGCACCGCGGCTCTCGCACCTTGAGCTTCTGCAGCCGCCGCGCCTTTCAGTCCGAGTGCGGCCCTTATCTTTGGTCCCGATCGCTGGCCCGCGCTGCGCCTCGCACTTGAAAGCAGCCCGGCCTTATCTCCGATCGCGATCGATGGCCCTTATCTCCTCCAACTTCCCCAGCCCTGTCTTTGCAGCCAACGCTGCACGGCTTACCCCACCACCTAGGTTGAACAAGGAAACTGCAGAAAGACTTCTGTCAGTCGCTGGAAGCTGTCAGGATGGCTGCTGCACTCCAGTGCTCAGTCGCTGATGGAGGCTTCAGAGTCCTAAAGCCTGTCGCTTCTAGTGGGGTGGTGAGGTTTGAAACCTCTCTTCAACTGCCGCAGGGTAAGAACCTGACTCGTCGCCAGTGTTAAGTATGTGTATTGTATTGAACAATTAACACAAAGGCTTAAACGTATAACTCAAACAGGTCTTTACTGGTTGGAGGTAGGGACTGCACGTAGGTCTTTACTTCATGCCCACAGGCGGGAACTGAGGGGAGATCAGTACCCACAGTACTATTTATACCCCTATGGCCAGGAGTGGTACTGCGTATCCCTACGCCCTACAAGTAGTGCAGTCCTGTCCGTAGGTTTAAAGTAGCACACATATTACATACACAACACGTAGGACTGCAATACTTTTCTCCATGGTGGTGGAGGACATTTTGGTCACCTCAGGCCATTTCGAGTGCGCATCCACGGCTATTAAAAACATTGAGTCCATGAATGGACCAGCAAAATCAATATGCACCCGTTGCCATGGAGATGAGGGCCACTCCCATGGGTGTAGAGGGGCATGTGGTGGTGCATTTTGGACCTTCTGGCATCCTGAACAGCTCTGTCAGGTCCTCGATTTGCTGATCGATCCCCGGCCACCACACATAAGCCCTAGCAAGGCTTTTCATTTTCACCCCTCCCAGATGGCCTTCGTGAAGCTCGTTGAGCACTCTCTCCCTTAACTTGGGTGGAACTGCCACTCGGGATCCACACATCAAGGTCCCCTGACATACTGACAGCTGTTCTCTTCTGGATGAGAATGCTGGCAACAGTGAGTCGCCATATGTTGGCCATCCCTTCACCGACATGTCATATACCCGAGACAGTGTCGGGTCATTCCGGGTCTCCTATCAGCGTTAGTTACAGGCAAGCGTTCAATTATAGACGAATGAAATATTTCGACAAGGTCCACTGCTGGTGCTTCCTCCGCAGTAGGCAGTGGCAGGCGTGATAGCCCATCAGCGTTTCCATGCTGTTTCGTGCCCTTATACTCGATTTCATATTGGTTCGCCCCTAGAAAAAGGGACCATCTTTGTAGCCGTTGCGCAGTCATCACCGGAACGCCCTTCTTTGGATTAAAGATGGAGACAAGTGGTTGGTCGTCAGTCAGCAAGGTGAACTTCTGCCCGTGCGGATAGTGGTTGAACTTTTTCACTCCCCACACTAGGCTGAGGGCCTCCCTGTCAATCTGGGCGTAGTTACGCTCGGCTGAGGTTAGTGATCGTGACGCAAAGGCTATTGGCCTCTCTGAGCCGTCCGAGAATTTGTGCGACAGCACCGCTCCAATGCCATAGGGTGATGCATCACACGCCAAATGAATTGGTAGTGCTGGGTTGAAATGACCCAACACCTCTTTTGATGTGATCAATTCTTTGCTCTTCTGGAAGGCTCGTTTACATTCGCCATTCCACTTCCATGGTACCCCCGTTTGCAGTATGGTGTTCAGTGGGTGTCGTACGGTAGACAAATTTGGCAAGAACTTATGGTAGTAGTTCACCAGCCCGAGGAACGACCTCAGTTGTGACACATTTTCCGGTGCTGGAGCCTTGACTACTGCCTCAATCTTTTCAGGGGACTTATGTAACCCCTCTTCATCAATAACGTGGCCACAATACGAGATCTGCTTCTGGATATACTCGCATTTGTGGCGATTAGCTCGGAGCCCATATTCCTTCAATCCAGTGAGCACCTGCTCCAGGTTGGCGAGGTGATCACTGTCATTTTCGCCCGTGACCAGGATGTCATCCAAATAACACTGGGTCCCTGGAATCCCTTGCAGGACTTGATCCATTGCCCTTTGCCAAATAGCCGGAGCTGATGCTACCCCGAACACCAGCCGGTTGTATTGGTAGAGACCTTTATGAGTATTGATCATGAGGTACTGTTTCGAGGCTTCTTCTACCTCCATTTGCAGGTACGCCTGGGCCAGATCAATCTTAGTGAAGCGTTTCCCTCCAGATAGCGAGGCGAAAATATCTTCAATCCGCGGAAGCGGATATTGTACCGTGTGAAGGATTGGGTTCACTGTCACCTTAAAGTCCCCACAGATGCGAACCTGCTTTGGTTCCCCAGGCGTATTACTCAATGACCTGTTCATTACAGGAATGATGGGTGTAGCCCACTCGCTCCAGTCCACTTTGGACAGTACTCCTGAACTTTCCAAACCTTTCAGCTCTGCTTCGACGGCTGGGCGGATTGCATAAGGCACTGGTCTGGCCTTAAAAAACTTTGGGCTTGCATTTTCCTCTATTTTGATCGTCGCTGTTATGCCTTTTAGTGTTCCTCGTCCCTCCTGGAACACTTCTTGTGCGTCAATTAGCATTTTTGACAGCCGTCCAGGTGTGACTTCGTCATCCTTTTTGGCATCTACAGTCAGTGCTTGTATGGAATGCCAATCTAGCTGTATCTTCCGGAACCATTCACGTCCTAGTAGTGGTGGTCCTCCCTCTGGCAATACATTTAGGTCCATTTTTGGTGTTTCCTTGCCGTTATATATAACGTTCACCCTTATTTTTCCTTTGAGGTAGACTTTTTGCCCCGTGTACGTCTTCAAGACGATCTCTGTATCTCTCAAGGGTATATGTAAGAATAGCCGCTTGTAGTCCCTTCGGTTTATGACTGTTAGGGCTAATCCTGTGTCCAATTCCATTTTCACTTGGACTCCGGCTATCTTGAGCGTGACCCAGATAGTTTGGTGATCCTCCGTTTTGATCACATTATGTAGTTTCAGACAACCCAGCTCCTTGCTTCCGGAGTCTGTATCACTTTTCTGTTCATCTGAACTACTCTCCGTCACCTCATGTACCTTCTTGTACTTCTCCTGTGGAGATTTCTTGCTGCTGGTTTTCTTTTCTGACCTGCAGACTCTTGCTATGTGTCCTACTTTTCCACACTGTCTGCACTCTTGGTCCTTGAACCAGCAATCCTTATGGTCGTGTGTTGTTCTGCCGCAGCGATAGCACTTCACTGCTCCGTATGACATTTCATTTGTGCCATATTCTTGCGGTCTCCGTTGTATCTCTGCCGCATCCCGTGCTGCTGCTTCGTGTGATACTGCCATGCTGAAAGCCTTGTCCAGCGTAAGATCCTTTTCTGATAGAAGCCGTTTCTGGGTTCCTTCACTTTGAAGCCCACACACAAACTTGTCCCTTAAGGTATCTGTTAGTCCCGTTCCAAACTGGCAGTGTTTCGATAGCTTGCGCAGTTCCGTTAAATACTCAGCATTACTTTCACCTTTATGCTGGTTCCTTTTGTGAAACTTAAATCTTTCTGCTATCAGCAGCGGTGTGGGGTTTAAATGGTCCTGTAGGATTGACACTATGCTTTCAAAATTCTTTTCCACTGGTTTCTCTGGGGTTACTAGGTTTCGCAGTAAGCCATACATTTTTGCACCCATTGAATTCAACAATACCAGCGCTTTCTTGTCATCTAGCACTTCATTCGCCTTGCAGTATATTTCAATGCGTTCGACATATGTCGTCCAATCTTCGACTTCATTGTCGAACGCTGTGATACTGCCACTCTTCGGCATTTTTGGATGTGGTTAGACTGACTCAAAATGGCGTCTCCCGCGCTCTCCCTTCTTCTCCGCTGCGGCTCAAAATGGCATCTCCTGCGCTCTCCCTTCTTCTCCGCTGCATCTCAAAATGGCGTCTCCCGCGCTCTCCCTTCTTCTCCGCTGCGGCTCGGCCCTTGAACACCGGCTGTGCTCTGCGCGTTTTCCTGCGCGCCTCTCTCTCTTGTTGCCGCTGCTCGGCCCTTGAACACCGGCTGCGCCCTATGCGCTCTACCCTCTCTCTTCTCCCATCGATGCCGCTCGGTCCTGACCACCGGCTGCGCCCTGTGCGCTCTACCCTCTCTCTTCTCCCATCGACGCTGCTCGGCCTTTTCTGTGCCGTCGGTCGGCTCTAGCCACCGCTGTCCGGGAAGGGTCTGCGCTGTACCTGTTGCCAGCCCGTTTCGTTGAACCGCCGTGACTGGAGAACCAAGCCCAGCTCTCAACAGCCTCCCCTGCGATGCTCAAATCTCCGCTGGATGGTCGACGCCCATGCTTCTGGACTCGGCCTTCTTCTTTCACTGTTCTCCAGGAGCGAATCCCTGGGAGGTGATGCAGAGTTGCAGGTAGGTTTGAATTTTCTCATCGCCAATGTTAGATCCGTGTATTTTGATGTGTTTCCTTCAATAATGAGACAAGAGGCTGCAGGGAACAATCAACAGGTGTTTACTGGATGAGGGTTACTCTAAAACTAACTGTACAGATCTCTACTCAGGGTTTATATACAGGTGTGGTCACTGCCGGTACTACAGTATACAGGAGCTGTAAAAAGTAGTTCTCCCCTTAAAGGTACATACACTACAGTGGCCACCACACAGTCCTTGTGGAGATGGAGTCCCATCTTTACACTGAGGACACCCTCCATCGTGTTGTGTGGCACTACCACCATGCTAAGTGTGATAGATTCAGAACAGATCTAGCAGCTCAAAACTGGGCATCTATGAGGCGCTATGGTCCATCAGCAGCAGCAGAATTCTATTCCACCACAATCTGTAACCTCATAGCCTGGCATATCCCTCACTCTACCATTACCATCAAGCCAGGGGACCAACCCTGGTTCAATGAGGAATGCAGAAGAGCATGTCAGGAGCAGCACCAGGCGTACCTAAAAATGCAGTGCCAACCTGGGGAAGCTGCAACATAGGACTACATGCATGCTAAAAATGGAAGCAATCTACCTGTTGCAGATGCATCTGTCCATGACAGTATTGGTAGCAGTGACCACCACACAGTCCTTGTGGAGATGGAGTCCCGTCTTCACACTGAGGACACCCTCCATCGTGTTGTGTGGCACTACCACCGTGCTAAATGGGATAGATTCAGAACAGATCTAGCAGCTCAAAACAGATCTAGCAGCTATAGACAGACCTAAGCGATCCCACAATCAACGGATCAGATCAAAATTCTGCAGTCCTGTCACATCCAGTTGTGAATGGTGGTGGAACATTAAATAACTAATGGGAGGAGGAGGCTCCATGAATATCCCCATCCTCAATGATGGTGGAGCCCAGCACGTGAGTGCAAAAGACAAGGCTGAAGCATTTGCAACCATCTTCAGCCAGAAGTGCCGAGTGGATGATCCATCTCAGTCTACTCCTGAGGTCCTCACCATCACAGAAGCCAGTCTTCAGCCAATTTGATTCACTCCACGTAATATCAAGAAATGGCTGAGCGCACTGGATACAGCAAAGGCTGTGGACCCAACAACATCCCGGCTGTCCTGCTGAAGACTTGTGCTCCAGAACTAACCACGCCTCTAGCAACAAGCGAGGGTCTAGGGTCTAACCATCGCCACTTGACATTCAACGGCATTACCATCGCCGAATCTCCCACCATCAACATCCTGGGGGGGTCACCATTGACCAGAAACTTAACTGGACCACCCATATAAATACTGTGGCTACAAGAGCAGGTCAGAGGCTGGGTATTCTGTGGCAGGTGTCTCACCTCCTGACTCCCCAAAGCCTTTCTATCATCTACAAGGCACACGTCAGGAGTGTGATGGAATACTCTCCACTTGCCTGGATGAGTACAGCTCCAACAACATTTAAGAAGCTCGACACCATCCTGGACAAAGCAGCCCGCTTGATTGGCACCCCATCCATCACCTTAAACATTCACTCCCTCCACCACCACGCACCGTGGGTGCAGTGTGTACCATCTACAAGATGCACTGCAGCAACTCGCCAAGGCGTCTTCAGCAGCACCTCCCAAACCCGCGACCTCTACCACCTAGAAGGACAAGGGCAGCAGATGCATGGGAACACCAGAACCTCCAAGTTGCCCTCCAAGTCACATACCATCCTGACTTGGAAATAGATCGCTGTTACTTCATCGTCACTGGGTCAAAATCCTGGAGCTCCCTCCCTAACAGCACGGTGGGAGTACCTTCACCGCATGGACTGCAGCGGTTCAAGAAGGCAGCACACCACCACCTTCTCAAGGGCAGTTAGGAATGGGCAATAAATGCTGGCCTTGCCAGCGACGCCCACATCCCAGGAAGGAATTTTTTTTTAAACCACCTGTCCTTGGGAGTTAAAATTCCGTGCTGCATCTTTACCGAGTAGAACACATTTCCGGAACCTGAAAGAAATATTGTCATGGCCCTGTAGATTACTAAAGATTACTGTTGTAAATGTGGAAATACCAACATTATGGCCTATATATTGGGCCACTTACCGCCATGAGTTACCACCGCGATCTGGTCGAAAAATGGTGGCAGCCTCTCTAGCGCCCTTCTCTGGTTCGGGTCTTGCCGGCATCCATTTTGGTGAGCACCTTCGTGCTGCCAATTGCAGTGCTGGCATTGGAAATGTAAATGAAGAGAGGGTGGCATTAGATGGCGTGCAACGGCGACTTAATCTCCACTCAGCAAACTTCGACCTTAGCACTGAGTTTCAGGTAAGTTTGCATTTAAGCTTTTTGACTGGATTTGTTTTTATTTTATTGAAGTAGTGGCTTAGTGCAATATGTGTTAAAAGTTTTTTAAGTGTGCAGGGAGTGCAGGGAATGCTGCTGGATGCTTGCAAGGCCTCGGATGGTAAAGGAGGGTCTCTGAGAAGGCAGAAAATGCTGGGAATACTCAACAGGTCAGGCAGCATCCGTGAAGAGAGAAACAGAGTTCACATCCCAGGTTGAGATGCTGCCTGACCGGCTGAGTATTTCCAGTATTTTATGCTTTTATTTCAGATTTACAGCATCTGCTCGCAAAGGGAAGAAGAAGATGCAAAAGAGGAAGACGCAGAACAGGAGGGATCAGAAGAGGAGAAAGCAGAGGGAAGGATGCAATCCAGACAAGCTCTTTCTGGCCAGGATATCCTTTCAGCCCCGTCCCTGGCCAAGGGCTCAGCCATGCCTCTGCCAAGCATGGCCAGCACCATCTCCTCTAACAGGTTGAGGTGAGGCTAGGAGTGGTAGATGTGCCTCGTGTTTAGTACAGATTGTTGGTAGGTGAGTGATAGGGGGTCCTGCATTGAGAAGTGTGTGAGTCCCGTGGGGCAGTTGGTAGGAGACGGTTTTTGAAGATGCATTCACTGACCTTGACCAGTGGTCTGAGGTCATGAAATTTCTTTGGGCACTGGAGCCAGGTGGTGGGGGTGACACTGGTGGCAGTGATGGAGTCAGTGATCTGGTCCCACATCCTTCTTTCCGGAGGGCCACCTGGCCCCTCTTGCAGTGTTGACTCCCTGCACAAAGCTGGAGTGCTGCATGTGAAACCCTGGGTGCCCCTTTCCTGGCTTGCTGAGCTATTTGTGTTAGTGCTGAAGGAAATTCAGCTTTGAGAGCTGAAGACTTCCATTTCAGAATTCTTTTTAATGCTATTTTTTTAACAAGGCAGTTGAGCTGTATGGGCTAAAAACTGCATATTTTTACATCATTTTAATTTTTTTAATTTCAAAAGGCAGTTCCCCTTTATGAAACCAGCAATGCTTTCTGAAATCACAGCCTCACTTTCAGAAAGGCTGTTGTATCTCCAACTACACTTTGGCCATGTTGCATTGGGGCCTCCAGCCGGGACCAACACCACCAGGACGGTGTTGTACTGTGAGCTAAGTGCTGGGCTAATGTTAATTAGTCCCCTGCGCCAATTTTTCGGTCCTGCCAGCACCACCATTTTCAGCGGCCGTTAACACCCAGCTGCGGTGGCACCGGCAGCTTTTGCGGTGGTCATTAATTTCTAGGCCAATGTCTATATGGGTCAGCTATTGGTGGGTAATCATCATAGAAACATAGAAACATAGAAGATAGGAGCAGGAGTAGGCCATTCAGCCCCTCGAGCCTGCTCCGCCATTCAATGTGATCATGGCTGATCATCCAAATTCAGTACCCAGTCCTTGCTTTCTCCCCATACTCCTTGATCCCTTTAGCCTTGAGAAATATATCCAACTCCTTCTTGAATGTATTTAATGAATTGGCCTCTACTGCCTTCTGTGGTAAGAATTCCACAGGTTCACCACTCTCTGGGTAAAGAAATTCCTCCTCATTTCTGTCCTAAATCACCTACCCCTTATCCTTAGACTGTGACCCCTGGTTCTGGACTCCCCAACCATATGGAACATCCTTCCAGCATCCAGTCTGTCTAGTCCTGTTAGAATTTTATAAGTTTTGATGGGATCCCCTCTCGCTCTTCTAAACTCCAGCGAGTAGAAGCCCAATCGATCCAATCTCTCCTCATACATCATTCCTGCCATCCCAGGTATCAGCCTGGTGAATCTTCGCTGAACTCCTTCCATGGCAAGAACAACCTTCCTCAGATAAGGCGCCCAAAACTGCACACAGTACTCAAGATGTGGTCTCACCAAGGCCCTGTACAACTGCAGCAAGACATCCTTGTTCCTGTACTCAAACCCTCTCGCTACGAAAGCCAACATACCATTTGCCTTCTTAACCGCCTGTTGCACCTGCATGCTTACCTTCAGCGACTGGTGCACAAGAACACCCAGGTCTCGTTGCACTTCCCCTTCTCCCAATCTATTGCCATTCAGATAATAATCTGCCTTCCTGTTTTTGCTACCAAAGTGGATAACCTCACATTTATCCACATTATATTGCATCCACCATGCTTCTGCCCAATCACCCAACCTGTCCAAATCATCCTGGAGTTTCTCGGCATCCTCCTCACAGCACACACGCCCACCCAGCTTTGTGTCGTCTGCAAATTTGGAGATATTACATCTAGTTCCCTTGTCTAGATCATTAATATATACTGTGAATAGCTGGGGTCCAAGGACCGATCCCTGCGGTACCCCACTAGTCACTGCCTGCCACTCGGAAAAAGATCCGTTTATTCCAACTCTTTGCTTCCTGTCTGCCAAACAGTTCTCAAACCAAGTCAGTACCTTGCCCCCAATCCCATGTGCCTTAACTTTACACGCTAATCTCTTATGCGGGACCTTATCGAAAGCCTTTTGAAAGTCCAAATACACCACATCCACTGGTTCTCCATTATCTATTTTACCAGTTACATCCTCAAAATATTCCAGTAGATTGGTCAAGCACGATTTACCCTTTGTAAATCCATTTTGACTTTGTCCGATCCTGTCACTGTTTTCCAAGTGTTCTGCTATTACATCTTTTATAATGGACTCTAGCATTTTCCCCACTACCGATGTCAGGCTTACCGGCCTGTAATTCCCCATTTGCTCTCTACCACCTTTTTGGAACACTGGGGTAACATTAGCTACCCTCCAATCCATGGGTACTGTTCCAGATTCCATTGAATGTTGGAAGATGATCAGCAATGCATCTACTATTTCTAGGGCCACTTCCTTAATACCCTAGGATGTAGATTATCAGGCCCTGGGGATTTATTGGCCTTCAATCCCATCAATTTCCTTAACACCATTTCCCTACAAATACTGATTTTTTCAGTTCCTCCCTTTCATCAGGCCCTATGTTCCCGACATCTCTGGGAGGTTATTTGTGTCCTACTTTGTGAAGACAGAACCAAAATATATGTTTAATTGGTCTGCCATTTCTTTGTTCCCCATTATAAATTCCACTGATTCTGACTGCAAGGGACCTACGCTTGACTTCACCAATCTTTTTCTCTTCACATATCTATAAAAGCTTTTACATTCAGTTTTTATGTTCCCTGAATGCTTACTCTCATATTCTATTTTCCCCTTCTTAATTAATACCTTTGCCCTCCTTTGTTGAATCCTAAACTGCTCCCAATCCTCAGGTTTACTGCTTTTTCTGGCCAATTTATATGTCTTCTCCTTGGATCTTATGCTATCCCCAATTTCCCTTGTTAGCCACGGTTGAGTCACCTTTTTTGTTTTATTTTTATGCCAAACTGGGATGAACAAATTCTGGTCTTTGAATGTTTGCCATTGCCTATCCACCGTCAACCCTTTGAGTGACATTCCCCAATCAATCCTATCCAACGCATGCCTCAGACCATCGTAGTTTCCTTTATTTAAATTCAGGACCCTAGTCTCTGAGTCAACAACTTCATTCTCCGTCTTAATGAAGAATTCTATCATATTATGATCGCTCCGACCCAAGGGGCCTCGTACAACAAGATTGTTGATTAATCCTTTCTCATTACATAATACCCAGTCTAAGATGGCCTGATCTCTGGTTGGTTCCTCAACATATTGGTCCAGGAAACCATCCCGTAAACACTCCAGGAATTCCTCCTCCACAATATTGTTACTAATTTGGTTAGCCCAATCTATATGTAGATTAAAGTCACCCATGATGACTGCTGTGCCCTTATTGCACGCTTCTCTAATTTCCCTTTTAATGCCATCCCCAACCTCTGCATTACTGTTTGGAGGTCTATATACCACTCCCACTAACGTTTTCTGCCCCTTGGTATTTCTCAGTTCTACCCATACAGATTCCACATCATCAGAGCTAATATCCTTCCTTAAAATTGTGTTAATCCCTTCTTTAACCAGCAATGCTACCCCACCTCCCTTTCCTTTTTTCCTATCTTTCCTGAATATTGAATACCCCTGGATGTTGAGTTCCCAGCCTTGGCCACCCTGGAGCCATGTTTCCGTAATCCCAATCAAATCATAATTGTTTACCTCTGTTTGCACAGCTAATTCAGCCACCTTATTACGAATGCTCCTCGCATTAAGACACAAAACTTTCAGGCTTATTTTTTTAATGCTCTTAGACCTATTAGAATTATTATTTACTGTGGCCATGTTTGATTTAAACTGTTGATTTCTGTGACTGCCACTTTTGTTTTTCTCCTTCCTAACTTTTTCTTTTATCCTTGTTTCCCTTTCCTCTGTCCCTCTGCTCAGGTTCCCAACCCCCTGCCATTTTAGTTTAAACCTTCCCCCAGAGCACTAGCAAAGACTCCCCCTAGGACATCGGTCCCGACCCTGCCCAGGTGCAAACCGTCCGGTTTGAACTGGTCCCACCTCCCCCAGAAACGTTTCCAATGTCCCAGGGATTTGAATCCCTCCCCCTCACACCATTCCTCTAGCCACGTATTCATCTGAAATATCCTTCTATTTCTACTCTGACTAGCACGTGGCACTGGTAGCAATCCTGAGATTACTACCTTTGAGGCCTTATTTTTAAATTTACCTCCTAACTCCCTATATTCAGCTTTTCGGACCTCATCCCGTTTTTTACCTATATCGTTGGTACCTATATGCACCACGACAACTGGCTGTTCTCCCTCCCCTTCCAAAATGTTCTACAGCCGCTCTGAGACATCCTTGACCCTTGCACCAGGGAGGCAACACACCATCCTGGAGTCTCGTTTGCGGCCGCAGAAACGCCTATCTATTCCCCTTACAATAGAATCCCCTATTACTATAGCTCTACCCCTCTTTTTCCTCCCGCGCTGTGCAGCAGAACCACCCCTGGTGTCAGGAATTTGGCTGCTGCTGCCTTCCTCTGATAAGCCATCCCCCCCAACAGTACTCAAAGTGGTGTATCTGTTTGAGAGGGGGATGTCCACAGGGGTCCCCTGCACTACCTGCCTGTGCCTAGTACTCTGTCTGTTGGTCACCCATTCCCTTTCTGCCTGTCCAACCTTTGCCTGCAATCAGTCAGACAGTCAGAACAAAGTCATTTCATAAAAATTGGACACTTTTAAAATGTTTACAAACTAAGCAATATGAAGAATCAGGAATATTTTTAAACTACTCCTCAGTAAATTCCGATTCCTCTGCATTGTTCTTTAATTGGAATTCGCCAGGGTGGCATTGTGTTTTTTTCTCTGCATGTCCTTTTATGTGGTCAGGCTTTTTTATTCATGTTTTGGTTAGTATTTTTATAGTCCTTTAAAAAATGCTTCTCAATAATTGAACATATAAATTATTATTCCGTTCTAATTTCTTATCTAGGTGCAGTGTAAGAAGGTGTAGATTAAACACATTGGAATCATGCAAATCAATAATATCCTTCCCAGTAACATGACACTAGGGCCTAGAAATTCAGTATAGCCACTTTTGGGGCGGTAAAGTTGGGCGGCCGCTAAAGTTTGCGCCCGGCGCAAAGTCGCGCCCCCTTCGCCGATATTCAGTCGCATCGCCCCAAGAGGTTGCTGCTGCGCTAAAACAGGTGATGCATGACTATCTTTAGGCGCTAAGCCGGCGGTGCTGAGCGATACCCCCGAGGCCGGGCGCAGCGCAGGTGCGGCGAGTTCTTGATTGACGGCAGACACTCTGGTGCCGATCAGCTCTTAAAGGGGGAGGGTGGATTTGTTTGCCTGCCACGCCCTGCACACTGCAGCCCTCAACCTAGGCCTGACCACTTCAGCTTCACCTGTACAACGCCCAGGACTATGGAGAAGGCCAGGGAGAGAGCGCAGCGCTTCAGCGACGGCGACCTGAGGCTGCTGGTTGGCGGAGTGGAGCGCAGGCGCCATGTTTTGTTCCCAGAAGGTGGCAAGAGGCCGCTGCCCAGCGCCTACCGGAAAGCCTGGAGGGAGGTGTCCAACAGGGTGTCTTCCAACAGCGTGGTTGCCAGGACTCCTGTGCAATGCCGGAAGAAGTTCAACGACCTCACTCGGGTTGTCAGGGTGAGTACCCTTTCCAGTGTCCTCCTCATCCTTGCATGTGCACCTCACATTATGGGCAAAGGGACCTGAAAGCCCTAATGGCCAGCCCTCATCCAGCAGCTATGGGACTGGCATGAGAATCAATTGCACATTCAGCACTTTACACACTGTCCAAGCTATTCGACCATGGGAGGCAGTGCAGACAAGATCAGGACTACACACTGTCCAAGCTATTCGACCATGGGAGGCAGTGCAGACAAGATCAGGGCTTCACACTGTACTAGCTATTCGCCCATGGGAGGCAGTGCAGACAAGATCAGGGCTTCACACTGTACTTAGAGGCCATCCTTTCTCTTGCAGGCCAAGGTGGCGCACAACCGGCGCAACCGAACTGAGACCGGGGGAGGCCGTCCTGACCTCAAAGAGCTCTCCGACCTCGACCAGCATGTAGAGCGCATTATGGTAGGCCGGCTGATTGGCCCCGTCGCCAGTGGAGATGCCGACCCTGTTCTGGGCACCAATGGTAAGGGCATCACCTTTTGGACCTCTCTCATTCCACTTGCGCATCAGATCAGCATCCTTTGCCACTGTCCGACCAATGCGGTGAATGGCACCACTCATGCCTCCCTCGCTGCCGCCCTGTCCTCACTCTAAAGCTACTCTTGTGCCTTCCTGCTTTCAGATGGTGACTCGCCAGGTGAGGAGGCGGGCCTTCAAGCTGCCACTGTCAGCCCTTCGGAAGACGAGGAGGAGGAAGAGGAAGCCGGCCCATCAGTGCCACCCTCAGCCGCGCCAGCCCATGGCGATGTAGGGGACACGTCTTCCCTGGAGGGGAGCCGGGGAGAAGGGTCGGAGGAGAGTGAAGCTCCGGGGCCCAGCGGCCTGCAGCAACGCGGGAGGGGTGAGGAAGCTCGGCGGACTTCTCCCCAGGGGGTGAGTGCGGCCTCCAGTCCTGCGACGGTGAGCGCGGAGGAGGTGCGCCTCCTAGAGGAAATGGCCGTCCAGGCTGAGCGCAGGCACACTGAGCTCATGGCTGCAGTGGCAAGGATGCCTGACTACACAGAGTCACTGGCAAGGAGTGTGCAGGAATTCGGGGCAGCACAGGCCAGGAGTCTGGAGCAATTCAGTGCAGCACAGGCCAGGAGTCTGCAGGACATCGCGCCAGTGCAGGCCAGGAGTCTGCAGGACTTCGCGGCAGCACAGTCGGCTTCTAGCCAAGTGCTCAGTCGTGCCGTCCATTCACTGGCTGGTGTCATGTGGACACAGACCAGGGCCACACGGGCACTAACTGCTGCCACCCTCGCTGGATCAGCCAGGCATCGCCAGGGCACCCGCCGCACTGCAGCAGCCCAGCAGTCTGTTCTTCAGCTGTTTGCTGTGCATGCTGCAGTGCTGGCCCATGCGAGTGCCAATGTCTCAGGCGACCAGCGAGCACCTGCGATCTGCCAGGTTGCCACCATTCCTGCAGCCGACACTGCCACTCCGCCATTGCAGCTGCCATGAGCTGCTGGACAGACTGCTGCCGCCCAGCCAGAGTTGGAGCAGTCAGCAGCCGGCCTCTCCAAGGCCAGAGCTGGTGCAGGCCGACCCCCAAGGGCATCTGCCGTCTCGCCATCTGCCCCTCAGCAGCCTTCCCCCAGCCTTGCTGCAGCCACTGGGCTCCCATTGAGGAGGAGCAGCAGGGCGGGCAGGGGCCAGGCAAGGATGCGCAAGGCATCGCCCTCGCAGGGCAAAAAGTAGAGGTATGCACAAATGCCTGGTGCTTGTTGTAAGGCCGAGATTGGTGCAGTTGTTTTTGTGTAAGGCCGAGACTGGTGTCTTTCTTTTTGTAAGGCCGAGACTGGTAGTTCTGTGTTTTTGGAGGGGGCTTCCCCACATGAGCATGTAATGTGGGAAGGGCAGAGGTTTTCAATAAATTATTGCTGTTAAATTGCAGTGTGCATGGTTTTTTGGTTAAGTCCTGGTTGCCCTGCTCAGCTGAGGGCTTATGGAGCGGCTACATTCATCTGCTGACATTGGCACAAGCCATTCCCTGAGAGGGGGCCTAGAACCGACGTTCAATAAGCCGGCGACGGGCGGCCCTTGCACTTTGTGCCTCCCTCCTGTGCTGGTCCTCCTCCTCCTCCTCCTGCTCCTCCTCCTGAGGTGGTCCTCCAATCTCTGGTGGCAGTGCCTGAGTCCTGCGGATAGCCAGGTTGTGCAGCATGCAGCAAACGACCACGAAATGGGAGACTCGCTCCGGCGAATACTGTAGGGCACCACCGGAACAATCCAGACAGCGGAACCGTTGCTTCAGGACGCCGATTGTTTGTTCGATGATGTTCCTGGTCGCTTGATGGCTCTCGTTGTATCCCTCTTCAGCAGGGGTGCTGGGCGCACGGAGCGGGGTCATCAGCCAGGTACACAAAGGATAGCCTTTGTCCCCGATAAGCCATCCTCGTGGGTGAGGCTGTGCCTGGAACATGTCTGCCACAGAAGTCTGTCGCAGGATGAAGGCATCGTGGCTGCTGCCTGGAAAGTGGGCATTGACAGCTAGGATGAGCTGCCTGTGGTCACACACCAGCTGGACGTTCAGCGAATGGTAGCCCTTCCGGTTGCGGTAATCCTCGGCATTCTCCAGAGGTGCCCGCAAAGCCACATGCGTGCAGTCAATGGCGCCCTGCACCATGGGGAAGCCCGCGAATGCTGCAAAGCCCATTGCACGCTGTTGCTGCTTGTCAAGGGCCATGGAGAAGGAGATGAACTGACGTCTCCTTTTGAAAAGGAGGCCAATGGAATGTTGGCTTTCATTGCTAGGGGGATAGAATATAAAAATAGGGAGGTATTGCTTCAGTTGTACAAGGTATTGGTGAGACCGCACCTGGAATACTGCATACAGTTTTGGTGTCCATACTTAAGAAAGGACATACTTGCTCTCGAGTCAGTACAAAGAAGGTTCACTCGATTAATCCCGGGGATGAGGGGATGGACATATGAGGAGAGGTTGAGTAGATTGGGACTCTACTCATTGGAGTTCAGAAGAATGAGAGGCGATCTTATTGAAACATATAAGATTATGAAGGGGTTGGATCGGGTGGATGCAGGGAGGATGTTCCAGATGATGGGTGAAACTAGAACTAGGGGGCATAGTCTTAGAATAAGGGGCTGCTCTTTCAAAACTGAGATGAGGAGGAACTACTTCACTCAGAGGGTGGTAGGTCCATGGAATATGCTGCCCCAAAAAGCTGTCGAAGCTACATCATTGCATAAATTTAAAACAGAAATAGACAGTTTCCTAGTAGAAAAGGGAATTAAGGGTTACGGGGAGCGGGCAGGAATTTGGACATGAGTCTAGGTTCGGATAGGTCATGGCCCTGTGGGTAGCGGAGCGGGCCCAGGGGCCGTGTAGCCTGATCCTGCTCCTGTTTTTCATGTGTCTAATGCTGTTAGATTCAGGAGATAGTCCTGTCATAGTGGATTGACGGTTAGGATCAGATCAGCCATGATCTTATTGAATGGCGGAGCAGGCTCGAGGGGCCAATTGGCCTACTCCTGCTCCTATTTCTTATGTTCTTATGTTCTTATGTTCTTATGAAAAGGGCATTGATCACCTGGCGGATGCAGCAATGCACGGCGAACTGGGAGATGTTGGCAATGTCCCCAGTAGCGGATTGGAAGGAGCCGGTGGCATAGAAGTTGAGAGCCACCGTCACCTTCACTGCCACCGACAGAGACGTCCTGCTCCTCAGCTGTGGCTGCAGATCACCGCCAAGCAGCTGGCAGATCTCTGTGACCACGTCCCTTCTGAATCGCAGCCTCCGAACACACTGCTCGTCAGACATGTTGAGATAGGAGAACTGCTGGCGGTATACCCTGGGTGGGTAAGGCCTCCTTTGCCGACGCCTGTTGCCCCCTCTCCGTCTAGCCAGGGCTGCCACTCTCTCATGGCGTCTGTGAGCCCTTTGGATGTAATTGAGAAAGCCAGCGTTGACACGCATTGCAGCCCCCATAATATGCTGGCAAACAATGAGATGTCAATGAAGGCAAAGACAATTGGAAAGCTGTGGCCTGAGGCCAGAAGTACCTGTCCTAGTGTTGGGCCAAAGCAGAAAGCTCTCTATCTTGGTCTCTCTCCAAAGATCCGTTTGTCAAGAAGGAGTGCTGCAAAATGGCAGCCTTTTATTGTGCAGGAGGAGTGCCCTTTAATTTGCGCCCCCCGCGCCCCGCATCGGCTGAGCACCGGTCCACTCTAACAGTCGCTAGGGGCGCCAGGCGCACAATGGGGCGGCGCGACTGAAGTTCCGGTTGGGGGCGTACAAAGGACGTTGCACGAGGAAATGGCGTCATGATCTGCGCGCGCAGCTGAGCGCGCGCAAAGACTTTGCGCCGCCGCTAAATCTCTAGTGAAGTTGGGGCGAGGCGCAGATCGTGCTGCGCCCGGGCGCTAGCCGCCTAGCGCCCGACATCTACTCCTCCTAAGGCGCTAGCGGCTGGCGCAACCAACTGAATTTCTAGGCCTAGGAGTGCTGATCATTGGGTGATACAGGCAGCTGTAGTGCTCTGAGGTATTCTCATGCTATAATTCCTTCGCTGAAGAGAAGGATGGAGTATTGGGGCATTCCCTTTGAAGAGCCTCAATGGAAATCACAGAAATACTGAATGATGTCTCACCTGCGACCAGATCATGAGAGCGTGTAAGGAATAAAGTTATTGGCCTTCCAAAGGTTGCCAAGGTAAGTGTACACACATTTAATTTTATAATCTCACCTTGCAATGTATCTTAGTATTTCACTTGCTTGGTGAAGCATCATAGAGGGAGAATGCACAGTGTTGTGGCAGCTGTTCACCTGCCTTTCAAATGCACAGACACACCCATGTTTTAATACTGCACTCTGTATTGCTACCAGTTCAATGCATTTGAAATGTGACCCATGAAATGTGGCAAGGTATAAATAGCAATCACATAGCTAACATAATAGATCTTCTACTGCCACTGATTGAGGCAGATTCTCTTCTTCTGCACCTGCTCAGGTGCTGAGACTGTAATATTGCTCCATGAGCTCATTAACATTTTTAATGGCCTTTTTAAGAGTTTAGTGTATGCTTGGTGCACAGGCCCTCAATGCCACAGGCACTTCCCCACCGAATTACACAGTGCGATACACAATGGATATACAGAGTCATCAGACCACAGTACTTGATAATACAAGTCACTTGTGCCCAATGCCCATCAGCACTACTGTCCCTGAGCAACACAACATTGACCCCAAGTGTCAGCTTGACTCAGCGATAGCACTCTTGCTTCTGTGTCAGAAGGTCATGGTTTTCAAGCCTCCTTCCAGTTCCTATATATATAGTCTAGGTTGACACATCAGGGCAGTACTGAGAGTGTGTTGTATTGTTGGAGGTGCTGCTTTTTGGGTGAGGTGTCAAACCAAGACCCTGTCAGATGGACATAAAAGATCCCAAAAAATTACTTAAAGATGAGCAGGAAGATCTCCTTGAGTCCTAACGACATTTGTCCCTCAACCAACACCACCACAAAAAAATGATCTGGTCATTTATCTCCTTGCCGTTTGTGGAACTTTGCTGTGCACTCTTTAGCTGCTACATTTGCCTACATAACAACAGTGACTACACTTCAAAATCATTCATTGGCTGTGAAGAGCTTTAGGATATCCTAAGGATATGAACAGCGCTTTATAAAAGCAAATGCTTTGTTTCTTTCACACAATAGCTGTAGTGTATGTACTTTGCAGAAGGAACTATATTCTGCAGCCCTTGTATACTGCAGTACCAGTAGTGACCACCCCTGTATATAAGCCTGTGTAGTAACTTTTGCATAGTAGTTCCAGTTTGTCTCCACTCAGTAAAGACCTGTTATAACCAACTCCTGCAGTCCGTGTCTCAATTACACACGGACATAATACTGGCGACGAGCAGATCCGAACTTACCTACAGTCTGCACCACCTCATGGGGATCCATCCTTGAACCGAAGTTGTCAGAGGTCGAGGCCAGAAGGAAGAAAGAAAAAATAAATAAATAAATAAAATAAAACAAACAGAAGAAACGGGCGTCGACTGTGGGCAACCGCCTCTGATTCATCGGAGTTGAAGATTTGCAGGAGAGGCTGTCGAGAGCGGGGCTTGGTTATCCAGTCTATGGTGTTCCAGTTAATCGGGCTGGTGGCAAGTAGTACACTGATCCTTCCTGGGCTGCGGCGGGCTAGAGCTCGATCGGGTGGCTTTTCAACGGGGCCGAGCAGCGTTGTCGGGAAGAGGAGAGAGAGAGAGAGGGTGGAGAACACAGGGCGCGGCCGGTGCTACGAAGCCGGGCAGCGTACAGGCCCGAGAAGAGGGAGGAAAGTGTCCCGCAGGGTTGCTCCGACGACGGGGAAATAAAAGAAATTAGAAGCGCAGAAAGCCGCGAGGAGCTGCAGTTTGCCACGGGAACCGCGGAGAGCGGCGTTAGCAGCAGCGCGGGGGGAAGTGCGCGAAGACCATAGTGCGTTGCCATCAAGGCATAAAACACCAGCAACAGCGCTAGCAGCAGCGGGGAAGACGGAAAGCGCGGGAGGCGCCATTTTGTTAAATCGGGGAAGAAGGCAAAGCACGGGAGGCGCCACCTTAGATTTCCAAGATGCCGAAGACTGGCAATATCACTGCCTTCGATGATGCAATAGAAGACTGGACCACGTATGTGGAAAGAGTCGAAGTATATTGCGAGGCAAACGAAGTAGCCGATGAGAAAAAGGCATCGGTACTACTAAACTTAATGGGCGCAAGAACGTACGGCCTATTGCGGAACCTGATTACTCCAGCCGAACCGATGGCGAAGAGTTTTAACGAAATTGTTGATATCCTACAGGAATACCTAAATCCTACACCACTGCTGATAGCAGAAAGATTTAAATTCCACAGGAGAAATCAGCATAAAGATGAGAGCAATGCTGATTACCTTACGGAACTACGCAAGCTATCAAAGCATTGCCAGTTCGGAGCAGGACTGGCAGATAACCTACGGGACAAATTTGTCTGTGGACTCCCGAGTGAAGGAACCCAGAAGAGGTTACTCGCAGAGAAAGAGCTGACGCTAGATAAGGCTTTCAGCGTGGCAGTATCGTACGAAGAAGCAGCAAGGGGAGCTGCGGAAATACAGAAAAAGCCACAGGAATACGGCACCCATGAAATGACACGGGGATTTGAAAAATGTTATCGTTGCGGCAGAACAACCCATGACCAGAAGGACTGCTGGTCCAAGGACAAAATATGCAGGCAATGCGGAAAGATGGGACACATTGCACGAGTTTGCAGGTCTGGGAAGAAGACTAACGACAACAAAAAGGCTACTAAGGAACAGTACAGGAAAGTACAAAAGATGACGGACAGTAGCTCCGAAGACCAGATGAGCGATAGTGAATCCGGGAACAAGAGACTAAGCTGTCTCAAACTTCACAACGTAATCGCAAAAGAGGATCACCGAACCATTTGGGTCACCCTCACGATAGCAGGGTCCCAAGTCAAAATGGAATTGGATACAGGATCAGCTCTAACCGTCATGAAACTACGAGACTACGAGTGGCTATTCTCACACATACCCTTGAGAGAGACAGCCATTGTCTTGAAGACGTATACAGGGCAAAAGGTATACCCCAGAGGGAAAATAAGGGTGCCTGTCGAATACAACGGCAAGGAAATACAGAAATTGTATCTGTACATACTGCAAGATGGGGGACCACCGTTATTGGGACGTGAATGGATCAGAAAGATAAGTTTAGGCTGGCACTCCATTCAGGCACTGACGGTGGCTGGTAAAAAGGATGACGACGTCACACCTGGCCGATTGTCAAAAATCTTAGCTAACGCCAAAGAGGTATTTCAACAAGAACTGGGAACTCTTAAAGGCATAACCGCCTCGATAAAAATAGAAGAGAATGCAATTCCCAAGTTTTTCAAAGCAAGACCGGTACCTTATGCAATTCGCCCAGCCGTCGAGGCAGAGCTGGAGAATCTGGAGAATGCAGGCGTGTTATCTAAGGTAGACTGGAGCGAGTGGGTGACACCCATCATTCCTGTCATGAAGAAAACGTTATACAATAAGTCTGAGGAGCCAAGGAAGGTTCGCATCTGTGGGGACTTCAAGGTGACGGTGAACCCAATCCTTCACACAGTACAATATCCTCTCCCGAGGATAGAAGATATTTTCGCCTCACTATCTGGAGGGAAGCATTTTACAAAAATTGACCTAGCACAAGCATATTTGCAGATGGAGGTTGAAGAATCCTCTAGGAAGTATCTCACGATAAACACTCACAAAGGTCTTTACCAGTATAATCGACTGGTATTCGGAGTAGCATCAGCTCTGGCGATATGGCAAAGAGCGATGGAACAATTCCTGCAAGGGATTCCGGGGACTCAGTGTTACTTGGACGACATCCTAGTGACAGGTGAAGATGACAGTGAACACCTTGCCAACCTAGAGCAGGTGCTCACTAGATTAAGAGAACATGGGCTACGAGTCAATCGCCCCAAGTGCGAGTTTTTTAAGAAACAGATATCGTATTGTGGCCACGTGATTGATGAAGAGGGGTTACATAAGTCCCCTGACAAAATTGAAGCGGTAGTTAAGGCTCCAGCGCCTGAAAATGTGGCGCAACTGAGGTCATATTTCGGATTGGTGAATTACTACCATGTAGGAGTCTACTTACTCCTAGCAAAAAATACTGAACTCGGAGAGGTTCAACAGAAAAGGTTGAATTGTTGAGACTGCACGTTGAACACAAAAATGGCATCAGAGACTACATCAAGTCCGACTGCCTTTCATCAGTCCACAGCTTCGACTGCTCCTCTGGGCTTAACAATGCTGCAGATCGAGTTTCTTAAAGGTGTGATCCTTCTTAAAGGCATGACGCCTGATTTATAGTCTACGGACCGAAAAGCGGATTGTGTCCTTTCTGTGATCGGTACGCCACACAGCTCCCCCCAGAATCCGCTAGTGGGGAGTGTACGAACCGGCGTGGTGGCTGGATGGCACGGCCGGAACGGCTCTTGGTGGTTGGTGTCGGGAGCGGGGCGGTCGGACGCGTCGGGCTCTTAGGCGGTCTGCCCCGCGGTGGGGGTTGGCCACTTGAACAGGTTCGTCGGGCTCTAGGTGCGCCAGCTTGAGCCGGTCGACCGACACCTTGTCAGTTCTGGCGCCCACTTCGAGGAGGAAGAACTTGTTCCCCGTCTGGAGTACCTTGTAGGGTCTGTCATATGGGGGCCGTAGAGGTCCTCGGTGGGCGTCATGGCGCACGAAAACAAATTTGGCCATGTGCAGGCTAGGTGGTACGCGGGTTGCTGGTTCGTCGTGCCGGCCGGTGGGTACCGGAGTGAACTGTTGTGCTCGGTTGGCGAAAGCGCAGCGTTGCTGGTCAGCCGACCAGGGGGTCGTGGCGGTGGGCAGGAACTCTCCGGGTACGCGCAGCGGCTGGCCATATACGAGTTCCGCCGCCGAGGCTTGCAGGTCTTCCTTGACCGCAGAGCGTAGGCCAAGTAGCACCCACGGGAGGCGGTCGATCCAAGCCTCGTCCTCGAGGCTGGCACGGAGGGACGCCTTCATGGACCTGTGGAATCGCTCACACAGTCGGTTGGCTTGGGGGTGGTAAGCCGTGGTGCGGTGAATGGCCACCCCGAGGTTTCGGGCGATGGCGGCCCACAGATCAGAGGTGAACTGCGGGCCTCTATCCGACGTCATGACTGAGGGAACGCCGAACCGAGCGACCCAGGTACCGATGAATGCCCTCACGATGTCGGCGGTGTTGGTGGATGTCAGTGGAATGGCCTCGGGCCAGCGGGTGGTACGGTCCACGATTGTCAGCAGGTGCATGTGACCTTGTGATGGCGGCAGGGGACCGACGAGGTCGATGTGGACGTGGTCAAACCTTCTTTCTGGCACGGTGAACTCCTCGAGTGGGGCTTTGACGTGCTGGTGGATTTTGGCACGCTGGCAAGCTATGCAGGATCTGGACCAGACGCGCACATCTTTGCGCAGGCCGCGCCAGACAAATCGGTTGGCCACCAGTCTAATGGACACGTGGGTGCCGGGGTGTGAGAGGCCGTGGACGATGTCGAACACCCGTTTTCGCCAGGACGCCGGGACTACGGGGCGGGGTTGCGCCAAGGAGGTGTCGCATTTGACTGTGACGGCGGACGGGCCGCAGGCGACTTCGGTCAGTCGCAGCCCTGGGAGGGTTGTGGGCGCGGAGAGCAGATCGGGGTCGGTGCGTTGCTCCACTGCCAGTTGAGCATAGTCCACTGCCAGGTGGGCGCCGTGGACGGCGGGGCGGGATAGGCAGTCGGCCACCACGTTGTCTTGACCGGAGATGTGCCGGATGTCCGTGGTGAATTCGGACACCGCGGCGAGCTGGCGTTGTTGCCTGGCTGACCACGGTTCCGCAGATTTTGCCATCGCGAATGTCAGGGGTTTGTGGTCAACAAACGCGGTGAAGGGACGGCCCTCCAGAAGAAATCTGAAATGGCAGACTGCCAGGTACAGTGCGAGGAGCTCGCGGTCAAAGGCGCTGTATTTGGCCTCCGGGGGGCGCAGTTGGCGGCTGAAAAAGGCCAGCGGTTGCCAGGCCCCGTTGACCCACTGTTCGTACACGGCGCCGACCGCGTGGTCGGAGGCATCCGTGGTGAGGGCCACCCTGGCATTGGGCTGTGGGTGAGCGAGCATGGTGGCGTCAGCGAGCACCTTTTTGGTCGAGTCGAAAGCGGTCAACATGTCCGCCGACCACGCGATCGCCATTCTGTCTTTCTTACCCCAGAGGGCTTCATATAGGGGCCGCATGAGGGAGGCCGCTCCGGGAATGAAGCGGTTGTAAAAGTTGATCATCCCCAAGAACTCCTGGAGGCCTTTGATGGTGGTAGGCCGGGGGAACTGCTGGATGGCTTGCACCTTGGCGGGCAGGGGAATGGCTCCGTCCTGCGTGATGTGGTGGCCGAGGAATTCGATCCTGCTGAGGCCGAATTGGCACTTGGCTGGGCTGATGATGAGCCCGTGCTCACTGAGCCGCTGGAACAGGGTGCAGAGGTGCTTGATGTGTTCCTGCTTGGAGGAACTAGCTACCAGGATATCATCCAGGTAGACAAAGAGGAACTTCAGGTCCCGGAGGACCGAGTCCATGAGCCGCTGGAAGGCCTGGGCCGCATTTTTGAGGCCGAAGGGCATTCAGAGGAACTCGAATAGCCCAAAAGGGGTGATTATGGCTGTCTTGGGAATGTCCGTGGGGTGGACTGGCACCTGATGGTAACCGCGCACCAGGTCAACTTTGGAGAAGACTGAGCGGCCGGCCAGTCTAGCCGAGAAGTCTTGAATGTGCGGTATGGGGTACCGATCCGGCGTGGTGGCGTCGTTTAGGCGCCGGTAGTCCCCACAGGGGCGCCATCCCCCGTCGGGTTTTGTAGTGTTGTCCAGACTTTCGTGATTGTGGAGCTGCCCAGGGAGGCGAGGAGGTAGTCGTACATCGTTGCGTCGGCGGTGATGCCGCGGAGTCGGAATTGCAATTCGGCTTGAAGGAACCAGGCATTGGCTAGATTCTCCCAGAACTCCGGCAGCTTCACAGAAACTGCGTTTGTGTCAGCCATGGTTACGCTTAGGAGTCGTCCTGAGCATCGGGGTCACCAATGTAGGAGTCTACGTACTCCTAGCAAAAAATACTGAACTCGGAGAGGTTCAACAGAAAAGGTTTAATTGTTGAGACTGCATGTTGAACACAAAAATGGCATCAGAGACTACACCATGTCCGACTGCCTTTCATCAGTCCACAGCTTCGACTGCTCCTCCCCCGCTCTGGGCTTAACTATGTTGCAGATCGAGTTTCTTAAAGGTGTGATCCTTCTTAAAGGCATGATGCCTGATTTATAGTCTACGGACCGAAAAGCGTATTGTGTCCTTTCTGTGATCGGTACGCCACAACCATAAGTTTTTGCCGAATTTGTCCACAATTCTGCACCCACTGAACGCCCTACTACAAACTGGAGTAGCATGGAAATGGAGCGATGAATGTAAGCGGGCCTTTCAGAAGAGTAAAGACCTAATCACTTCAAGAGAAGTATTGGCTCACTACAACCCATCACTACCGATAAGACTGGCGTGTGTTGCGTCTCCCTATGGCATTGGAGCGGTACTGTCACATAAATTCCTTGATGGTTCAGAGAGGCCGATAGCTTTTGCGTCACGCTCGTTAACTTCAGCCGAGCGTAACTACGCCCAGATTGACAGAGAGGCCCCAGCCTGGTGTGGGGGGTCAAGAAGTTCAATCACTACCTGCATGGTCAGAAATTTACTCTACTAACTGATCATCAACCTCTTGTCTCAATTTTCAACCCTCAGAAGGGCGTCCCGATAATGACAGCACAACGGCTACAGAGGTGGTCCCTTTTCCTAGGGGCACACCAATATGACATCGAGTACAAAGGAACTAAACAGCATGGGAATGCTGATGGATTGTCGCGCCTACCGTTGCCGACGGTGGAAGAAGCACCTGCAGTGGATCCAGTGGAGATATTCCATTCGACCATAGTCGAATGTCTCCCTGTGACGAATGCAAACATAGAAAAGGAAACACGAAATGACCCGACACGCTCCTGGGTCTATGATTTAACGGTGAAGGGATGGCCAGCACATGGCGAACCACTGTTGCCAGCATTCTCGCCGAGAAGAGAACAGCTGTCAGTGTGCAGAGGAACCTTGATGTGTGGATCCAGAGTAGTAATTCCACCCAAATTGAAGGATAGAGTGCTCAATGAGCTTCATGAGGGTCATCTGGGAGGGGTAAAAATGAAGAACTTAGCCAGAGCATTTGTGTGGTGGCCGGGAATCGATAGAGATATCAAAGAGATGACCAAGAGCTGTACAGGATGCCAGAAGGTCCAAAACGCCCCACCACAAGCCCCTCTACATCCATGGGAGTGGCCCTCATCTCCATGGCAAAGGGTGCACATTGATTTTGCTGGTCCATTTATGGACTCGATGTTTTTAATTGCGGTGGATGCACATTCAAAGTGGCCAGAGGTAATAAAAATGTCCTCAACCACCACAGAAAAAACTATCACAGTCTTACGAACCATATTCGCCAGAAATGGGCTGCCTGAACAGATTTGCTCCGACAATGGACCACAGTTTGTGTCTGAAGAGTTCCGGAGGTTCTTAAAGAACAATGGTGTTAAGCATTGCACATCCGCCCCATATCATCCAGCCACCAATGGATTGGCTGAGAGGTTCGTTCAAACATTCAAGAAGGCTATCAAGGCAATGTGTAATGAAGATATACCCCTACAACACAAGGTGGATAACTTCTTGTTTGCCTACCGGAATGCGACACATGCGGTTACCAACCAAACTCCAGCCATGATGTTCTTCAATCGAAGACTACGATGCCGCTTGGATTTGGTTAAGCCAAACATCAGAAGAGATGTGGAGAACAGACAGTTTCAGAATATGAATGAAAGGCCGACCAGGAGTTTTAAGATCGGTCAACCAGTTTTGGCCCGGGACTACCGCACAGAGAAATGGCAGCCAGGAACGATCTGTACACGGCAAGGACCTCTATTATATACCGTGGACATTGGAGAGAGCATTGTAAGACGCCATGCTGACCAGATTCTAGAGTCACTGGAAAACATCAATTCCACACCACGATCCGATACACCTGGTGATGAAACCGAAGTACCAATTGCATCTACCTCAGAATCGGTGATATTGGAAGCAGACGAACCAAACAACGACGTTGATCCCGAGTCAACTTTGCCAGAAGAACCTGATACCCCAAAGAGGCGTTATCCAGACAGAATCAGGAAGCCTCCTCAAAGACTGAACTTATAATTGCTTAACTTCAGCTAATGTATCTAGCAACTGTAATTGTAAATATGTTATTTAATTATTAATCGAATGTTATGTACTGTTTAGCTAAAAGGGGAGGAATTGTAGTGTATGTACTTTGCAGAAGGAACTATATTCTGCAGCCCCTGTATACTGCAGTACCAGTAGTGACCACCCCTGTATATAAGCCTGTGTAGTAACTTTTACATAGTAGTTCCAGTTTGTCTCCACTCAGTAAAGACCTGTTATAACCAATTCCTGCAGTCCATGTCTCAATTACACACGGACATAATAATAGCGAAATACTGCGGATGCTGGAAATCTGAAATAACAACAGAAAATGCTAGAAACATTCAGCAGGTGAGGCAGCATCGAGGAGAGAGAAGCAGAGTTAATGGGCCAGAAATTCGTGAGCAAATGCGTGAGTACGGTCGGGGTACTCACGCATCTGGCCGTTGGAAATGCCGGCGTTCAGCATGCACAGCGCATGCGGGGAACGCCGGCATTTCCAGTCCTCGGAACGAAGGGGTTCAGAGGCACAGCGCGTGCGACTGCACAGGCAGCGCTTGCGCAGTGAACTTCGTAGATTTCATTCATGGATTCAGTGAGGGTAAGTCCTTACAAGTTACACTTGAAAAAAGCAGGTGTAAAGTTGTTCCAAGGCTGCGGAGGAAGATATATTTTATCGTGGAGCTTCTGAAAGGCAATATTTTTGTTTGGGAAAGGGAGGGAAGTTATTTTAAGAAATTTTAAGTAAGTTTTAAAGTTTAAATTTTTTTTTTTAAACGGGTTTTCAGAACGGTAGGTAGAAGGAGCAATTGTGGCTGTGTGAATGGAATGTGAAAATGAGTGTTCTAAAATGAGTAATGTAACATTTCCAGCACTTTTAAGAAAGAAACTTTTCATCAGTAATAAGTAATTATGTATGTATGTCCGCATATATTCCTTTACGTATATGTATGTATGTTTTATATTCCTTTACTTATGTGTATGAATGTATGTTTTTAATTATGATTTTCCAATAAGTTACTTTCTCTGAAAGTCATAATTAAATAATACATTCATACACATAAGTAAAGGAATATATACATAACATGCAAAGGAATATATACAGACATACATACTTTCAGAAGCTCCACGATAAGAAATATCTTCCTCCGCAGCCTCTGGAGCAACTGTACCCATGCTTTTTTCATGTGTAAGTTGTAAGGACTTGACCTCACTGAAAGCATGAATGAAAGCGGCGAATTTTACTGCGCACGCGTTCTGCCTCTGAACCCCTTCGTTCAGAGAACAGGAAATGCCGGTTTTCCCCGCATGCGCTGTGCATGCTGAAAACCGGCATTTCCTCCGGCCAGACGCGTAAGTACCCCGACCGTACTCGCGCATTTGGAAGGGAATTACTGGGCCAACATTTTACATGTAAATAAAATGAAAAATTTAACAATTGCATGATTTGCCCCCTCGCATCTGCGACTGAGGGTCCAAGGAGGTGCATTGCGCAAGAGGTCATCGTCGTACGTATCCTCACACTGTTCCCTTTCGGGAACTGTATGAAGTGGTGGAAGGATTTATGGCCGTGATTAACGCTCATTCCGTGACCGTAACCATCTTTGAACCAGCCATTAGGGTGGTTAGTCCTATGGCGTGAGGGTTTTACGGGCTCCCACAACCCATCTGAGGGGGGGGGCCACCCACACCCACGGACGCAAGTATCCCGCTGGATGTCCACCCAGAATTTATAGTTGGAGCTCCGACTCCACTTGCCGGGACTGTCTGGAGTGGGGTTCGAAACCCTACTCCTTCTGGCCCAGTGGCGGGGATGCCTACTGCTACGCAAAAGGCCCACTCCGCACAAAAGGTGACACCCATACGTTTCCTGCGCCTTTTCCCTCCCCGTGACTGGAGCCCTATGCTGCCACTTGAAAGACCAAGCTATCATCTGCCCTTTTTGCGGCGCCTTTGACTTCTCATTACCAATGATGAGCAGGCGCTGCGCCTCCACCTCCTTGAGGAGATTGCTGAGGTCATCATCAGTTCAATTGTGAGTTCTTTTAATGCCGTGAATTGTGCTCATTCCAGCCATTTCACGTTGCTAATCGGATTGGGCCTTTGGCATAGCGGTAGGATCCCCGCCGCTAGGCCAGATTAGGGTAGGGTTTCGAACCCCGCTCCAGACAGTCCCGGCAAGTGGAGTCGGAGCTCCGGCTCTAAATTCTGGGTTGACATCCAGTGGGATATTTGCGTCGGTGGGTGTGGGTGGCCCCCCCTCCTTGTATAGCTTGTGGGAGCCCGTAAAACCCTCCCACCATAGGACTAACCGCCCTAATGGCTGGTTCAAAGATGGTTACGGTCACGGAATGAGCGTTAATCATGGCCATAAATCCTTCCACCACTTCATACAGTTCCCCAAAGGGAACAGTGTGAAGACACGTATGACGATGACATTGCTAAATAAATACATGGAATTAAAAAAATTATTTTAGGGCTTTTAAAAGTCTTTAAATTGCTTTAATTCTGTTTAAAACTACTTCAGATTCTTCAAAATAATGTAAACATTTTTAAAAGTTTATAAAAGTTACCAAAATCTTCAAAAAACTTCCAAAAACCTATTTAAACTGCTGCTTTGCATGTAAAAATGCTTAGCAGCTTGGCAGAAACATTGGGGGCGTGTCCTGTGAAACTGAGACCTCAAGGGGCGTGTCTCAGTTGCACTGCGCGCTCCAGGCTTCGCGCTGGCTGCACTCCTGGGCGGCGTGACGTCATACGCTGCCCGGGATTCTTCTTTTTGAAACACGAATTCCAGGCGTCCCTGGAGGTGATCGGCAGGAGCGTCGGGTAAGTGCATATACGGGGCTTGCACGCGCGGCAAGCCCCGTTCACGAATTTCTGGCCCAATGTTTTGAGTCGGGGACCCTTCGTCAGAACCAGCAAAGAAAGAACCTTTCTTTCTTTCCTTTTTTTGCTATTCTGGGTCTCAATCCATTGCTTACATTACCCGTCCCCAAAAAATTGCTTGTTTAGGACTGTTAAAGACCTGTAAAGGTTGATTGTGGTCGAATCATAGAGCCTTGTGCAAGGGAAATAGAAACAAAAATTGAACTCTTAATTCACATTTGTACCTCTGAATCAGCTGCGTCAAGAAAGGACCAGATTTCAACGTATCACCAAAGCAATGAGTCACGGCTGCCAACACCAGGCACATTCCTCTTGGCAGGAAAGCATGTATAACTTTTCCTGTGCAGATATATTCTGATTGGTAGATATGTGCACTTCTTTCTTTATTCTGTTCTTTAACTGGACCCAGATTTTCTTTAACTCCTCAATTTCTTGAAGTGTTAATATTTGGTTTTCTTGGAACATAACAGGTTAACCTGAAAAGTATAAATAAGAAATTAAACCTCAGTCTTTGTGGACGTATATACTACATTATTAATACACAGCTGTTATTTGTTAACGAATGCAACGGTACCTTTGGCTTTTTGCATAAGTACATCAAAGATTTGCTTTACTGTTGGGAACTATTCAATCAAATTTCTGGTTTACATCTCAGGAACTGTAGCGTAACGCCCACTGGAGAGGTCTTTTTTATGCTGAGGCTACTTCCACAGAGCCAGCCACCTACAGGTTCAACAATTGTACATCTGTCTTCTGCTGAAGAGATAACCCTCACTCCCCTGACAAATGATAGAAATGTGACATGAAAACAGAATGGTGGAAATACTTAACAGTTCAATCAGCACCTGAAAAAGAATGGTGGATTCTTTCTGCTGTGACCCTTCAACGGTGCTGTAGTGATGTTGCAAGCCCCGAGAGAGAGGTACCCTCCTAACTCAGGACCACCTCACATACATGGACACATGGTGGGGGGTGGGGATTGACGTAAGAAAACTACTAGGCACTTGGTCTAAGCGTTAAACAAAGCTTTAATCAACTGTTTTACAACATGGAGGTCTAGTTGTGTCCTTCACTAGTTCCTGTTAAGAATGTCCTACGCAAGCTGGGCCCATGCCCGAGTATTTATACTCTCCCTGGAGAGCACCACCCATAGGCCGCTCAGTATTATTTCATAAGTCTTTCTTTCATGAATGACTGATTCATGTCAGGGATGCTCCTTAAGTGTGGTATTACCGCTGAAAGTGGGTTTGGATGAGACTTTTACCAGATGGTCCGACCCTGCCACGACCCATAAAGTTCTCTCAATTACAACTCCTGTAGAGGCATGTGCCTCGTTGTAGCACTCCTCAGCTGCTGCTCTTAGCATTCATGGAGGGGGAAAGAAAGAACTGGCATTAATATAGCGCCTTTCACAACCTCAGGATGTCGCAAAGCACTTTACCACCAATGAAGTACTTCCATTGTAATGTAAAAAACGCAGCAGCCAATTTGCGCACAGCACGGTCCCACAAACAGCAATGAGATAATGACCAGTTAATCTGTTTTAACAGTGATGTTGGTTGAGGGATAAATGTTGGCCAGGAAAATAGGGAAAACTCACCCGCTTGTCTTCGAAATAGTACCATAGGTTCTTTTACGCCCACCTGAGAGGGCAAACAGGGCCTGGTTTTAAGTCTCACCCTACAGATGGTATGTCCAACAATGTCAACCTAGATTTTGTGCTCAAGTCGCTGGAGTGAAACTTGAACCCATGGCCTTCTGACTCTGAGGCGAGAGTGTTACCACAGAGCCACAGAGCCATGGCTGACACAGCTGTAGGGATCATGACCCATGGTAGCAGGGGTTAGACTTTGTCACCCACAAGCTACCCGGTTCTTCCTTGAAGAGATGAGGGATCTAGAATTCCTGAGGACAAATGCATCGTGGCAACTCCCAGCAGCAAATGCAGAATTCATTGTTTGTGGTCACACGTGATCCATACATTTAGCAAGTGGAAGCCCTTACTATTCAGAAAGGTTAGAGGGTTTACTGTAGGAGATTGAAATGCTATGTGCGTGCCATCTATCGCATGCTGCATTTTAGGAAACTCAGTAACTTCATAAAACAGTATGGGGGAACAAATAGGTGGCTAACATCACCAGGGCACTAATTTTAGTGCTCCGAAAAAGGTAGCATCCCTCCGCCGGAAATTCAGTAGTGGCGCCCCAAGCAGGAGGTGGAGAGTTACTGGAAGCACTCCACTACCTTCGTGGGGCGCTACTACTGAAGTTCGCGGTGCTATGTGCAACAGCACCACGTGCGGCCGCACGTAGCATCGCGTCATGTCACTTCAGGCCTCCCCTGATTAAAGGGGAGGGGACTAGCGCTGCGTGCACTGGGGCCCTGCTAGACCACCGGGGAGCGGGGTGTTGTGAAAACAGCTCGGCACTCAAGAGGAGAAGAAAGAGAAAGGGGACAGGTACTGGCAGTTGGCCAAAATAAAAATGGCCGCCTGACACCTGCCGTTTTAACTACCGCCGCCGCCGCTGCAAAAACGCCCCCTAATCCTGTCGGATATATCATCCGCCGATAGGTCAGGGGGCACAAGGGTAGTTTAGCTGGGGCTCAAGCGGGGTGCTGCACATGGCGATGACGCCATCGCTAACCTCCTGCTGAATTTTGCGGGAGGCGTTAGCAGCGCCACGCCCAGGGGCTCAGGGATTTGTGCCCCATTAGATTATTCCCCCTATGGCTCTATCACGCTGCTACATGGCATTCATGTCAAACTGAATGAACTTCACTGTTCTCCTAAAAATGATATCAGTTACCCATTAAATGCATGTCCCGATGGTACTCTGGATGATGTTAACTTGAAATGAGCCTAGTGACATAAAACTTGAGCACCAGTGCTAGTTACTTTCACTGCCACAGACAGATGATCTTAGCTGCAAGTCTTCAGGCAAAAGGTGGCACAGCTCTCCTATAGTAAAGGAGCCTCTGGAGAGCAGCGATCATAATATGATAGAATTTTATATTGCATTTGAGAGTGGTTTAGTTAAGTCCAAAACTAGGGTCCTAAACCTGAACAAAGCAAAATACTTAGGTATGAGAGGCGAGTTGGCTAAGGTAGGTTGGGAAACTAGATTAAAAGATTTGACAGTAGAAAAGCAATGGCAAACATTTTTTTAAAATTCATAATTCACAATGAATATACATTCCCTTAAGGAATAAAAGCAACACGAGAAAAATGGTCCACCAGTGGTTAACAAGAGAAATTAAAGATAGTATTAGATTAAAGGAAGAGGCTTTTAATGTTGCCAAAAAGAGTAGTAAGCCTGAGAATAGGAAGGATTTTAGAATTCAGCAAAGGAGGACCAAGAAATTGATAAAGAATCGGAAAATAGAATGAGAGTAAATGAGTAAGAGGCATAAAAACAGACTAAAAGCTTCTAAAGGTATGCAAAAAGAAAAAGATTAACGAAAGTAAACGTGAATTCTTTACAGGTTGAGACAGGAGAAATTATAATGAGGAATAAGGAAATGGCAGAGAAATTAAACAAATATTCTGGCCGTGATTTTGCCGGCACTCAGAGGGCGGGTTTGGAGGTGGTTCAGGGGTTGAAGTCATTTTGATTGACGGCGGGTTCCGCACCCACTGTCATCCCAAATCCACACAACCTTCCTGAGTGTCGGGTCCCCGATTTGCGAATGGACCTGAAACCTACCAGCGGGAAATGGATTAAAGGCAATTAACTGCCTATTAACAGGCAGTTGTGAGCAGTTTTCAGGGTCTTTTTTGATTTTCCAGCTTCTGGGTTGGGATTTACGACATTCGGACAACACGCCAGGTAAGTGTGGCATGTTGTGAGTCTGGTGTGATGTTTGTGAAAAGATGACAGCTGCAGAAGTGGTGTCAAGGATGCCATGTTGCACATGGTGGGATTCAGAGCAAAGAAAATGTTGGTTACTGCATTTTTAATACATATACAGATTTCTTTAGCTTACAAGCTTTTAAATCCAACTGTATGTCCAGTGCCACCTCATTGGGAAAACCTCTCTCACCATTGACAGATCGCTTCTGTCATCTCACCTGCAGCTGCCATCTATTGCAGCAACATCGGAGCCAATGAAACAATCAGACCTTGGTCTTCCAAATCCTTCTACAATCATCCCCAGCACCAACATCACCAACCTCATCACCAACCTTCGCCACCATCACCTGATGCTACACTGGACACAGGGCATCAGCCCCTGACAAAATTGCTGGCCGGGAGGCCAGCGATGGCATCACCATGGCCAGACTTTCTTTACTTGGTGCTGTAAACACTGGCTACCACATGATGCGCCAGGTTGACACCATCCCACACCAGCACTGTGAAGCATCCCTTTAATGTCCAAGCCATTCCATGCACACACATCACTATAGCGGGGGTGGGGGGTGGGGGGGGTGGAGTTATAACTGAACAATCACTGAAACTCAGTAAGACACTTCTCAATGTGCGCTCAGATCTGTCCAATAAGGGGCACTTTTTGAAAGAGAGATTTCACTGTATGACAACACATTACCAGAAACTTCACATGGACATTGGCTAAACCTTTCATGTGTCCACCCTTGTGTGTTGTTAGTTGGTATACTTGCAGTAGAATGAGGGTGAGTGTGAGGGGTAGCTAGTGAGATGGGGAAGTGTTAAAGTAGATAGAGAGGGTTGGATGGAGGTGCAAGGTAAGTTGGTGTCCTGGGGAGGTCTCTTCTGCCCTTGGAAGGGAAGAGAACCTCCCTGCGGGCTGTGACTCCCTACATAAGCATATGGAGGGAATCATTGGAGAGCCTGGGTGCAAGATTGTCAGTGTTTTCAGCAAATGCTGTCAAACACTGAAAAACCAACTTTCAAAATAAAATTGTGCATGGACCCTTTAAGGAAACTGGCAGATGACGCTTCATCAAATGACGTCATCAGACCCGCTTCCTCTTAATTGGCCGGTAAGCCCACAGGGCGGGCTTAACAAGGCCAATCAAGGGAAAATTACATCTGGAGAGCAAAGGCAGCTGGGGGCGGGACTGGAACCCAGAAACCAGCTGACACTTACCCAACCCAACACCGATGAGAAAATCACGGCCTTTGTGTCTGTCTACACGGAAGCAGATGCTAAAAACATTCTGGAAATAGTGGAGAATCAAGGGTCTAGTGAGAATGAGGAACTGAAAGAAATTAGTATTAGTAAGGAAATAGTACTGGAGAAATTAATGGGATTGAAAGCCAACATATCCCCTGGACCTGATGGCCTACATCCTAGGGTTTTAAAAGAGGTGGCCATAGAGATAGTGGATGCATTGGTTGTCATCTTCCAAAATTCCACAGATTTTGGAATGGTTCCCGTGGATTGGAAGGTAGCAAATGTAACCCCACTATTTAAGAAAGGAGGGAGAGAGAAAACGGGGAACTATAGACCAGTTAGCCTGACATCAGTAGTAGGGAAAATGCTCGAATCTATTATTAAGGACGTAGTCACAGGGCACTTAGAAAGTAATAATAGGATTGGGCAGAGTCAACATGGATTTATGAAAGAGAAATCATGTTTGACAAATCTGTTAGAGTTTTTTGAGGTTGTAACTAGCAGGATAGCTAAGGGGGATCCAGTGGATGTAGTGTATTTGGATTTTCCGAAGGCATTTGATAAGGTTCCGCACAAGAGGTTATTAAACAAAGTTAGGGCTCATGGGATTGGGGGTAATGTACTAACATGGATTGAGGATTGGTTAACAGACAGAAAACAGAGAGTAGGAATAAACGGGTCATTTTTGGGTTGGCAGGCTGTAACTAGTGCAGTACCACAAGGATCAGTGCTTGGGCCTCAGCTATTTAGAATCTATATCAATGAGTTGGATGAGGGACCAAATGTGATGGCCCAGAAATTCGGGTCCCAACGCGTGAGTACGCTCGGGGTACTCACGCGTGGACCTGATGGAAGTGCTGGTTTCTTGCATGCACTGCACATGCGCGGGAAACCGGCACTTCCGTTCCTCTGAACGAAGGGGTTCAGAGGTCGAACGCATGCGCGCGGGAGTCTGCGCGTGCGCTTTGAACTTATGTTTTTTTTACAGGCTTTTCCGTGAGGGTAAGTCTTTAAATTTTAGAAATGTAAAAACCAGGCGTAAGGCCTGTATTTTAAAAGGTAAGTGGTCAATTAATTAAAATTAAAACATTTTTTCCACAGGTTTATTATTTTTAAATACTTTAAAGCAAGGTAAGTTTATTTTTAGCCCCGTTTTTATAAAATTATTTTTTTCAAAAATTTAAATTATTGTTTAAAATAGTTATTTAATGTAATTTATAGTTTATTTAAAAAGTGTGACTTTTTAAAAAATTGATTTGAAGGTTTACTGTTATTTTGGGGCCCATATATTCATAAGTTTAGACAGGTCTTCCTGTCAATCTTATGAATGGGCTTTTCCCTCCTTTGATTGGCTGCCCATGGCTCACGTGATCCCAGGGGACGTATCGCACTAACTACGCCCCTGGGACACGCAAGCACAGTACGTCGGGAGTTGGAGCAGGCCCCGGAGCGGAATTCCACGGGAGCCCAGAGCTCAACTGCCGGCACGCAAGGTAAGTGCAGGTCAGGGGCTTGCACCCGCGGGAAGCCCCCGACCCGAATTTCTGGGCCAATATATCCAAGTTTGCTGATGATACAAAGCTAGGTGGGAATGTAAGTTGTGAGGAGGATGCAAAGAGGCTTCAAGGGGATATAGACAGGTTAAGGCAAGAACATGGCAAATGGAATATAATGTGGAGAAATATGAAGTTATCCACTTTGGTAGGAAAAATAGAAAAGCAGAGTATTTTTTAAATGGTGAGAGATTGGGAAATGTTGGTGTTCAGAGGGACCTGGGAGTCCTTGTATATGAATCGCTGAAAGTTAACATGCAGGTACAGCAAGCAATCAGGAAAGCAAATGATATGTTGGCCTTTATTACAAGAGGATTAGAGTATAAGAGTAAAGACATCTTACTGCAATTATATAGGGCCTTGGTGAGACCACACCTGTAGTATTCTGTACAGTCTTGGTCTCCTTACCTAAGGAAGGATATACTTGCCATAGAGGGAGTGCAACGAAGGTTCACCAGACTGATTCCTGGGATGGGGGGATTGTCCTATGAGGAGAGATTGAGTAGACTAGGCCTATATTCTCTAGAGTTTAGAAGAATGAGAGGTGATCTCATTGAAACATACAAAATTCTTACAGGGTTTGACAGGGTAGATGCAGGGAGGATGTTTCCCCTGGCTGGGGAGTCTAGAACCAGGGGGTCACAGTCTCAGAATAAGGGGTCAGTCATTTAGGACTGAGATGAGGAGAAATTTCTTCACCCAGAGGGTGGTGAATCTTTGGAATTCTCTACCCCAGAGGGCTGTGGATGCTCAGTCGTTGAGTATATTCAAGGCAGAGATCAATAGACTTTTGGATATTAAGGGAATCAAGGGATATGGGGATAGTGCAGGAAAGTGGAGTTGAGGTCGACGATCAGCCATGATCTTATTGAATGGCGGAGCAGGCTCAAAGGGCCGAAAGGCCGACTCCTGCTCCTATTCATATTGTGTCAGCTGTGGCTCAGTGGGTAGCACACTCGCCTCTGAGTTAGGAGGTTGTGGGTTCAAGTCCCACTCCAGGGACTTGAGCACATAAATCTAGGCTGACCCTCCAGAGCAGTGCTGAGGGGGCGTTGCACTTTTGGAGGTGCCGTCTTTTGGATGAGATGTTAACCCGAGGCCCCGTCTTCTCTCTCAAGTGGACGTAAAAGATCCCATGGCACTATTTCAAAGAAGAGCAGGGGAGTTATCCCCGGTATCTTGGCCAATATTTAGCCCTCAATCAAAAAAACAATTATCTGGTCATTATCCCATTGCTGTTTGTGGGCGCTTGCTGTGCGCAAATTGGCTGACGCGTTTCCCACATTACAACAGTGACTGCACTCCAAAAAAAATACTTCATTGGCTGTAAAGCACTTTGAGACGTCCGGTGGTCGTGAAAGGCGCTATATAAATGCAAGTCTTTCTTTCTTATGTACTTATAGCACCTTTGAAAGGAATATCAAGAAATATTGCCTGTTTTGCACTATCGCCAAAAGATAAAATTACTCCCAATGAGTTACCTTTGAGGTGTAGTGACGATTATTATGTAGGCAAACAAGAACAGCCAGTAAGCACCAGCAATGTCTCACAACTAGGCAACTAGATGATGGTTGAGGAAGGAATGTCAGCCAGGACATGATGAAAACTTCCTGCTCATCTTCGAATAGTCCCAGGGGATCTTTAACATCCACCTGAAGCACTAGAAAAGGCAGAAGGTTTAATGTCTCTTCCAAAGGACAGCACCTCTGTCAGTAGAGCACTGCCACAGTAATTAATTCATGTCAACCTAGATGGTATGCTCACACCCCAGCCAGTATGGGGCTTGAAATCACAACCTGCTGAACCAGGTCCAAGTTTTCTACAGGCAAAGAGTAACCTTGTTAGAAGAAACACAATTATTAAAAATATTTTTTTTTAAATGTCATTTACCCAACATTCATTAATGGAAGACCTGTATGCTAGCTATTTCTGTGAAATGAAAGTCACCCATTTGGAGTTCTAGGTTTACACCAAAAGATTAACAGCAAAAGTGAGTCTAAACTACTCTATATTTTATTGTTCTGCAAAGATTGTCCATATCACTATAAGATAATGAGTGATAATTATTGTAAGGGTTAAATCTACTTTAATTAATTATTGAAAGTTTGTACATTACATATATTATTCATCATGACACCTATATTGTTAAATAATTACAATTTTATGTATTCCTTTTTCAGATGCAAAACAGACAGCTGTAAGTTGAATTTCTCCCCCACTGATGTACATATTTAAAAAAATAAAACAGTACAACAGGATTCACAAATCGTGTACTTTTGACACTTTTTTTATGAATTAGCTTCTGTGCGGAATGTTGGGCATAGTTGGGTTTTGTGGTTGAATTAATGATAGAAAAACAGGTCAGCCAATCATAAAGGGAGAGGAAGGAAGGTCAGGGTCAAATAAGAAAAGAAAGCTCCACAGATGGTTAAGTATTTACCCAAGAAATGACCATAGTAACAGAATAATTTGACTTATCTGTAGATCAAATTCTAGGTTTGTAAGGGAAATACAGACTGCAGTAGGCAGCAGCAGCAGGGCTGGAGGGAATCAAAGTCAGGCTGGGAAGAGTAGGAGTGGGTGAAGTTAAGCTCAAAGGTTTAGTAACGGAGTTACTCTGCTGTTGTTTTTGCAAGCCTGTTTTGCACAGCTAAAAACTGGAAATGGTGCCACTGACGGCAGCTGATTCTCATTATTTTCTGTGGGCAAAATACCCCCGCCCCTCCCTCCACCGAAAGGTGGATGACCAGCTAGAAGATTTCTGGCTGAACCCTTGTTGAGACCTGGAGCTGTGCTCCTGAAAGCTGTGGGAGTGGCATTAATCACAATTTACTGTGTGCAGGGTAGTCTCACACTGGGAACATTAAAGCATAGTTCTGGTGGAAGTTACTTCCCTCTGGTCATAAAGCAATGCTTCCCCCAACCACACAAGAGTTCAGATGCATGAAGATTCTGTACTTGGTCAGAAAATAGCTTTTACAACACCATTTACTTCCATTGGACCATTTAGGGTTATTTTGTTAAAAGATTTTTTTGTTAAACTCAAACAACAATATGAAGCGTATTTCTATGTTGTTGATAAAATGTCTATTACACACAGCAGGTCTATTTTGCCATTTGGGCGAGTGACCAGAGGTGAAGAGGACTCCGCGGTTTTGAGGCCTCAGCCTCATTTAAATCTGGCAGGCGAGTTGCGGGGCCGCAAAATGGCGTTCAGGTGCAGCTTGCTGGATTGCAGCCTCAAAATCGAGCTGGTGCAGCCCCCAGCAAGATAGGTTGCGGGAGAGGTCAAGATCGTGGTGGGTGATGGGTCCCTGGGCGGCAGCAGCTTAAATTATTTTTGTGCTGCTCCCACTGGGCCTGCAATAATAACTTAACCTTTGGTGGGATCTTCAATTCCATTGCCTGTGAAATTGACAGGCTCAGATCTAAAATGGTCATCAGGGTCCTATTTATGTCACAGGACCCCGATTTCCATAGTGGATAGGACCTATTGCCTGAACACCCAGCGGTAGGCCCCTTTCAAACTGGAGTTGGCCGCATCATCGGTGTTAACAGGGCAGTCATCATCGGTGTTACTGACTCCATTTTGAGGCCCTGTTAATGCCAGGCGAAAGCAGTGAAAATCGACCCCAGGAAGAGCTATCACTTAAAAGTGAAAATATATCAGGCGGTCCTTCCCACAGCAATAATTTATCACAAACCCGTACAGGCATTTGAGACTCAGTGCAGTGTTTGAATTCTACAATCTATGGTACATTAAAGTGAATAACTTCAATTATTCAAGAGTTCAGAAGGAAATAAACAATTCCTGGTTGAAATGCTCCAGTCAAAGATCAAAGATGTTAAATCAAGCTAGCGGATCAAATTAATGCTGCAAATACTCTCTAAACAAAGTTTCTCTGCATATATTTTCAGAAGAATTAGTGAGACTTTTTCCTCAAAGTGTCACTACTCTAATTTATTCAAATATACAGTAGCTGTTTGCACAAGTCCACAAAACAACAAGTAATCACCGTTTGTAAAGATCCTTCATGCTCTGACTCCCTCTCTTCAATCGGGTCTGCATTAACTAAGCAGCTGTATGAATCACTAAATGTCTGAACATCTGTCCTTTCCTTGAATGTAATGGCCCAAATTTTGCTGGAGCTGGGCATCTCATGGTGTGTCCCGTTAGTTACATTTGTTCGTGCAAGCTTAGGTTTTAAAATTTTTTGCCCACATAGTTGCTGGAAGTGTGAGCAGATAACGGCACAGCGAGGGCAACAGGGCATCTGGGACCTTGGCGACAGTGTATCTCCTTAACCAATTAGATTAATGGATTGAGAAATAAACAGAGGAAGGACCGAGATGGAGGGTGAATTATAGGGCATGGTAGCATAGTCGTTATGTTAATCGATTAATAATCCAGAGGCCTAGACTAATAACCCAGAGACGTAAATTCAAATCCCACCATGCCATTTTGTGAATTTGAATTCAGTAAATTAAATAAATCTGGAAGAAAAAGCTAGTATCAGACAAGGTGACCATGAAGCTATCAGATTGTCATAAAAACCCCACTGGTTCACTAATGTCCTTTAGGGAAGGCCCGGTCTGGCCTATCTGTAAATCCAGACCCACAGCAATGAGGCTGACTCGTAACTGTACTCTGAAATGGTCTAGCAAGCCACTCAATGGAATGAAACAACTACAAAAAAGTACAATGAGAATAAAACTGGATGGACCACTCTGCATCAAATTCAGGCATGGCAAAGGCATTCTCTGACCACTCAACCCTGCAAAGTCCTCCTCAATAACATCTGGAAACTTGCGCCAAAATTGGGGGAGCTATCCCACAGACTAGTCAAGCAACAGAATCATACCTTTCAGCCAAAGATCCAGACTGCTCCCATCACCATCCATGGGTATGTCTTGTCCCACTGGTTGGACAGACCCACCAGAGGTGGCGGCACCATGCTATACAGTCGGGAGGGAGTGGCCCTGGGGGTACTCAACATTGACTCCGGACCCCATGAAGTCTCATGGCATCAGGTCTAACATGGGCAAGGAAATATCCTGCTGATTACCACCTACCGCCCTCCCTCAGCTGATGAATCAGTACTCCTCCATGTTTAACACCACTTGGAAGAAGCACTGAGGGTCGCAAGGGCTCAGAATGTACTCTGGGTGGGGAACTTCAAAGTTCATCATCATGAGTGGCTCGGTAGAACTACTATTGTGCAAGCTGGCTGTGTCATGAAGGAGATCGCTGCCAGACTGGCCTTGCGGCACGTGGTGAGAGAACCAACATGAGGGAAAAAACAATATGACCTCGTCTTCGAAAATCTACCTGTCACAGATGCATCTGTCCATGACAGCATTGGTAGGAGTGACCACCGCACAGTCCTTGTGGAGACGAAGTGCCATCTTCACACTGAGGACACCCTCCATCGTGTTGTGACACTACCACTGTGCTAATTGGGATAGATTAAAAACAGATCTAGCAGCTCAACTCTGGGCATCCATGAGGCACTGTGGGCCATCAACAGCAGCAGAATTGTATTCCATCACAATCTGTAACCTCATGGCCTGGCATATCCCTCACTCTACCATTACCATCACGCCAGGTGACCAACCCTGGTTCAATGAGGAGTGTAGAAGACTGTAGTATATGTGCCTTTAAGTCAGAACTACTTTTACAGCTCCTGTATACTGTAGTACCGGCAGTGACCACACCGGTATATAAGCTTTGCGCATGCCTCTGTACCCCCAGTCTTCAGACTACCCTCCTCCAGTAAAGACCTGTTTATTGTTAATGTACAGCATCCGTGTGATTATTTAATAATAGCATATCCACTGAACCACGGATCCAACAGTGGCAATGAGTGTCGATTTGAATCTACCTGCAACATAAAAAAAAATAGTCGAGGCCAGGAACACGGGCGTCGACCACGAGCAACCGCCCAGCAGGCAGGCAGAGATTGAACTTCGCAGGGGAGGCTGTGGAGAGCCGGGCTTGCTTCCCCAGCCACGACGAGCAGCAAGAGACCGATGACAGGTCCAGCGCAGACCCTTCCTGAGCAGCGGCGGCTGGAGCCGACCGACGGTGGAGAGAAAGCCGAGCAGCGTCGATGGGGTAAGGCAGAGGGTGAAGAGCGCAGGGCGCAGCCGGGGGTTGAACACCGAGCGGCATCGAGAAAAAGAAAACAAACCGGAGAGAGAGAGGGTAAAGAAACAGCCGGGTTCTAGACTGAGCAGCGTCAAACAATATAAAAAGAAGAACACGCAGAGCACAGCCAGGGCTCACGGGCTGAACAGGGTCCGCGGGGCGAAGAAAGGGGAGCGCAGGAGATGCCATTGAGCCGCGGAGAAGAAGGAAGAGCGCGGGAGACGCCATTTTTAGAAGCCGCAGCGGAGAAGAAGGGCGAGCACGGGAAGGAAGGAAATCACGGGAGACGCCATTTTGTGCCAGTGGAGAAGAAGGGGAAGCGCGGGAGGCGCCATTTTTGACAGTTAACTCACAGCCAAGGATGCTGAAGAGTGGCAGTATCTCTACGTTCGACAATGAAGTCGAAGATTGGGCGACATATGTGGAACGTATTGAGGTGTACTGCAGGGCAAATGAAGTGCCAGATGCTAATAAAGCACTGGTTCTGTTAAATTCCATGGGTGCAAAAACTTATGGGTTACTGCGAAATCTAATAACCCCAGAGAAGCCGGTAAACAAGAATTTTGAAAGCATAGTAGAAATCCTACAGGACCACTTAAACCCCACACCGCTGCTGATAGCAGAACGATTTAAGTTCCATAAAAGGAACCAACACAAAGACGAAAGCAATGCTGAGTACCTAACGGAACTGCGCAAGCTATCGAAACACTGCCAGTTTGGAGCAGGACTAGCAGATACGTTAAGGGACAAGTTTGTGTGTGGGCTACAAAGTGAAGGAACCCAGAAATGGCTTCTATCAGAAAAGGACCTTACGCTGGACAAAGCTTTCAGTATGGCAGTATCACACAAAGCAGCCGCAAGGGGCGCTGCAGAGATACAACGGAGACCGCAAGAATATGGCACCAATTAAATGTCCTATGGAACAGGGAAGTGCTATCGCTGCGGCAGAACAACACATGACCAGAAGGATTGTTGGTTCAAGGACCAAGTGTGCAGACAGTGTGGGAAAGCAAGACACATAGCAAGAGTCTGCAGGTCTGGGGAGAAAACCAACAGTAAGAAATCTCCACAGGGGAAGTACAAAAAGGTACACCAGGTGATGGACAGTGGTTCAGACGAACAGAAAAGTGACACAGACTCCGGAAGCAAGGAGCTGGGTTGTCTGAAACTACATAAGGTAACAGAAATGGAGGATCACCACACTATCTGGGTTACACTCAAGATAGACGGAGTCCAAGTGAAAATGGAATTGGACACAGGGTCAGCTCTAACAGTCATAAATCAAAGAGACTACAAGTGGCTATTTTCACACATACCCTTGAAAGCTACAGAGATTGTCTTGAAGACGTATACGGGGCAAAAAGTCTACCCCAAAGGAAAAATAAGGGTGAAAGTGACATATAAAGGCCAGGAAATACCTAAAATGGATATATATGTATTGCCAAATGGAGGACCACCACTGCTAGGACATGAATGGATCCGGAAGATACAATTAGATTGGCATTCCATACAGGCACTGAAGGTTGAGGCCAAAAAGGATGACGATGTCACACCTGGACGACTGTCAAAAATGCTAACTGACGCAAAAGAAGTGTTCCAGGAGGGACTAGGAACACTAAAAGGAATAACAGCAACGATTAAAATAGAGGAAAATGCAAGCCCAAAGTTTCTGAAGGCCAGACCAGTGCCTTATGCGATCAGACCAGCTGTTGAAGCAGAGCTGGAAGGGCTGGAACATTCAGGAGTACTGTCCAAAGTGGACTGGAGCGAGTGGGCTACACCCATCATTCCTGTAATGAAGAGGTCGTTGAGTAATACGCCTGGGGAACCAAAGAAGGTCCGCATCTGTGGGGATTTTAAGGTGACAGTGAACCCAGTACTTCACACGGTACAATATCCGCTTCCACGAATTGAGGATATTTTCGCCTCGCTATCTGGAGGTAAACGCTTCACCAAAATTGATCTAGCCCAGGCGTACTTGCAAATGGAGGTAGAAGAAGCTTCGAAACATTACCTTACGATCAACACTCATAAACGTCTCTATCAATACAACCGGCTGGTGTTTGGAGTTGCCTCGGCTCCGGCTATCTGGCAAAGGGCGATGGATCAGGTCCTCCAAGGGATTCCAGGGACCCAGTGTTATTTGGACGACATCTTGGTCACGGGCGAAAATGACGGTGATCACCTCGCCAACTTGGAGAAGGTGCTCACCAGATTAAAGGAGTATGGGCTATGAGTTAAGCGCCATAAGTGCGAGTTTTTCCAGAAACAGATCTCGCATTGTGTCCACGTCATCGATGAAGAGGGGTTACATAAGTCCCCTGACAAGATTGAGGCAGTAGTCAAGGCTCCAGCACCGGAAAATGTGTCACAACTGAGGTCGTTCCTCGGGCTGGTAAACTACTACCACAAGTTCTTACCAAATTTGTCTACGGTATTACACCCACTGAACACCCTACTGCAAACAGGGGTACCATGGAAGTGGGATGACGAACATAGACGAGCTTTCCAGAAGTGTAAAGAATTGATCACATCAAAAGAGGTGATGGCCCATTTCAACCCAGCACTACCAATTCGTTTGGCATGTGATGCATCACCCTATGGTATTGGAGCGGTGCTGTCGCACAAATTCCCAGACGGGTTGGAGAGGCCAGTAGCCTTTGCGTCTCGGTCACTAACCTCAGCCGAGCGCAACTACGCCCAGATTAACAGGGAGGCCCTCAGCCTAGTATGGGAAGTAAAAAAATTCAACCACTATCTGCATGGGCAGAAGTTCACCTTGCTGACTGACCACCAACCACTTGTCTCCATCTTTAATACTAAGAAGGGCGTTCCAGTGATGACTGCACAGCGGTTACAAAGATGGTCCCTGTTTCTAGGGGCCAATCAATATGAAATAGAATATAAAGGCACGAAACAGCATGGGAACGCTGATGGGCTATCGCGCCTGCCACTGCCTACTGTGGAGGAAGCACCAGCAATGGACCCTATCGAGATATTTTATTCGTCAATAATTGAACGATTGCCAGTAACAAATGCGGATATAGAGAAGGAGACCCGCAATGATCCGACGCTGTCGCGGGTATATGAATTGACGGTGAGGGGATGGCCAACACATGGCGACTCACTGTTGCCAGCATTCTCATCCAGAAGAGAACAGCTGTCAGTATGCCAGGGGACAGTGATGTGTGGATCCAGAGTGGTGATTCCACCCAAGTTAAGGGAGAGAGTGCTAAATGAGCTACATGAATGTCATCTGGGGGGAGTGAAAATGAAAAGCCTTGCTAGGGCTTATGTGTGGTGGCCGGGAATCAATCAACAAATCAAAGATCTAACTAAGAGCTGCTTAGGATGCCAGAAGGTCCAAAATGCACCACCACATGCCCCTCTACACCCATGGGAGTGGCCCTCCTCTCCATGGCAACGGGTGCATATTGATTTCGCTGGTCCATTCATGGACTCAATGTTCTTAATAGCAGTGGATGCTCATTCAAAGTGGCCTGAGGTGATAAAAATGTCTTCAACCACTACAGAGAAACGATTGCAGTCCTACGGACCATATTTGCCAGAAACGGGTTGCCAGAGCAGATTTGCTCTGATAATGGACCACAATTGGTGTCCGACGAGTTCCAAAAATTTATGAGAAGGAATGGGGTAAGGCATTACACATCCGCCCCGTATCATCCAGCCACAAATGGATTGGCTGAGAGGTTCGTACAAACCTTTAAGAAGGCGATAAAGGCCATGTGCGACGATGAAATTCCACTACAGCATAAGATGGACAATTTCTTATTAGCCTACCGAAACGCGACACATGCAGTTACCAACCAGACCCCGGCCATGATGTTCTTTATCCGAAGGTTGAGATCTCGTCTGGACTTGCTCAGACCAAATGTGCGAAGAAATGTTGAGGACAAACAATTCCAGCACATCAATGAGAAGCCGACAAGGAGCTTCAATGTAGGGCAACCAGTCTTGGCCCGTGACTATCGAACAGAGAAATGGCAACCCGGAACGATATGTACAAGGCAGGGGCCATTAATGTACACAGTGGATGTCGGGGAGAATATTGTGAGACGCCACGTCGATCAGATATTAGCGTCACAGGAACACGTCAACCCCATGTCTCGAGTACCTGGGGATGAACCCGACATACCGGTAGCATCTACTTCAGACCCAGTAGCAGTGGAACCCGATGAACTACCCGATGAAAAGGGGTCAGAATCGCCTCTGCACCAAGAACAAGAACCTCCGGAAAGGCGCTATCCCGAAAGGGTCAGGAAGCCGCCCCAAAGACTGAATCTATAAATGGACTTTTGTTGTGTAATGTACATGTTGAAATGTTAATTGTTATTTGAATATTAGGGGTACTACTAATCTAAAAGGGGAGGAATTGTAGTGTATGTGCCTTTAAGTCCGAACTACTTTTGCAGCTCCTGTATGCTGTAGTACTGGCAGTGACCACACCGGTATATAAGCTTTGCACATGCCTCTGTACCCCCAGTCTTGAGACTACCCTCCTCCAGTAAAGACCTGTTTATTGTTAATGTACAGCATCCGTGTGATTATTTAATAATAGCATATCCACTGAACCACGGATCCAACAATGACCATGCCAGGAGCAGCAACAGGCATAACTGAAAATGAGGTGCGAACCTGGTGAAGCTACAACACTGGACTACATGCATGCTAAACAGTGGAATCAGCATGCTATAGACAGAACTAAGCGATCCTACAACCAACGGATCAGATCAAAGCACTGCAGTCCTGCCACATCCAGTCATGAATGGTTGTAGACAATTAAACATCTAACAGGAGGAGGAGACTTCATGAACATCGCCATCCTCAGTGATGGTGGAGCCCAGCACATGAGTGCATAAGACAAGGCTGAAGCAGTCACAACCATCTTCAGCCAGAAGTGACGAGTAGATGATCCATCTCGGCCTCCTCCTGAGGTCCCCACCATCACAGAAGCCAGTCTTCAGCCTATTCGATTCACTCCACATGATATCAAGAAATGGCTGAGGCTATGGGCCCCGTCAACATCCCGGCTATCATGCTGAAGACTTGTGCTCCAGAACTAGCCGCGCCTCTAACTGAGCTATTCCAGTACAGAAAGAAGAAAGAAAGACTTGCATTTATATAGCGCCTTTCATGACTACTGGACGTCTCAAAGCACTTTACAGCCAATGAAGTACTTTTAGACTATAGTCACTGTTGTAATATGGTAAACGCAGCTATCAATTTGCACACAGCAAGCTCCCACAAACAGCAAAGTGATAATGACCAGATAATCTGTTTTTTTTTCTTATGTTGATTGAAGGATAAATATTGGCCAGGACACCAGGGAGAAATAGTGCCATGGGACCTTTTACATCCACCTGAGACAGCAGACGGGCCTTGGTTTAACGTCTCATCCAAAAGACTACAGCCGCGATTTTGTCATTGGATGCGGGTCGGGAGCAGGTCAGGTGGTTTCCGGGTTCCAGTCCCGTCCCCAACTGCATCCGGCCCACGGACATGATTTTCCCTTGATTGACCTTGTTAAGCCCATCCTGCGGGCATGCCGGCCAATTAAGAGGCAGCCGGTCAGATGATGTCATTTGATGACGCGTCATCTGCCGGTTTTCTGAAAGGGACCACACACAATTTTATTTTGACAGCTCAGTTCTCAGTGTTTGATAGCATTGAGGTGCTGCAAACACTGACAATGACTGTTCAAAGGTGAGCTTTCCAAAGACTCCCTCCAAAGGCTACAACAGATGGCAGTTGCAGGTGAGGTGACAGAAGCGATCTGTCACTGGTAAGAGAGGTTCTCCCAATGAGGTTGGACTAGACATACAATTCAAAACTCCTTACCTACAGAAAGGTGTAAATGGATTAAAAATGATTTTTCCAACATTTTCTTACCTCTGAAACTCACCAGTGCACCATTGGATCCTTCACACCACTTCTGCAGCTGTCATCATCCAGAAACATTACAACAGACTCACAACATGCCACACTTACCTGATGTGGTGTCCGGATGTTGGGAAACCTGAGGCAGAAGCGGCAAAATTGAAAAAGAGCCTGTAAACTACTAGCAAGTACATGTTAACAGGCAGTTAAGTGGCTTTAATCCTTTCCCCGCCGCTAAGTGTCAGGTCCATGCGCAAATCGGGGACCCAACACTTGGGAAGTTTATTGGAGGCGGGTTGACAGCGGGTATCCTACCCGCTGTCAATCTTTGCTATTTTGACAGCGGTCCCGCCTCCAAACATGCACTCTGAGCGCTTGCAAAATTCTGGCCGACAACACTGGCATCTACCCAACAAAGTGGATAATTGCCCAGGTATGTTCTGTCTACAAAATCAGGACAAATCCAATCCACCCATTTACCGCCCCATCAGTCTACTCTCAGTTGTCATTGACAGTGCTATCAAGTAACACTTGTTCACCAATAACCTGCTCACCGATGCTCAGTTTGAGTTCCACTGGACCACTCAGCTCCAGACTTCTTACAGCCTTGGTCCAAACATGGACAAAAGAGCTCAATTCCAGAGGTTAGGTAAGAGTGACTGCCCTTGACATCAAGGCAGCATTTGACCGACTGTGGCAACAAGGAGCCCTAGTAAAATTGAAGTCAATGGGGTTCAGGGGGTAAACTCTCCTGAGTCATACCTAGCACAAAGGAAGATGGTTGCAGTTGTTGGAGGCCAATTACCTCAGCCCCAGAACATCGCTGCAGGAACATAAGAACATAAGAAATAGGAGCAGGAGTAGGCCAATCGGCCCCTCGAGCCTGCTCCGCCATTCAATAAGATCATGGCTGATCTGATCCTAACCGCCAATCTACTATCACAGAACCATCTCCTGGATCTAACAGAATTAGACACATGAAATAGGAGCAGGATCAGGCTACACGGCCCCTGGGCCCGCTCCGCTACCCACAGGGCCATGTCCGATCCGAACCTAGACTCATGTCCAAATTCCTGCCCGCTCCCCGTAACCCTTAATTCCCTTTACTTCTAAGAAACTGTCTATTTCTGTTTTAAATTTATGTAATGATGTAGCTTCTACAGCTTTTTGGGGCAGCATATTCCATGGGCCTACCACCCTCTGAGTGAAGTAGTTCCTCCTCATCTCAGTTTTGAAAGAGCAGCCCCTTATTCTAAGACTATGCCCCCTAGTTCTAGTTTCACCCATCATCGGGAACATCCGCCCCGCATCCACCCGATCCAACCCCTTCACAATCTTATATGTTTCAATAAGATCGCCTCTCATTCCTCTGAACTCCAATGAGTAGAGTCCTAATCTACTCAACCTCTCTTCATATGTCCATCCCCTCATCCCCGGGATTAACCGAGTGAACCTTCTTTGTACTGACTCGAGAGCAAGTATGTCTTATCTTAAGTATGGACACCAAAACTGTATGCAATATTCCAGGTGCGGTCTCACCAATACCCTGTACAACTGAAGCAATACCTCCCTATTTTTATATTCTATCCCCCTAGCAATGAAAGCCAACATTCCATTGGCCTTCTTAATCACTTGCTGCACCTGCATACTAACCTTTTGAGTTTCGTGCACCAGGACCCCCAGATCCCTTTCTACTTTAGTACTTTCCAGTTTCTTGCCATTAAGATAATAACTTGCTCTACGATTTTTCCTGCCAAAGTGCATAACCTCACACTTTCCAGTATTGTATTCCATCTGACAAATCTCTGCCCACTTACTTAGCCTGTCTATGTCCCCTTGCGGGTTTTTTATGTCCTCCTCACTCACTACTTTCCCTCCCATCTTAGTATCATCTGCAAACTTTGATATGTTACACTCGGTCCCCTCTTCCAAATCATTAATATAGATTGTAAAGAGTTGGGGACCCAGCACTGACCCCTGCGGAACACCACTAGTTACTGATTGCCAGTCTGAGAATGAACCATTTGTCCCAACTCTCTGCCTTCTGTTAGATAGCCAATCCTCTATCCATACCAGAATATTACCCCCAATCCTGTGATTTTTTATCTTAAGCAATAATCTTTTGTGTGGCACCTTGTCAAATGCCTTTTGGAAGTCTAAATACACTAAGTCCACTGGTTCCCCTTTATCCACCCTATATGTTACTTCCTCAAAGAACTCCAGCAAATTTGTCAAACATGACTTCCCCTTCATAAAACCATGCTGACTTTGTCCTATTAAATTATGATTATCCAAATGTCCTGTTACTGTCTCCTTAATAATGGACTCCAAAATTTTACCTACCACAGATGTTAGGCTAACCGGTACATAGTTTCCAGCCTTCTGTCTACTGCCCTTTTTAAATAAGGGTGTTACATTAGCAGTTTTCCAGTCTGCCGGGACCTTTGCTGAGTCCAGGGAGTTTTGGAAAATTATTACCAATGCATCCACAATCCCTACCGCCACTTCCCTCAAGACCCTAGGATGTAAGCCATCAGGTCCAGGTGATTTATCCGCCTTGAGTCCCATTATTTTACCGAGTACCGCTTCCTTAGTGATTTTGATCGTGTTTAGCTCCTCCCCCCCTATAGCCCTCTGTTTGTCCAGTGTTGGGATATTCTTAGTGTCCTCTACTGTAAAGACTGATACAAAATATTCATTCAGTGTTTTTGCCATCTCCATATTTCCCACCATTAATTTCCCGGTCTCATCCTCTAAGGGACCAACATTTACTTTAGCCACCCTTTTTCTTTTTATATAACTATAAAAACTCTTACTATCTATTTTTATATTTTTTGCTAATTTACTTTCATAATCTATCTTCCCTTTCTTAATCAATCTTTTTGTTATTTTCTGCTGTCTTTTAAAGTTTTCCCAATCCTCTATCCTCCCACTAGATTTGGCTACCTTATATGCCCTTGTTTTTAGTTGAATACTCTCCTTAATTTCTTTACTTAGACACGGATGGCTGTCTTTTCTTTTACACCCTCTTCTTCTCAGTGGAATATACTTTTTTTGGAAGTTGTAAAATAACTCCTTAAATGTACACCACTGATCATGTATCATCTTACCCTTTAATCTATTTTCCCAATTCACTCTACTCAATTCCGCTCTCATACCTTCATAGTCTCCTTTATTCAAGCTTAGCACGCTTGTTTGAGATCCAACCTTCTCACCCTCTAATTGAATATGGAATTCAACCATGTTATGGTCACTCATTCCAAGGGGATCCTTTACTAGGACATTTTTAATTAATCCTGTCTCATTACACAGGACCAGATCTAAGGTTGCTTGCCCCCTAGTCGGTTCAGTTACATACTGCTCAAGAAACCCATCCCTAATACACTCAATGAACTCATCCTCAAGGCAGCCCTGCCCAATTTGATTTGTCCAATTAATATGATAGTTAAAATCCCCCATAATTATAGATGTTCCCTTATTACAAGCCTCAACTATTTCCTGATTGATACTCCGTCCAACAGAGTTGCAACTGTTCGGAGGCCTATAGACTACACCCACTAATGTTTTTTTCCCCTTATTATTCCTTACCTCCACCCAAACTGTTTCATTATCCTGATCTTTTGACCCAATATCATTTCTCTGTATTACAGTGATTCCTTCCTTTATTAACATAGCCACCCCACCTCCCCTTCTTTCCTGCCTGTCCTTCCTGATCGTTAAATAACCTGGTTTGTTTAATTCCCAGGCATTGTCACCCTGTAGCCATGTTTCTGTAATGGCCACAAGACCATACCCATATGTAGTTATTTGTGCCATTAACTCGTGTATTTTGTTACGAATGCTACGTGCATTCAGAAAGAGAACTTTCAAATATGTTTTGTGACACTTAGTTCCTGCTTTTGCCCTTTTTATTACTTTACCTTTTACTCCATAACTTCTGCCCCTTCCTGACATGCTCTGGTTTTTAATTTCCCCACTGCTACCTAAATCTATGACCTTCTCTGTTGTCATTTTTATTATTTGCCCTCTAGGAACCTCCCCCCAACTAGTTAGTTTAAAGCCCTCTCTACAGCCCTAGTTATATGATCCGCCAGGACTCTAGTCCCAGCACTGGCCAAGTGAAGCCCGTCCCAACGGAACAGCGCCCTCCTGCCCCAGTACTGGTGCAAGTGTCCCAGGAAGCAAAACCCATTTCTCCCACACCAGTCTTTGAGCCACGCATTTAACTCTCCAATTTTATTTGTCCTAGCCAAATTCGCTCATGGCTCAGTTAATAATCCAGAGATTATTACCCTTGAGGTTCTGTTTTTTAATTTGACCCCTAGCTGCTCATACTCCTTTAACAGAACTGGCTTCCTAGTCCTATCTACGTCATTTGTACCAACATGGACCACAACAACTGGATCCACCCCCTCCCACTGCAAGTTTCTTTCCAGCCCAGAGGAGATGTCCTTAACCCTGGCACCAGGTAGGCAACACAGCCTTCGGGACTCTCGCTCTCGGCTGCAGAGAACTCTATTTATCCCCCTAATAATACTATCCCCTACCACTACAACATTTCTATTTACTCCCCCCTCTTGAATGGCCCCCCGTTCCATGGTGCTGTGGCCAGGTTGCTCATCCTCCCTGCAGTCCCTGCTCCTGTCCCCACAGGGAGTAAGAACCTCGAACCTGTTGGACAAGAGCAAGGGCTGCGGCTCCTCCAGCTCTACCTCCTGGATCCCCGTACCTGCCTCACTCATAGTCATACCGTCCTGTCCCTGACCAAGGGCTACATCTGAATTAATTAACTTCATAGGTGTGACCACCTCCTGATACACAGAGTCCAGGTACTTCTCCCCCTCCCTGATGTGTCGCAGTGTCTGAAGCTCAGACTCCAGCTCATCAACACGGAGCTGGAGTTCCTGTAGCAGCAGACACTTGTCACAGACGTAATCACCGTGAGCCTCAATGGGGTTCACCGGCTCCCACATCTCGCAACAGTAACACATCACCTGCTCCATTCTATATAATTAATTAAATTTTTTATTGTTAGTTATGGACACCCTCTGCCCGATTTTAGATGCTAGTATCCCCTTTAATTAATTGGATTTAAATTAAATCAATCCCTCTAGTTACACCAGTTAAATGGTTTACCAACAGTCACTCTGCACCAGAAAGGCCTTATTAACTACAACCCACAGAGTTAAAGTTTGAAAAGAGCACCTAACACCCCACTTACCTTAACTCACACTTACCCAAACTCACAGCACTCTTTGATGACTCGCACTAGGACTGGTCTTTTAACACTGTTTGTTTACAGCCAAATGAGTCACCCCTGCTGATTGGTTAGAAAACTGGTTTCCACTGCCTGCTGTGCCAATTTACTCCAACTGCAGTGTAATCTTGTTTTATTCTTCTTAAACCAACAGAATCCCAAATATTTAACTTTTCCCCTTTACTTAAACTGCTTAAGTAATCTTATCAAGAATGATTTAAAGAGAAATAACAATTAAAGAACTCTCACACTTACCCAAACTCACAGCACTCTTTGATGACTCGCACTCAGTCCTCGGGGCAGTGTCTTAGGCCCAACCATCTTCAGCTGCTTCATCAATGACCTTCCCTCCATCATAAAGTCAGTAGTGTGGATGTTTGCTGATGATTGCACTGTGTGCAGTTCCATTGAATTCCTCAGATAATGAAGCAGTCCATGTCCAAATCCAGCAAGACCTGGACAAGATTCAGGCTGATAAGTGTCATTCGCACCGGGCAATGACCATCTCCAACAAGACCATCTCTAACCACCTCCCCTTAACATTTAATGGCATTACCAACATTGAATCACCCACCATCAACATCTTGGGAGTCACCATTGATCAGAAACGTAACTGGACCAGCCACAAAAATACTGTGTCTACAAGAGCAGGTTATTCTCCTGACTCCTAAACGCCTTTCCACCACCTACAAGACACATGGCATGAGTGTGAGGAATACTTTTCATTTGCCTGGATGAGTGCAGTTCCAACAACACTCAAGAAAGGCAACACCATACAGGACAAAGTAGTCCGCTAGATTGGCACCCCATCCACCACCTTAAACAGTCACTTCCTCCACCACCGGCATACTGTGGCTGCAGTTTGTACCATCTACAAGATGCACTGCAGTAACTCGCCAAGGCTTCTTCAATAGCACCTCCAAAACCCACGACCTCTTCCACCCAGAAGGACAAGGGCAGCAGATGCATGGGAACACCACCACCTCCAAGTTCCCCTCCAAGTAACACACACCATCCTGAGTTGGAAATATATCGCTGTTCCTTCATCATCGCTGGGTCAAAATCCTGGAACTCCCTCCCTAATAGCACTGTGGGAGTACCTTCACCACACGGACTGCAGCGGTTCAAGAAAGTGGCTCACCACCACCTTCTCAAGGGCAATTATGGATCAGCAATAAATGCTGGCTTTGCCTGTGACGCCCACATCCTAGGAACGAATAAAAAAATATTAGCTCGGTAGATATGAACAAAACTTGCCACAGAAATTTAAGTCTTGTCCATTTCATTCTAAGTACCTTTTTAATGACATGATACAACAGTGACTACACTCCAAAAGTACTTCATTGGCTGTAAAGCGCTTTGAGACATCCGGTGGTCGTGAAAGGCACTATATAAATGCAAGTCTTTCTTTCTTTATGATAAGTATTAATTACTGCTAGTCATGCTCTTTGGCACTGGACATTAACTATTACAAGTGTGGAGACTAATTCCTTCAGGTTTTAATTGTTGTTGGAGATTTTTTAAATGTAAAATTTTAAATTTGTAACTTTTTAAAACCAGGTCAAAAACCTGGAACTCCCTCCCTGACAGCACTGTGGGAGTACCTCCCAAATGCTCCATTGCTCTGACTCCAGCCTCTTGTGCCTTCACCCCAACATTGGTAACAGAATCCTCAGTTCTACTCATTGGAATTCCCAGTCTAACCCTCCCTGCCTCTACACCTATCTGCACCTTTCAAAACATTCTCAAAAGCCATCTACTTAACCTAACAAGTGGTCTCCTCTACTCATCTTTTTCTTCCTGGCTCTGTTTCCATTACATCTATTTGTAAAGCACCTTGGAAATATTTTTACATTAAAGACTCTACATAAGTGCAAGGCATTGCTGTTGAAATTCTGCCAGAATATTTCACTGAATTATATTAATAGGAACAGGAGTAGGCCATTTGTCCCATCGATCATACTCTGCTATTTTTGTTAGCCAGGGCAACTCAGTCTTTTAAATCCCAATTGTGTGTTTTTTCTCATGTACCTTAATACCCCTACTTTCCAGGTAAGTATCCGTCTCTGTCTTTCAGATGAGACATTAAGGAAAGACCCTGTCTGCCCTCTCAAGCCGACATAAAAGATCCCACGCCACTATTTAAAGAAGAGCAGGGGAATTCTCCCAGTATCCTGGCTAACATTTATCTCTCAAACAACTCCTAAAATAGATCCTTTATTTCACTGTTTGTGGGAGCTTACAACAGTGACTACACATTAGAAGTGCTTCATTGGCTGTAACATGCTTGGGACCGCCTGAGGTCATTAAAGGTGTTATATAAATGCAAGTTCTTTCTTCTTTCTTCAGAAACATAGAAACATAGGAGCAGGAGTAGGCCATTCGGCCCTTCGAGCCTGCTCCGCCATTCAATATGATCATGGCTGATCCTCTACCTCAATACCATATTGCCGCTCTCTCCCCGTACCCCTTGACATCTTTTGCATCTAGAAATCTATCTATCTCCTTCTTAAATATATTCAATGACTTGGCCTCCACAGCCTTCTGTGGTAGAGAATTTCACAGGTTCACCACCCCCTGAGTGAAGAAATTTCTCCTCATCTCAGTCCTAAATGTCCTACCCCATATCCTGAGACTGTGACCCCTCGTTCTAGACCCCCCAGCCAGGGGAAACATCCTCCCTGCATCCAGTCTGTCTAGCCCTGTCAGAATGTTATATGTTTCAATGAGATCCCCTCTCATTCTTCTAAACTCTAGTGAATACAGGCCTAGTCGACCCAATCTCTCCTCATATGACAGTCCTGCCAACCCAGGAATCAGTCTGGTGAACCTTCACTGCTCTCCCTCTATGGCAAGTATATCCTTTCTTATGTAAGGAGACCAAAACTGCACACAGTACTCCAGGTGTGGTCTCGCCAAGGCCCTGTATAACTGTAGTAAGATATCCTTGCTCCTGTACTCAAATCCTCTTGCAATGAAGGCCAACATACCATTTGCCTTCCTAACTGCTTGCTGCATCTGCATGTTTGCTTTCAGTGACTGGTGTACAAGGACACCCAGGTCCCTTTGTACATCAACATTTCCCAATCTATCAAAATTTAAATAATACTCTGCATTTCTGTTTTTTCTACCGAAGTGGATAACTTCACATTTATCCACGTTATACTGCATCTGCCATGTATTTGCCCACTCACTCAACTTGTCTAAATCGCCTTGAAGCCTCTTTGCATCCTCCTCACAACTCACAATCCCACCTAGTTTCATGTCGTCAGCAAACTTGGAAATATTATATTTGGTTCCTTCATCCAAATCATTGATATATATTGTGAATAGCTGGGGCCCAAGCACTGATCCCTGCGGTACCCCACTAGTCACTGCCTGCCACCCCGAAAAAGACCCATTTCTATCTCTTTTTTAAACACTTCAATTGTCTTTGCATCTATGGCCTCGGAGCAATGCATTCCACATTCTCACAACCGTTTGTATGAAGAAGTTTTGCCTAGATTCGCTTTTAACCTGGTTAGCTCGAATTCTAACATTCTACTGTATGCATTCCCTGCATTCTCCTACTAAATGATAGAAGCATCAGCCCCTATCTACCTTGGGAATTCCTTTCAATCAGCTCACCCTTTAACCACTTCAAGGCAGAATGTGTACTCTGTATTATTTAAATTATTGTGGGAGGGTATCAGTTCTAAATATGTATCCATCTATTTATGACTTAGCTTTTATAACATGGCGAACATTTAGCACTGCCCTTCGCTCTCCCTCTATCTGTTTGGATTTCTCCAAAGTCAGCGATTTAACAATTTCTGGTTGAAAGGGTGTATATGGGAATAAATGTGACTGACTCACTGGAACATTTACTTAACTGCACATATACAGCCACGTTGCGCCTCTCTGAAAAGTTCAATAGTTCAATCTTAATTGTCTAGTTAACTCTTTCCGTACCTTCCCTGACTCTGGGGTGTTTATACTATCTGTTAGTTTAATCTGAAATAAAACATTAGCAAAGAAATCCAGTGGTGCATTCCAGAAGGAAAAAAATAAAGATTAACTACTTGGTTGAAGAATGTAAATTGAGTTCCAAGGACCAGCACTTTTTTCACTTTTGTATCATATAGAGCTGTCAACATCAGAGAAATGTTAGAAGTGTCATTTGTGATCAGCAGGACAGACACAGCATGAAACCCATTCGAACATATGGAACGGTTATACTTGGCATGTCTGGATTTTAAAGCTGAATTTTTGGTACATCTGTGTTTCAATATTAACTAACTGGAATGTGCTACCAAGTTAACAGGCAATGTATTAATTTGATAAGAAATTAAGAAAATAAGAGGGCAGTTATAATACACATTTTTGCAACAATGTGAAACAGTTCAATCTCTGCATTGATACAAACTGTGCAGCATAATTCAGGTAGGACATCTAAACTGAATTTAGGTAAGTGGCAGTAGCTTTACATCACTTTGCTTACATACCAGCCCAGTATGACTTCACCCAGTGTGAAAAACTTCCAAGGTAATCCACTGAACCATTTACATTTCACTTTTAAATCCATTGAACATTAGCAAAACGTCCCGTTAACGTTTATGTTAACATTAAAATTTAACCAGCATTTGCCAAACTCAGATTTTACTGGCCGGAGAGCAACATCGGAGTGGCAATTAAACCCGGGTCTGCCAGCCTCAGTCGCTCTAAACAGGCACTGGCCTCGAGACAGTATCCGTAGTGTAACAACACCCTAAGTTGCTTTTGAGTGGCTTTCAAGTAGACTTGGTGCCTGCATACCAGCTGGCAGGCAGGTGTTACACAACATGCATTGATCTGCTCTGCATCAGTCGTTTGGTATGCTTCCAGATTTTTTTTTCAGAAAATCTTTATTTTTTTTGAACCAGCAAAGAGCTCTTAGAGACTGGAACATTAGCCAGCATAAAGTTAAATAACCGGTGGAAAACTCGACCAATGTGGCTCAGACTATGAGGAATGTGATATCATCATGTATTGTGCCACGTATTAGGAACCAGTGTGTAATCACTTAACCCTAACAGAGCCACAATTTCAAGAGACCAACCCAGTTTCAATAGCTGCAGTACGCTGTTACATCCTCTCATTTATTGAAAGTAAATTATTACAGATAATAGTTAAGGATAAAAATCCTCTTCGCACAATAAAAGGAAGCCATACACTTGGTGATTAGTTTGGCCTATGCATGCACTTCTGTGTTCTGGTCTGGATGCTGTTTAACGTCAGAAAACTATGAATACATTTGGTAGGTTAAAGATTGTGATTAAAGGATCTTTAGTTCTGGAAAATCCTTTTGGAAACCATCCATTTGAAAGATACCTTTGTTTTTCCAGATGAAATTTAGGTCCTCCAAAAGGAAAATGCAAATGTTTCATACAGAGAGCGTTTAAAGATTTATGGGGGGAAAAATTGGGTGGCGCCCCAGAAATTCAGTAGTAGCACCCCAAGAAGGAGGTGGGACGCTACTGGAAGCGCTCCACCTCCTTCTTGGGGCGCTACTACTGAAGTTCGCGGCACTACGTGCAACAGCGCCACGCGCGGCGACATGTAGTGCCGCGTCATTGCAGGCCTCCTGTCCTGATTAAAGGGGAGGGGCCTAGTGCTGCACACACTGGGGCCTTGCTGGACTACCAGGGAGCGGGGTGGCGTGAAAACAGCCCGGCACTCAAGAGGGAAAAAAAAGGGAAAGGGGGCAGGTGCAGTCGGCCAAAATAAAAATAGCCGCCCGACAACTGCCCTTTAAGTAGCGCTGCCGCCACTGCAAAACGCCCCCTGATCCTGTCGGACATATCATCCGGCGATAGATCAGGGGGCGCAAGGGAAATTTGTGGCCGGGGCATAAGCGGGGCGATGTGCACGGCGATTACATCATTGCCAGCGGTGCAGCACCATGGGGCGCTACCGGCTCCCGCCGCTGCTAACCTCCCACTGCATTAGTGCCCCTCGGGGGCGCTAATGAGAGGTGCAAACCAACCCAATTTTGAACTGTGTCTAAGCCTTGGTTGTCTAAATTAAGATCTGCACATATATGCATGTGGTTTTACTTTGCACTGGTGCTAAGAAATTATGGCATAAGTCCAGAGTCAAGGCCCAATCTGTCTCTGGAGAAAAGCAATGAGAAATTTTCTCCCTTAATTCAGCTTCTCCTGATCCAGCTCCTCCCTGCAGTCAGGTCAGATCCCGAATCTGGCTTTACACAATGGGGTAGAATTTCCACAAGGATTCTTGCAATCTCCTGCCGTAACTTCATCGGAAGATTGGCAGAAACCCCAGAGATACGACATAAACAGCGGGAGATTGGGAGAACCCCTGCGCAAATTCCAGGCATTGGTGCAAAGCAACATCACTTTGCACCGGGGCTACAGTTTCAGTGTAAATGCAGCCTGAAAGTGATTTTGGAATCCCTGTGGAGTATGGAAGTATAATTTTATAATAAACTAAAAGGAAAATCATAAGAGGTGCTGCTGATTAGATGGCAAATACTTCTCCATACCGAATGAGGAAATCCTCAATGGATGAGTCACCCCAGGCTGTTCTCACACACCTCCCACAACTAATTAACCAAGTAGCGCAGACAGACTCCTGAACAAATCACCTCCCTGCCTTTTCAGCTAGAATAGTGTATATCATGAGGGGAAATTTAAGAAATGAGATTAAGAAAAGCTCTTAAAGTATTTCAGTTTTAAAAAATATATTAATTTACAGTTTGTCATATCTTCCCTTGGAGAATAGTGTGAAGTAGTGGAAGGATTCACATGCTGATTAACAGTCTGACAGACCGTGACGTGAATGCACCTTCCATGGTTGTAACCATCTTAAACCAGCCGATAGAGTGGTTAGTCCTATACAGTGGGAGGGTTTTAAAACATCCCACAACTCATATGATCGGGGGTGGGTGCAAACCTACACCCACCAGACATGGGCATCCTCCTAGAACCAGAGCTCCAGTCCGTACTCACCAGGACTGTCTGGAGTGGGGACCTGGGAACCTCACCTGCCAACCACCTATATTGGGAAATTGCAGCTGCACTGCCCATGATGTTCTAGCCATTAAATTTAGAACAGAAAGTCATGGGACACATGCCTGTGATTTCCCAATATGTCCGACTGGCAGTGAGGCTCCCTGCTGGTGGCACATGATCAGAAAACTGGCTCTATGTTGTTTTCTTTTTTTTAGCTATTTAACATGTAATGTGCAGCCATTGAGGCTGTGTTATCAGTGGCAATGGAAGATAAGTACATGTAGGATAAAGGTCACTGCTGGAAACAAATGGTTCAAACTCAAATAACAAAGCCTGGCAGCAGCCTCTTTACCTCTCTTTCCTCCTTTAAGACACTCCTTAAAACCTACCTCTTTGGCCAAGCTTTTGGTCACCTGTCCTAATATCTCCTTCTTTGGCTCATTGTCAATTTTTGTCTGAATATGCTCCTGTGAAGCGCTTTGAGATGTTTTACTATGTTTGTAATGTATTATCACATGGTTTGTCACATGGTTTAGCTCTGGCCTAGTAAAGTAAGCACATGGAGTAGCAACTCATTCTGTCTCTGTCCTTCATTTGTTCTACCTACATATATTACATTTTGGCAACAAAAATGGGATCCCAAAGCCATTTTTAGGGATCATGGAAGAACACGGTGTTCAACCTTCAAGTGGAAAAGTTTAAGGTGAATTTGTGGCACCTAAACTGAATTTTTGCGATGTTTTACTGTTAATCATCTGTGTGTCACCTTCATGTGTATGTATACACAGCAACAGTGGCGTTGATTCTCACAGGTACACAGGTAGCGTGCTGAGTCACTGTTCGACAGGGTCGGGACAATCTTGGCCGCACCTATGGGATTCTCTGAAACCTCGGCATGTGTGACCGAGCTCGCAAACCATTCAGTTTTTACATTGAGTGGATGGAGATGTTTTTAAGGTGAATAACATTATTGAGACCAAAGGTGCTGATCAGAATGTTCAAATTCAAAATAAAGTAATTCATGAATGGAAGAAAGCAATTTTTCTAACAGAGATCGGGCCAGATGTCTAAGGGACGTTGACAAGCCTACTCGCACCAGGGAAAGTGAAGGATGTGTTGTTTGAAGACATTGTCGAGAAACTCGAGGACTATTTTGACCCAAAGCCATTAAAAATAGCAGAGAGCTATAAGTTTGGTACCAGAAACCAAAAACAAAGTGAAACCATCAGTGAGTACATTGTAGCTCTTAAGAACCTGTCTTTGCATTGTAACTTCTGCACATTTTTGGATTGTGCGTTGTGAGATAAGTTTATGTGTAGACTGGTGGATGAGCACACACAGTCCAAGTTACTGAACACTCCGAACCTATCATTTGTCATCGAATGCAAAATTGCCCTATCTATGGAGATGGCATCTAAGAATGCTCGGGAGCTCCGTCCAACTCAAGTGATTAGTACAGCTGAGGTCTACAGTCACGGAGCCACCGCCGAACCTAAAGCTGAGAGACTGGGTCAAGTGCATGTCAGTGAGGGCAGTTCAGTGAATTGTTATCGCTGCAATTGAAATCACTCACCACAGTCCTGCCAATACAGAAATACAAAGGGCTGGATTTTAATTCAGGGTCGGGCTGGGGTCATGTAATCCACATTTCATGTTATCCACCCAAATCTAAATCGATGTGGGAGATTGATGCGATTTTAACTTAATTGGCCAATTGAGTTCCAACGTGTGGGAACCCATGGTAAATGACTTATTCCAGTCTGAAAATCGCCTCCAATGACATCATCATTGCTGCTGCATTTAAGGTCTGCAACAAGCCTTGCTTCTTCTGCAGACTGCCAACCTTTTGGCCTTTCATGCTACAGGGACCTGGAGGCAGAATGACCAGCGAGAGACCTAGGTCTGCTCCCAGGTTTGATGACGTTGCCCTGCAGGCTTTAGTTGAGGGAGCAAGAGCTCATAGAGAAGTGCTCTTCCCTCCTTCAGGGAGGAAGAAGCCTCCCCAGCAGACCAAGTCTGTGTGGATCCAGGTGGCAGAGGAGGTCAACTCATTATCAGTAACCCGCAGAACCTGGATTCAGTGCAGGAAGAGATTTCATGACCTGCGCACTGGAAAAGTGAGTATGAATTTCCCATCACCCTCAATCTGATCCCCATTGCCTTTCCTCACCAGCACTCAGCTTCAGCAATCTCTTCCTCCACATCCCACTTGACACTGACATCCATGCACCCTTACCCATTCCCTCTCTCTCTATGGTCACATTCACCTAACTATTCGACTATGCAGCCCTCACACTCCCTATCACTGTGATGCTATGAAAACAACTGACAACACACAGGGAGGGCCCTTGGTCTTGCCACCTCACTCCATCTTTGTCTCCTTCTAAGTATCTATACTATGGAATCTCTACACTCACTCCTTCATTCTCACTCAACCTCCACTTGTCTCCCTCATTTCAGGAAAAGAGAGCTCACAATAAGCAAGAAAGAGTGATGACAGGAGGAGGGCCATCCTCAGTAGCCCGCCTCACCCCCTGGGAGGATGCGGTCCTGGAGAGCTTCCTGGAGGAAGATGCGCAAGTGGGGGACGGACAGACGGGTGCATCACAGCAAACTGGTGACAGAATAGTTTTCCATCTCTCTCATTGACATTGCATGAGTCGCTGATAATGATTCTGAAGCTCTAACAGATGATCATCTGCAATATGCAATGTGCATGTTAACTTGGCATCACATCTCTGATTCTTTCCTTTACTCCCCCACAGGACCATCGCAAGCACCTGTCCCCACTAGCCAGGAGGAAGAGCATGAGCCTCAAGACTCCTCAGAGGAAGCTGCAACCTCTGAGGGCGCAGTGTCAGCAGAATTCAGCGCACCCAGCACCAGCGCAGACACTCACACCTCGGTGGGACCTTCGGGACATAGAGTAGTGTTGTCACCTGGTGTATCACAGCTCACAAGTGAGCATCAGCAGGTTGTGGAGACAGGGACAGCAGTGGAGAGTCCTAGTCAGAGGGCGCAGGACTCTGCCGGCTCGGCTCAGCTGCATGTCGACCCTCTGCCTCTGGGTTCATCCATAAGATCAGCGGTGTTGGAACTCCAAGAACAGATGCAGGAGTCTCTGGCAGGTTTTGTCTCCAGGGTCGCTGTGAGTGTGCAGCGAATGGAGGAGTCCATAGCGAACAGGGCCAGAGCCTTTGTGGAGTCATTGGCGCATGAACGCATCACCATAGAAAGGATGGCAACCTCCATGGAGGTGATAAGTCGCCAGAGTGCAGAAAACATGGTGAGTGTTCAGAATAGAATGACATCGCTGGAGGAGCGATGGTCATCTATTGAACAGAGAAACCAGACCTTCATGGAAGTCCTTCTGAGTAGGACGGCCAGTGCAGATACGGGTCCCCGTGCAACAAGGTGCTCTCAAACCACTTGCAAGTGCTGAGGGGGACCTGACCCATGAGAGGGAAGTTGGTGGCAGACATCAAGGAAGTGGGGGCTCCTCTCCAAGGGCTCACACTTCCATGCCACTGCAGAGCCCTCGGTCAGAGCCCCGCCAGAGCCCACACCCATCTGAGATCGGCGTCTCAACCACTGCACAGCTGCAGGAGCAGCAGACTGTTGCCGAGTCCTCACAGGTTCACAACCCCAGAGGACGCTCGCCATAGGTGTTGAGACAGGAGCAGCAGGAAAGTGAGCAAGGGTCCTCCACATCTGCTGAAGCCACAGAGGAAGCAGCATGTAGGAGCACGCGTAAGAGAAAGATACTGCACAAATAGTCACAAGGGTTGTCACTTGGGTGAAATCTGATGTTATCTGTGAAAAAGCCATCAGATGAATAATGTAAATAAAAAATCTGATGGCTACTGCTGTAGTTGTGGTGTGTGTCATTTCACGAATGGGACTTTCACATTGAGGGCTTAGGATTACTTGCAATTGTCAGTATGGTGGTCAAATTGCTAGGAATCCGCTGGTCCTTGGCCATTGTCGATGCTCAGGTAAGAAGCTGCGAGGCAAAAGTGCTTGACTGGCTAGGCTAAGCAAATCTGGCCAGGATGAGTGCGTTCCTTGCATCCCGGGCAGCAATGTTCTCGCGTACTGCTGCCACTGGTTGATGGGCCTCTGCAAGATGTTCGTTTTCGCTCTCCTCCTCCTCCTCATCTGAGGAGGATATGTGACAAGCCACTTGGTCCTCAGGAATCTGCAAGCCACGACGCTGTGCCATGTTGTGAAGTGCACAGCAAACCACGACGATTCTGGAGACCCTGGCTGCTGAGTACTGCAGGGCTCCACCTGGTCTATCCAGGCATCTGAAGCGCATCTTCAGCAAACCGATGGTTTGCTCGATTATGGCTCTGGTGGACATGTGACTGGAGTTGTAGCTCTCCTCAGCTTTTTTGGATGGGCTCCTCAACGGCATCATTAGCCACGTCTTCAGGGGGTAGCCCTTGTCTCCAAGTAGCCATCTGTTAAGTTGGTCTGGCAGACTGAATAGCGGAGGCACACTAGACTGGCGCAGTATGAAGGAGTCATGGCAACTGCCAGGGTACTTGGCACAAACATGCAAAATTTCCTTCTTGTGGTCACACGCCAGCTGAACGTTAAGGGAGTGGAAGCCCTTGCGGTTGACATAAATACCTGGATTGCGATGGGGTGCCTTAAGGGCCCCATGTGTGCAGTCACCGACACTCTGCACCCTTGGAAAGCCTACCAGATTAGCTAATCCAACCGCACGCACCGTGACACTTGCTCGATCCTTGGTGAAATGGATGTGATTGTGCGTGATGGAAAAGAGGGCATCGGTTACCTGCGTGATGCAAGTGTGTGCAGCCGGCTGGGAGATGCCGCTGATGTCTGCTGCTGATCCCTGGAATGAGCCTGAGGCAAAAAAGTTGAGTGTGGTGGTGACTTTGATGGCCACTGGTAAGGGTTGTCCACCTGGTCCTCTGGGCTCCAAGTCTTGTTGCAGCATTGCGCAGATGTCACCCACTACCTCTCGCGAAAGTCTGAGCCGCCTTTGGCACTGCTGCTCAGACATGTCTGTAGACCCTGTTTCGGGGGTATCTCCTGTGCCGATGGGCTTCCATGCGCTGGCCCCTTCTGGCCTGTGCAGCTTCAGGTGGGTGAGCAGCAGCTTGGCGCTCCTGTTGTTGCTGCTGTTGTTGGTGCTGCTGCTGTTGGTGCTGCTGTTGTTCCTGGTTCTGCTGGTGCCGCAGCTGGTCTTCTTCCTCATCTAATGTCCAGAAGGGAAGGAAATAAATGGCCCCCATGCTTCTGGTATATGCCTCAGTTGAGGAAGTGCTGAGTGAAAGTGGCGAGAGGGGTTTCCCAGGAGGTCACACTGGAGATGAGTGTCAGGCTCCAAACTTCTACAGCTGTGGTTATGCCTTCAAAAAGTCCCCCCAGACCTGAGATTTCAAAGTCCTGCCACCTGCAAATGATGGCTGATCAAATCTTCTCTTTAATGGTTGAGCTGCAGCTGATAGTCAGCAATCCAATTGTGCTACCGCCAGGTTTCACCGTCATGTTTCAGAACAGGCGTGTTTCACGTGGGAAAAGGGTTAAAATTGCAAAGGCCTTTCAAAATGGCATTATAGAGGCAATTTAGTGCTTGTTAAGGGCCTTAACGGCCTATCCCGCCTCTTGGAGGCAGGTTGGAGATGGGACCATTAGACACAAATTAATGAAAGTTGCTTGGAGCCAGCATGGAGGCGGGGTTGGGCCCGCCCGCCAGTTTTTGCAATTTTAACCCCCCCCGCATGCCTCCAATCCCGCCTCCACGGCCTAATGAAAATCCTGCCCAAAGTGTTTTCACTGCCAGAAGCAAGGCCATATTTCAACAGCTTGCAGAGCTAGATCGAAAGCAAGAAGTAAGAACCATTCTAGTGGCAATGCAAAGTAGTGACAACAAAAGGGAGGAATTCACAATATTGAAGTGAACATATCTGATGTTGAAGAACTAGGCATCTGCAGTATCTATGCCATTAGCGGCAACACCAGCAGTCGTGAGAAAGACTTCCATACAAAACTTATGATCAACGAGGAATATATTGATATGTGTATCGACACGGTGGCGGACTGCTCTATCATAAGTAAGGACACATATGAGAGTACGTTTAATCAAATGCCACTTACAAGGAGTACCGTAGAGTTAAAAACCTACTCCAGAGAAATCCTAGAGACATGTGGACAAATGGAATGTACAGTTCAACACAATGGTCAGTTAGTAAAGCTGCCTATTATTGTAGCGAGCTGCAACAACAGGCCAACCCTCATGGGCAAAGACTGGTTGAGAAAGTTAAAACTAGACTGGAAAAACATCTTCAGCGTAGATGCTTCAAAGAAGTGACACGACACAATGCTGAACAAATGTGAAAGTATGTTCACAGACAGTTATGAGGGCATCACTGGGTATGATGCACATATCTGCATCAAGTCCAACACGAAGCCTGTCTATTGTAAGGCAAGGCCAGTCCCCTATGCGTTGAAAAGTCAGGTGGAGGAAGAGCTAGTGAAGCTGAGCAAGAACAGAGTGCTAGTAAAAACTGACAAATGTGAATGGGCTACCCCAATTGTGGTCGTGCCCAAAGCAGACAAAACTGTACGCTTGCGCGATGACTACAAAGTTACCATCAACCAAGCAGTTGACGATGCGCAGTACCCATTACCTACATCGCAAGACTTGTATGCAGCACTCTCTGGGTCAAAGGTTTTCTCCAAACATGACCTGTCACATGCTTACGCTCAGCTGAATGTTGACAAAGAGAGTCAACAGTATCTCACCATCAACACACACAAGGGACTGTACTCATACACCAAGCTGCTGTATGGTGTAAAATCCTCCTCCAAAATCTTCCAGGCTACGATGGATAAGATTTTGCAAGGAATTCCAAATTGCTTACACAATCAAGACAATGTGCTGATCGCAACAAGTAGCGAGGAAGAAAATCTAGAAGTGTTATATTTAGTGCTTCAAAGGTTGAATTCCCACAATGTCAAATTGAAAAATAGCAAATGTGCTTTTATGCAACCCGAGATTGTGTACCTTGGACTGAAAGTTGATGCAAATGGCTTGCAACCAGTGAAGAAAAGGTTGATGCTATCATCAATGCTCCAAAGCATTGGTGAGTTAAGCTCTTTCCTTGGAATGGTCCAGTACTACACACGTTTCTTACCTGAGTTAGCGACCAAGTTAGCTCCATTGCACGAGCTCCTCAAGAAGGATGTCCATTGGAAGTGGACGATAGCACAACAGGAAACTTATGATGCTTGTAAGAGAAGTCTCTCTAGCGATGTTCTACTTGTGCACTACGACACAGTGTGTGAGCTTAAGTTAGCGTGTGATGCTTCTAGCTACGGTGCGGGAGCTGTCATAAGTCACGTAATGGATGATGGCCAAGAGAAACCAATCACATTTGCATCGCAAACCCTCACAAAGAGTGAAAGAAACTATGTGCAAATTGAAAAAGAAGCACTCACCATAGTGTTTGGAATCAAGAAATTCCAACAGTTCCTGATCGGCAGAAAGTTTACCCTGATAACTGATCACAAACCGTTCCTAGTAATATTGGGGCCCAAATCTGCCATCCCTGCAATGGCCACATCAAGAATGATACGTTGGGCAGTGTTGTTGTCATAATATGACTACACGATTGAATATCGCTCTTCAAAGCAAAACGCAATCAAATATGTCATGTCCAGGTTGCCACATGAGGACTCATGTTGGGAGTGAAGGTGAGATTTTCACGCTAGGTGCAGTTGACAAAGACTTTCCCGTGAATGCAATTGAGATTGCAGATGAGACTCAAAAGGACTCAGTACTGAAAAGAGTATAAGAAAACACCTTGAATGGATGGATTGATCAGTGTATGGACACAGAATTGAAACCATTCCATAACCGTCGTACTGAATTGTCTTGTGAGCAAGGTTGTATCAAGTGGGGAAACAGAGTGGTGATACCTACTTCTTTGAGTTCAGAACCAAAACAAAACAGCCCAAAAATTGGTTGAACACCAAAACCTTCTGTAAGGAGATCAGGAAGGCTCTGCAAACCTGTTATTAAACTGGATTTGTAGTTCATTTTAAAAAAAGCCAGGAGTTTTTTTTATGTGGTACATGTAATGCTGGGAAAGGTGGGACCAAAGTTTTGTTGTATTTGACAGGGGAATACATAATTTTTTTTAAGGGGAAAGCAGTGTAATGTATTATCACATGGTTTGTCACATGGTTTAGTATGAGCATGCTCAGTTCGCCCTGGCCTAGTAAAGCAAGCACATTGACAAGCAACTCATCCTGTCTCTGACCTACATTTGTTCTACCCACATATATTACAATGTTAAAGGCACTTTATAAATGCAAGTTGTTGTCGTTGTTGGTAGAAGGAAGTACAAGAATTGCCCCTTCATGATCAGCACTTAATGACAGAAGTAAAAATATTCTGTCGTAGAGAAATATATGAATTAGATTGCAAAATTCATGAAAGATATCTGAAATGACCAGAATGTCCATACAACTAGTTTCCAGTCATGTGAGACACCCACCAGACTGCAAGCAGAAGCCACACCGGAAGAAAGAGAAAATCACAGGTAAAAATCATCTGCTGACTCTCACCAATGAGAACAGTATGTGACCCAAGACCCCAAAAGTGCTTCAGCACTAACACAAATGGCTCAGCAAGCCAGGGAAGTCACACCCAAGGTCTCACACTGTCAACACTGCAAGAGAGATCCTCTATCCACAGGGCCCAGGAGGCCCCCCAGAAAGAATGACGTGGGACCACATCACCGAGGCTGTCACTGCCAGCAGTGTCACCCCCGCCACCTGGCTCCAGTGCTCAAAGAAATTTCATGACCTCAGACCACTGGTCAAGGTCAGCAAATGTACCTTCAAGAGCCGTCTCCTACCAACTGCACCACTAGCCTCACACGCTGCTCAATGCAGGACCCCCAATCACTCAACTCCCAACAATCTGCACCAATGACGAGGCACATCTACCATTCCTAGCCTCACCTTACCCCCTTGGAGGAGACAGTGCAGGCCATTCTTGGCAGGGGCATGGCTGAGCCCTTGGCCAACGGCGGGGCTGAAAGGATACAAGATGTTAATAACCTCATACGTTATCCTCCTTCTTGTTGTGTCGGTACCTTTCTACCTAGACACAATTTAGGACTCAGAACTCAGAGATTCAAACATGAAGTGCTTTATTGGAAGGAAAGGAAGTTCTGGCAAGTTCCGAACAAAGAGAGCTAAACTTAACAGAGAACACCCAACCATTTATCTCCTGTGACAGCGCCACCACAGGTGGGAGGAGAACACACAATAGAACACACAATACATAACATTTCCTCCCCTCTTAAATGGAAGGTCCACGTTATTCCTCAACAGGTAAGTTACTTTCAATGCACTCAACGAACCTAGGGTAGAGGTAGACTGCCTCAAACCGTGACTTTACCCTGGGGTTTATTCTGCCCCAGTCTTGTGGGTAAGTCACTAAGCCTACAGATTCAAGCGTCTTGGAGGCCGCCGCTCTCTGACAGGATACCGGTGGTCATCGCTGGCTTCCACAGCCGTAGGCATTGACACAGGCCTGGATGGAGAAGGTGCCTGTGTCAGTCGAAAGTCAGGAGTTTGCACAGGTGGAACAGTCTCTTTGACTTCCTGTGTTGGAGAAGAGCACTGTGGCAAAGGATGCTGGTTGGCGGTATCATCCGGAAACAGTTCAGGCCAACCAGCCGTTGGAGCCTCTGTGGCTGTCTCTGCTCCTAGCAACAGTTGATCTGTGTGTCTTCTCCAAACGACGTCCTCAGCAGTCTCAACCATGTAAGACACAGGGCCCGTCTGCGTGATCACCGTAGCAGGAACCCATTTCGGTCCAGTGTTGTAGTTGCGAGCTAGGACGTGCTCTCCAGGGTGAAACCGTCTCTCCTTGGCTCTTTTCTCTCTCTTTTCAACTTGAGCTTGTTGTTGACAATGGACAACCTGTTCTGCCCTTGGAGGTTTGAGTAAGTCAAAACTTGTGCGCAACTGCCTCTTCATCATGAGCGAAGCGGGGGAAGTTTTGGTTGTGGCATGCGGCTCATTCCTGTAGGACAACAGGAAACTGTTCAGACGTTGGTGGATTGAGCCCTGACCTTGCGATGCCTTCAGGGCATGCTTCAAAGTTTGCACGAACCTTTCTGCCTGGCCGTTAGTAGAGGGATGATAGGGCGCAGACCTGATGTGTTGGACACCATTCACATGCAGGAAGGTTGCAAACTCCTGTGATACAAATTGTGGACCGTTGTCACTTACGAGTTGTTCCGGTGAGCCATAACGGCTGAACATCTCACCAAGTTTCTCAATTGTTTTCTCTGCCGTGGTAGACCTCATCACAGCGACCTCTGGCCACTTGCTATGAGCGTCCAGAACCATCATAAATATCTTCTCTTCGAAAGGACCGACGAAGTCCACATGTACTCGCTGCCACACTTCTGCAGGCCAATCCAAGGGGTGTAGGGTTGCCAGCTGTGGAACATTCCGGACCCTTTGACATGGGGAACATGTTTTGGTTTTCTCCTCAATATTCCCATCGAGACCTGGCCACCAGAAGTAGCTTCTTGCCATTTCCTTCATCCGAACCATCCCACTGTGGCCTGTATGAAGTTGTTGCAGTATAGGTTCCCTCAGAGGTGGCAGAATGATGACACGGCGTCCCCAAAGAAGACAACCTGCCTGGATGGAGAGCTCATTTCTTTTTGAAATGTAAGGTTTCAAACTAGGAGAATCTCCTATAGCTCTCCCTCGAATGACATCGTCCATTACCTCAGACAGGACTGGATCGTTGCGGGTGTACCTTCGCACCTGAACTGCAGTGACAGGTGCTCCCTCCACTTGTCTAAAGTAGAAGATGTCTATCTGACGAGGCTCTGGGGGAGTAACAGGCAAGGGTAGCCTCGAGAGACCGTCTGCGTTGCCGTGCAAGTCTGATTTGCAATATTTGATGTCGTATGTGTGTCCTGACAACAGTAAAGCCCACCTTTGCATCCTGCTTGCAGCGAGAGATGGAATTCCGGTGTGGGGCCCGAAGATTGAAGTCAATGGACGATGGTCCGTCAGGAGTGTGAACCTTCTCCCAAACAGGTACTGATGAAATTTTCAAATTCCAAAAACGATTCCCAAGGCCTCGCGCTCGATCTGCGCATAGTTACTCTCGGCCTTGTTCAAGGTGCGTGATGCGAAGGCGATAGGTTTCTCTTCACCCGAAGTCATGATGTGGGATATGACTGCTCCCACACCATATGGTGATGCATCACATGCTAGCTGCACAGGTAGCTTTGGGTCGAAGTGTGTCAGGACCTCCGATTTCAGCAATGCTTTCTTTGCTTGGGCGAAAGCTTCGTTGCACAGTTCAGTCCATTTCCATATTTTGCCTTGACATAGCAACTGATGTAACGGCTTCAGCAATGTTGCTAAGTCTGGAATAAACATCCCATAGTAGTTAAGTAGCCCCAGAAATGAACGTAACTGGCTCGCATTCTGGGGTGCTGGGGCCTCCACGATCGCCTTGACCTTTGACGGCGCCTTATGCAGGCCAGTAGCGTCAATCACATGCCCCAGGTACTCAACTGAAGACTGAAAGAATTCACATTTGTCTTTACGAACTCTGAGTCCGTACTCTTTCAGTCGTTGTAGTGTCGCATCCAAGTTCAGAAGATGATCCTCCTCATTTGTCCCAGTGACAAGGATGTCATCCAGGTAGCACTGGACTCCTGGCAGTCCACACAAAATCTGATCCATTGCCCTTTGGAATAGAGCAGGGGCCGACGTAATTCCAAATGGAAGGCGGCAGTACCTGTATAGCCCCTTGTGTGTCACAATTGTCAGCAGCTCCTTTGATTTGTCATCGACATGCATTTGTAGATAAGCCTGGCATAAGTCTATTTTGCTGAACTTTTGCCCTCCGGCCAGGCCCGTAAAAAGATCATCAATGAGGGGAAGAGGGTACTGTTCCGCAGACAGCACCGGGCTAAAAGTCACTTTAAAATCCCCGCAGATTCGAACAGATCCATCCTTTTTCAGGACAGGAACAATGGGTGTGGCCCATTTGCTCACGCTCACAGGCTCCAGGACTCCATTCTCGACTAAGGCCTCCAAGTTAGCCTCAACTTTTGGCCTAATTGCATAGGGTACAGGTCGGGCTTTGTGAAACTACGGCTTGCTGTCAGGTTTAATGTCCAGTCTCACGCTGATCTTTTTCATGCTCCCAAGTTGCCCATTGAAGAGTTCTGCATGTTTGTTTAACACTGCAGTCAGACCTGACTCCCCTTTTGACATCATGCGGACTGCAGGCCAGTCCAGCGTGATTTTCTCTAGCCACGCACGTCCCAGTAGCGATGGGTAATTTCCCTTTACCACATATAGTGGCAGTTTTGCAGTCTGTCCGTTCAATTTAACTGTCACCTCAATGACGCCTCTCATGGCCACAGGTTCGCCGGTATACGTCTTTAGCACAATGTTTGTTGGCTGAAGGGTAAGATGCTTTATCATTTTGTTGTAGACAGTGTCTGAAACAAGGGACACAGCCGCGCCTGTGTCCACCTCCATCCACACTGATTGTCCCTCCACCAGTGGTGACACCCAGTAGCCATTTAAATCACCTGCAACCGTCAGTATGTGCACCTCTTCCTCCTCAGAGGTGTCGCTCCCCTCTGTTTTGCTTGTTCCATCATACTGCACTGAATGAACACTCTTTTTCCTCTCTTGTCCAAATACAGACATTTTGCTTCCATGCTTCCCAGCTCTGTCTGTTCTTTTTTTACCTCTACAGGCGCGTTCAATGTGACCCTTTTTGCCACAATTTCAGCATTCCAGCTCCGTACACCAGCAGTCATTAGCGTGATGGCCCATTTTCCCACAACGGTAACATGTGCCGTTCCGCACACCTTTAGGCTCAGACGATACCTTGTGAACTCTCCCTGTTGAACTCAACTGGTGAGCCCCCTTTTCCGCCATCTCCATGGAGACACTAACTTCAATGGCCTTTTCAAGAGTAAGGTTGTCCTTAGTAAGAAGGCGCTTCTGTGTGGCTGCATTTTGCAGACCACACACAAGTCTGTCTCTAATGGTGTCATTCAGCACCTCCTTGAACTGGCAGTGTTCCGACAACCTTTTTAAAGCAGCAATAAACATCGTCACTGATTCCCCCTCCTCTTGATTCCGTTTATGAAATCTAAATCTCTCAGCAATAACCAGATGTTTTGGTGAAAAATGTGCTCCAAGAATTTCGACTAGTTGCTTATATGTTTTAGTTCCTGGCTTATCTGGTTGCACGAGGCTGCGAAGTAAATTGAATGTCTTCGGCCCGATTACACTCAAAAAGGAAGGCACGACCTTTTCATTTGCCACCGCATTCACCAATACAAAATAGTCAAAACATTCTGTATAAGCACTCCATTGCTCCACATTTTCATAAAAATCACCGATGTTTCCTAATATAGTAACCATCTCACGTTTCAAATTAAATTTTCTGTTTACTCACTGCACCCGTAACGTATGCAGATTTGTCCGCTCCTCGTTGCCACTTGTTGTGTCGGTACCTTTCTACCTAGACACAATTTAGGACTCAGAACTCAGAGATTCAAACATGAAGTGCTTTATTGGAAGGAAAGGAAGTTCTGGCAAGTTCCAAACAAAGAGAGCTAAACTTAACAGAGAACACCCAACCATTTATCTCCTGTGACAGTGCCACCACAGGTGGGAGGAGAACACACAATACATAACACTCCTCACATGCAACTCTTGCTTTCCCGCCAAGAGTGAAGAAGAACAGGAAGAAGAAGAGGAAACACTGTCACTCAGTTTCACACTCCCAGCTACCAGCTCCTCAAGGTCATCCTGCAAGGCCATCTGCAGTCTCTCCCACTAAAAGTCAGCAGCCTTCCATTAGCCATGATGCAGCCACTGGGGTAGCACTGCATGACATCAGTAGGACAGGCAAAGGCACACACAAGACAGTCACGATTGGAATGTATAAGGGTGATGAGTTGAATTCTTGATGTCATATTGGATGGATAGATGTAGAAAGTTGGATTGAAAAGTTTGCTTTTTATTTTATTCATTTATGGGATGTGGACATCGCTGAAAAGGCCAGCATTTATTGCCCATCCCTAATTGCCCTTGAGAAGGTGGTGGTGAGCCACCTTCTTGAACCATTGCAGTCTGTGTGGTGAAGGTACTCCCACAGTGCTGTTAGGCAGGGAGCTCCAGGATTTTGACCCAGCAATGGTGATGGATCGGCGATATACTTCTAAGTCAGGATGGTGTGTAACTTGGAGGGGAACTTGGAGGTGGTGATGTTCCCATGCGCCTGCTGCCCTTGTCCTTCAAGGTGGAAAAGAGCACATGTTTAGGAAGTGCTGCCGAAGAAGCCTTGGCTTGTTGCTGCAGTGCATCTTGTAGATGGTACACACTGCAGCCACATTACGCCGGTGGTGGAGGGAGTGAATATTTAAGGTGGTGGATGGGGTGCCAATCAAGCGGGCTGCTTTATCCTGGATGGTGTCGAGCTTCTTGAGCGCTGTTGGAGCTGCACTCATCCAGGCAATTGGAGAGTATTCCATCACACTCCTGACTTGTGCCTTGCAGATGGTGGAAAGGCTTTGGGGAGTCAGGAGGTGAGACACTCACCGCAGAATGCCTAGCCTCTGACCTGCTCTTGTTGCCGAAGTATTTATGTGTTCAATTAAGTTTCTGGTCAATGGTGACCCCCAGGATATTGATGGTGGGGGATTTGGCAATGGTAATGCCATTGAATGTCAAGGGGCGGTGGTTAGACTCTCGCTTGTTAGAGATAGTCATTGCCTCGCACGTCTGTGGCACGAATGTTACCTGCCACTTATCAGCCCAAGCCTGAACATCGTCCAGGTTTTGTTGCATGCGGGCATGGACTGCTTCATTATCTGAGGAGTTGTGAATGGCACTGAACACTGTGCAGTCATCAGCGAACATCCCCATTTCTGACCTTATGTTGGAGGGAAGGTCATTGATGAAGCAGCTGAAGATGGTTGGGCCTAGGAACTGCCCTGAGGAGGTGGCTTTTATTTCAGCATTGTAGCCAAGAGGACGCTGTGATGGTCAGTAACAGAGGGAAGGTAAGTTGTGGGACAAATGTTGAAAGGAGAATTGGGGTTGTGGTCACTGGTACCACAGGTGGATGTTTTCTTCCTGGATATCCTGGCCAGAAAGAGTCTGTCTGGGTTGCATCCTTCCTTCTGCTTCCTCCTCTTTTGTGTCTTCCTCTTCTGCGGCTTCCTCTTCTGTGTCGTCATCTTCCCTCTGTGAGTGGATGCTGTAAATCTGAAATAAAAGCGTAAAATGCTGGAAATGCTCAGCAGGTCAGACAGCATCTCGACCCGAGACGTGAACTCTGTTTCTCTCTCCATGGATGCTGCCTGATCTGCTGAGTATTTTCAGCATCTTAGTCTTCTCAGAGGCCTTCCTTTACCATCCAAGGCCTTGCAAGCTTCCAGCAGCACATCCTGCACACTTAAATTTTTTTTAACATGTATTGCACCAAGCCACTACTTCAATAAAAAAATTTTAAAAGTCCAAATGCTTAAATGCAAAATTACCTGAAAGATGTGTGTGTACCTTTAAGAGGTGCTGACAGTGTCTCTGTCAGTCTGCTGAACGTTTGCTTTTCAGAGCAAGCTTAGGACCCAGCATTGAACCCAGCGCTAAGGTCAAAATTCGCTGAAGTGACGTTAAGTCAGCGTTGCACGCCGAATGATGTCACCCTCTCTTCATTTACATCTTCAGGGGTAGCACTGCTATTGCCAACGCTAAGGCCCTCCGCAAAATGGTGGCCACCAAGTCCCATGCCAGAAAAGTGCGCTAGAGTGGCGGTCGCCATTTTTCACCAGGATAGCAGTGCAAACAGGTGGTGGTAAGTAGCCCAATTTCTAGGCCCCTTTGTCCAAAAGTTAGACATGCAGTCTAAGAACACAAAGTTGAGCGAGATGGCAGAAAGGTACAGCTGGGAGAGAATAAAAGTTTTACTGGGGACAAGGGCATCAAATGTGGAGGCCAGGGATTGGATGAGCAGATTGACAGCTGCAGATGTTGTGGTGAATGGAAGGCCAAAGGCTGGGCAGTTGAGAGTTTGAGTTGTAAGTAACTTGGAAGAGGGTTTTTTCCAAGGAGAGACACAGAAAGAAGTGGGGATATGGGTGTCAGTAGTAGTCAGAGATCCAAAACGCTGCTACCCATATCCTAACTCGCACCAATGACCCATTCATTTATCACCCCTGTGCTCACTGAACTATACTGACCTCATCTCCTCTGGAGATCTTCCCCCCACAGCCACCAACCTCATAGTTCCCCAACCCCGCACAGCCCGCTTCTACCTCCTTCACAAGATCCACAAACAGGGTTGCCCTGGTAGACATAATTTCAGCCTGTTCTTGCCCCATGGAACTTATCTCTTCCTATCTCGACTCTATCTTTTCTCCCCTTGTCTGGTCTCTTCCCACCTACATCCGCGACTCTTCTGATGCCCTCCGCCACTTTAACAGTTTCCAGTTTCCTGGCCCCAACCGCCTCCTTTTCACCATGGATGTGCAATCCCTCTACACCTCCATCCCCCACTAGGATGGCCTGAGGGCACTCCGCTTCTTCCTTGAACAGAGGCCCAACCAGTCCCCATCCACCACCACCCTCCTCCGCCTGGCTGAACTTGTTCTCACATTGAACAGCTTCTTATTTTTTGAATCCACTCATTTCCTCCAAATTAAAGGTGTTGCCATGGGTACCTGCATGGGTCCTAGCTATGCCTGCCTTTTCATGGGATATGTGGAACACTCTTTGTTCCAGCCCTACTCGGGTCCCCTCCCTCACCTCTTTTTCCGGTACATTGATGACTGTATCGGTGCCGTTTCCTGCTCTCGCCCTGAACTAGACAATTTCATTCACTTTGCTTCCAATTTCCACCCTTCCTTCACCTTCACATGGTCCATCTCCGACTCTTCCCTTCCCTTCCTCGACTTCTCTGTCTCCATCTCTGGGGATAGGTTATTGACCAACATTCACTACAAGCCCACTGACTCCCACAGATACCTGGACTACAGTTCCTCCCACCCCACCTCCTGTAAGGACTCTATTCCATTCTCCCAGTTTCTCCATCTCCGCCGCATCTACTCCAACGATGCCACCTTCCACACCAGTGCTTCCGACATGTCTTCATTTTTCCTCAACCGAGGATTCCCCTCTACCATGGTTGACACGGCCCTCGACCGTGTCCGTTCTATCTCCCGCACTTCTGCCCTCACCCCTGCCCCTCCCTCCTGGAATCACGATAGGGTTCCCCTTGATCCTTACCTTTCACCCCACCAGCCTCCACATTCAATGGATCATCCTCCGCCATTTCCGCCACCTCCAACGTGATCCCACCCACCAAACGCATCTTCCCCTCCCCTCCCCTTTCAGCATTCCATAGGGGACCGCTCCCTCCGAGGTACCCTAGTCCACTCCTCTATCACCCCCAGCACCTCCCCTTCCCCTTCGCCCGGCACCTTCCCGTGCAAGCGCAGGAGATGCAGCACCTGCCCTTATACCTCCCCCCTTCCCACTGTCTAGGGCCCCAAAACACCCCTTCCAGGTGAAACAGCGATTTACTTGTACTTCTTGCAATTTAATATACTGTATTCGCTGCTCACGATGTGGTCTCCTCTACATTGGGGGAGACCAAACGCAGATTGGATGACCGCTTTGCGGAACACCTCCATTCAGATCCGTACGGGCGACCCCGAGCTTCCGGTCGCCTGTCATTTCAATTCACCGCTTCATTCCCACTCAGACCTCACTGTACTCGGCCTCTTACATTGTTCCACGGAAGCTCAGTGTAAGCTCGAGGAACAGCACCTCATCTTCCGATTAGGCACTTTACAGCCTTCCGGACTCAATATCGAGTTCAACAATTTCAGATCATAACCTCGGCCCCTATCATATTTTTATATATTTTTTATCCACATATTTGGTTTGTGCCTTTTCCTTTTTTTTTTCTCTCCCACATGGCAGCAGTCTTTCACTCTGCCAGCGCATTTCACACTTCATCGAGAGCCATCCTTTGTTTCTTTACCTGTCCTATTACCATCTCATCTCGAATATCTCTTAATGTCTCTTCGCCTCCCACAGACCTTCCCTTTTGTTCTTTCATCCCCTCTCCCATTTCCCAGCTCCCAAACTTGCTTTTTCATCCGTTTCATTTCCTGCTTTTTTCTCAGTTCTGACGAAGGGTCTTCGACCTGAAACGTTAACTCTGTTTCTCTCTCCACGGATGTTGCCTGGCCTGCTGAGTTTTTTCCAGCATTTTCTGTTGTTATTTCGGATTTCCAGCATCCGCAGTATTTTGCTATCGTATACTGGCTCCAGGTCCAGCAATGCCTCGATTTTAAAATTCTCACCCTTGTTTTCAAATCCCTCACACCTGTAAACCAATTCAGGCCTCTTGCGCATACCCAATTTTCACCACTTCACCATTGGCATCTGTGCCTTTGGCTGCCTAGGCCCAAAGCTCTGGAATTCCCTCTCTAATCCTCTCCACCTCACTACCTCTCTCTCCTCCTTTAAGACACTCCTTAAAAACCTACCTCTGTGACCCTCGCCTGTCCTAATGTCTCTTTTTGTGGCTCGGTGTCAGATTTTGTTTGATAACGCTCCTGTGAAAGGTGCTGCATAAATGCAAGTTGTTGTTGAGATAGCCTTGGCTGTGATCGAGACCGTAGGAACAGAGAGGCCACGTGAGATGGCAAGAGTGAGGAAGTGGCTGTGAATATAGATAGGAGAGTTTATGTGGAGGGAGAGATTAGGGGAGGAATACTGGGCAGTGAAATCAGAGTAGTAAGAGCAAGGCAATTTGAGATGGATGTTTGAAATCACCAAAGATGAGGAGTCGCTCACGATACTGAGGGAGGGAGGATATCTCATGGAGTAACTTGGGATGAGGCTTGTGGGAGACAGTAGAGAATGAGGATTAGAGAGGTGAGATGAGTGTACCAAGGGGTGGTGCTTGAAAGAGACAAAAGTGCTGGAGGAATAGAGGGAAAGATCAGGGTGAGATTTGGTGATAAGAGCCATACCACCACCATGGCAGTTTGGGCAGGGCAGATGGTGGAATGATATTGCAGATATGACTTCTGATTGTCTTTAGTTATCCTTAAAGCAGCTGAGTAACTAGAGGAACAAGTATTTTATCTCAATCACATATCAGAAGTCAGTTATGGTTCTGGTTATGTAATAGCAACCCAGAGGCAGTGGTTTCAAATTTCACTGTGGTATGTTATGAAATTGAATGCACTTGTGGGCTGCCACATTGTTGGGAAACCCCACCTGGTTCACTAATGTCCATCAGAGAAGGGAATGTACCAGCCCTACCCAGTCTATATGTGACTCCAGTCCTACACTACATGGTTAAATCATAATCACCGTTGTAGTGGCCTAGAAAGCCACAGTTACAATTGCTTCTAGAAGGCCCACCCAAAAAATGCGGTTTTGCCCACATCCCTCATCCCAAGGACAGATAAAAAAATCAAATAACAAGAAGAAATTCTGGAAATCTGAAATAAAGGTGGAAAATACTGGAAATACAAAGTAGGGCATTCAGCATCTGTAAAGAGATAAAACAGATTAGAGGTGTGTGTACCTTTCATCAGAATGAAATCACCTTGAGAAGGTAGTCTCACACTGGGAAGGATAGCCATTGATTGGAATGTAAAAGTAGTTTCGGTGAAACTGTCAAAAACAATTAATCTTTTAAAGTTAAACCAAATTCTGGCGAGCCTGCTGTTTCACCATTGACATTTTAATGATTGCTCACCTTGTCAGCTATTTTTTACATTAAAAATCAAACTGGTGGTGGGAGGCTCGTGAGGACTAATTCCTTGGCGCTCATCTTTACAACCACAAGCAGCGAAAATGTGTCTCTGACTTACGTCTCTGCAAATAGAAACAATAATGCATCCTTCAGTACAATATAAGCTCGGCATTAATGTATTTGTCTCAACTCTCTCCCCGGTCTCCTTCCTTTTCTCTCTCTTTTCATTCTCTCCTTTAGCTCACAATTTTTCTTTTCACCTACTTTTTTATTTTTTTTTCTGCACAGCCCACCTGGCTGTGGGTGCAGATGACACCATTTTGGTGTTCTCCTGTTTGAAGAATTCTGTGGTGAAAGATCTATCTCAAGATTCACGGCAATAATGACAACCCACTATTAAAACAAGACAGCTGATTGTTTTAATAGAGGGTTTTCACTTCCACTGTCAATTCTGAGATAGTCCCAATCCCAATATGTGAAGAAACAAAAGAAAAAGCCTTTCCTGGTACAGCGCTGGAGGCAAATCCTGAACCTCAGACAGGAGATCATTAGAATACCATCTCGCAAGTGTAACTCCTGCAACATTAATATGTCTATAAAGGCCATGTGTGAAATTGGTTCGAGTAGTCTCAACCCAATTCCAACGGAACAAAACTGCAGCACCAAAAAGCCCATAATCCAGCATTAGTTATAATTCCAATGAAGCCACAAACACGTGTGAAATGGAAAAGGTCATGCTGATGCAATACCTCATGCTGAAAGTGGGTACCAAGGAAATTCCCTAGACTGGCATTTCTTACCTTGATTAGCAAGAAAAAAAACCAAACCATGCAAATTTTAAACAGAGGCCATGAAATTTGGCTACTTAGCACCGGTAGTTATGGCCGTATCTATATATATAAAAGGATAGATCTGTCTGTCTGTCTGTCTGTCTGTCTGTCTGTCTATCTGTCTGTCTGTCTGTCCTTTGGTGTGTCTGTCCGGCTATACACTCTAAAGTTATAGAGCGTACCTACACGTGCGTTACATCAAAAGAAAGCTTACGATTCCGGAATGGTCATAAGCATATTTACGTTTCGGCGAGACAAAAATTGCGCCCGCGGTATCCAAAAAACGTTCAAAATTCCGCTCATTAGCATCTCATTATCCACCTCATTAGCATAGAGTGACATTGAGGTCGACCAATCGTACGGTCGAGCGACCCGACGGTCGACCAATCGCTGCATGGCGGGGGCGGGTTAGTCGCGCGTGAGCGGGCGGGGCCCTCCTAGAGTCGAGTGACAGGACGATTGACCAATCCTATGCTTCGGTGACAGGACGGTTTGACCAATCGGTGCATGTGTGGGCGGGCCTTATCGTTCTGAACCGAGGTGAGTAGCTGCCATCTTGCTTCCATTCTTTTTCCCACTTTTTGCGTCTTTCTTTTCAAATATACATTTCCAGCAAAAAAAAAAGTTGCTTCTAAAACACAAATTGTTTTTTAAGAAAGTTTATTAATTGTACATCTTTTCTCTAACCTCTATAATTTTCTGACCCTTTCACCGTTTTTGTAGGCCTCGAAGCCTCGGCCTCATCCTCCGCACCCACGCCCGAACTAGGCACCTCCTGGCCCCAGTCAACAAGCGGCCCCCGATCGCCGCCATCTTTGTGAAGGCTGGAGGGGCGGGCCTCAGCCGAGTGTCGCTACCCGCTGCCATCTTAGTAAAGGCTGGTGCGGCGGTGGCGGCACGGAGCTCCGCGGAGCAGGTGCGCAGCGGCGTCTCACTCTCCCCCCCCAGTCTCTCTCTTCCCCGTGCCTCCTGAATGCGCGGGGGAAGAGGCCCGGGGCACTGTGGCCGCTTTTGGAGACTTCAACTCCGTGACAGGTGAGGAGTGTCTTTGTTGTTCACGTTGGGTGTGCGGGCGGGTTCCCCGGGTGCTGATCCCTGGCGGTTGTGGGTGTGGGGCCGGAGCCCGGCTCTTACCTTGCCCCGGAGAGCGGGCGGACGGCGGGGCCTGGAGTAGCAAATCGGGCACCGGCGCCAAGATGATTTCCATACAGAGCCTGAGCGGCCGGCGAGCTCGCAGACAAAAAATGGCAGAAAAACTGAGAGCGGCAGAGGGGAACAGATGTCAGAGAGACAGAGAAATAGGGAGGGAGGGAAGAGGGAGAGGACAGGGAGAGGGGGAGGGAGAGGGAGAGGGGGCAGGGAGGGAGAGAGGAGAGGGGCAAGGAGGGAGAGGGGAAAGAGAGAGGGTGAGGGAGAGAGAGAGAGAGGGTGGGGGGGAGAGAGAAAGGGTGTGGGGGAGAGGGAGAGGGAGGGTGGGGGGAGAGAGAGAGAGGGTGGGGGGGGAGAGAGAGGGGTGGAGGGGAGGGGGGGGGGGAGGGAGAGGAGAGAGGGTGGGGGGGAGAGGAGAGAGAGAGGGGGTGGAGGGGAGGGGAGAGAGAGAGGGTGGGGGGGGGGGGAGAGAGAGAGGGTGGGGGGAGGGGAGAGAGAGAGGGTGGGGGGGAGGGGGGAGAGGGGGGAGGGGAGGGAGAGGAGGCAGAGGGGGGGGGAGGGAGGGGAGAGGAGAGTAAAGCAGGGAGAGGAGAGAGGGTGAGGGAGGGGGAGAGGGAGGAGGGGAGGAGTAGAGGGGAGGGATGGCGAGAGGACGGGGGGGAGAGGGGGAGGGAGAGAGAGGGTTGAGGGGAGGGAAAGAGTGAGGGGGTGGGACAGGGAGGGAGAGCTTACCTTCTTCCTT
>NC_140991.1:143058463-143100525 GCF_052327205.1 Somniosus microcephalus
CCCCAGTCGCCTCTCTCTCTTCCCCCCCAGTCGCTCTCTCTCTTCCCCCCCAGTCGCTCTCTCTCTTCCCCCCCAGTCGCTCTCTCTCTTCCCCCCCAGTCGCTCTCTCTCTTCCCCCCAGTCGCTCTCTCTCTTCCCCCCCAGTCGCTCTCTCTCTTCCCCCCCAGTCGCTCTCTCTCTTCCCCCCCAGTCGCTCTCTCTCTTCCCCCCCAGTCGCTCTCTCTCTTCCCCCCCAGTCGCTCTCTCTCTTCCCCCCAGTCGCTCTCTCTCTTCCCCCCCAGTCGCTCTCTCTCTTCCCCCCAGTCGCTCTCTCTCTTCCCCCCCAGTCGCTCTCTCTCTTCCCCCCCAGTCGCTCTCTCTCTTCCCCCCCAGTCGCTCTCTCTCTTCCCCCCCAGTCGCTCTCTCTCTTCCCCCCCAGTCGCTCTCTCTCTTCCCCCCCAGTCGCTCTCTCTCTTCCCCCCCAGTCGCTCTCTCTCTTCCCCCCCAGTCGCTCTCTCTCTTCCCCCCCAGTCGCTCTCTCTCTTCCCCCCAGTCGCTCTCTCTCTTCCCCCCCCAGTCGCTCTCTCTCTTCCCCCCCAGTCGCTCTCTCTCTTCCCCCCCAGTCGCTCTCTCTCTTCCCCCCCAGTCGCTCTCTCTCTTCCCCCCCAGTCGCTCTCTCTCTTCCCCCCAGTCGCTCTCTCTCTTCCCCCCCAGTCGCTCTCTCTCTTCCCCCCAGTCGCTCTCTCTCTTCCCCCCCAGTCGCTCTCTCTCTTCCCCCCCAGTCGCTCTCTCTCTTCCCCCCCAGTCGCTCTCTCTCTTCCCCCCCAGTCGCTCTCTCTCTTCCCCCCCAGTCGCTCTCTCTCTTCCCCCCCAGTCGCTCTCTCTCTTCCCCCCCAGTCGCTCTCTCTCTTCCCCCCAGTCGCTCTCTCTCTTCCCCCCCAGTCGCTCTCTCTCTTCCCCCCCAGTCGCTCTCTCTCTTCCCCCCCAGTCGCTCTCTCTCTTCCCCCCCAGTCGCTCTCTCTCTTCCCCCCAGTCGCTCTCTCTCTTCCCCCCAGTCGCTCTCTCTCTTCCCCCCAGTCGCTCTCTCTCTTCCCCCCCAGTCGCTCTCTCTCTTCCCCCCAGTCGCTCTCTCTCTTCCCCCCCAGTCGCTCTCTCTCTTCCCCCCCAGTCGCTCTCTCTCTTCCCCCCCAGTCGCTCTCTCTCTTCCCCCCAGTCGCTCTCTCTCTTCCCCCCAGTCGCTCTCTCTCTTCCCCCCCAGTCGCTCTCTCTCTTCCCCCCCAGTCGCTCTCTCTCTTCCCCCCCAGTCGCTCTCTCTCTTCCCCCCAGTCGCTCTCTCTCTTCCCCCCAGTCGCTCTCTCTCTTCCCCCCCAGTCGCTCTCTCTCTTCCCCCCCAGTCGCTCTCTCTCTTCCCCCCCAGTCGCTCTCTCTCTTCCCCCCAGTCGCTCTCTCTCTTCCCCCCCAGTCGCTCTCTCTCTTTCCCCCCCAGTCGCTCTCTCTCTTTCCCCCCCAGTCGCTCTCTCTCTTCCCCCCCCCAGTCGCTCTCTCTCTTCCCCCCAGTCGCTCTCTCTCTTCCCCCCCAGTCGCTCTCTCTCTTCCCCCCAGTCGCTCTCTCTCTTCCCCCCCAGTCGCTCTCTCTCTTTCCCCCCCAGTCGCTCTCTCTCTTTCCCCCCCCCAGTCGCTCTCTCTCTTTCCCCCCCAGTCGCTCTCTCTCTTCCCCCCCCCCCAGTCGCTCTCTCTCTTTCCCCCCCCCCCCAGTCGCTCTCTCTCTTCCCCCCCCCCAGTCGCTCTCTCTCTTCCCCCCCCCCCCAGTCGCTCTCTCTTTTCCCCCCCCCCCCCCCAGTCTCGCGCGCTCTCTCTCCCAACAACAACATGCCCTCGAAAAAGCCTCGGCACCACCAGGCACTCCAGCTAGTTATATTATAAATCAGTCATGTCTTAATCCTTATCTATTTAACTGTATTGGGGAACCGCATTTTAATATTTTTTCTTGCCCATCTTTTGGGTCCACAATACAAGAAATCTCTTCCCTAGGCATTTATTAGTGCTGTTCACAGCTAAAAAGTAGAGAATGCATGGCTGTAACCATTATGTCTTGGTGTGGTGTATGTGCCTTTAAGAGCCCCTGTGTACTGTAATGCCGGTAATGGGCACTCGGGCTATATAAGCCTGTATAGTGTCTTGTATCTGTTAGTTCACCTCCAGACTTTGTTCAGTAAACACCTGTAAACCAACTCCTGCATTCAGTGTCTTCATTAACACACGGATACAACACTTGGTTCCCTGTTCTTGTTGCCACCTCTTAAAGGAGTGCCTTACTTGTGGTCAACTTATTTCTATCTTCTGGCAGCAACTTTACCTCTTTCAAAACCGCTATCATCACCACCCTCCTCAAAAAAAAAAAAAAAAAAAAAAAAAAAAAAAACTCACCTTAAACCTCCACGTTCTCTAAATACCACCCTATCTCAAATTTTGCCTTTCTCTCCAAAGTCCGAGAAGACACTAGTGCGATAGCAAAATACTGCAGATGCTGGAAATCCAAAATAACAACAGAAAATGCTGGAAAAACTCAGCAGGCCAGGCAACATCCGTGGAGAGAAATTAGAGTTGACGTTTTGGGTCGAAACCCTTTTTCAAAACTGGAAAGGAAATAAAATAGATCGAAGTCAGGGCTGCGATAGAACAAAAGAAGTAAAAGAGACATTAAGAGGTATTCAAAACCAGACGAGATGCTAATAGGACAGTGGGGACAAAAGATGGCTGAGATTAGGTGTGAAGTGTACTGGCAGGATAAGAGGACAGCTGCCATGTGGGAGAGAGAAGAGAAAAAAAAAGGATAGGTGGGGAGGAAGGAAAGGCCCAAAACACAGGGGTGGAAAAAAATATAAGTAAAAATGTAATGGGGGCCAAGGTTATGATCTGAAATTGTTGCACTCGATATTGAGTCCGGAAGGCTGCAAAGACACTGTTGTTTTATGAAAACACGTCAGTTCTCCTACCACTCCCTGTTTTGGGACCCTGCAATCTGGTTTCTGTCCTCCCCACAGCACAGACACTGCTCTTGTCAAAGTCACTAATGGCATTCTCCCTGCTGTATTTGACAGTGATAGATATTGAATCCTCCTCCAACACCTCTCCTTGACGGTGCACCTTGATGGCACTGTTCGCTTATGATTCCATTCATACCTGTCCCATTTAATGTGTTTTCCTCCTGTCCCTGAATGGTCACTGCTGATATATCCAAGAGCTCCATCTCTTGTCCCCACTTGCTCATTGTCTATACGCTATCCCTTAGTGACATCATCTAGAAGTACTGAATCAGGTTCAGTATGTACGCCGATAACAAACAGCTTAACTTTTATATCTCTTTCAATTCCAAGCCTGTCCTTGATGCTTCCTGTCTGATATTTGGATGTAGACAAAACTGAAAAAAATAACTTGCATTTATATTAGCACTTTAGCACATCCTCAGGACATGCTAAAGCACTTTACAGCCAATAAATTACTTTTGCAGTTCAGTCACTGTTGTTATGCAGGCAATAATAGCAGCCAATTTATGCACAGCAAAGATCCACAAACAGCAAATGAATGAATGACCTGATGACTTTTATTTAGTGATGTTATTTGAGGGGTAAGCATTGACCAGCTTACTGGGAGAACTCCCTGCTATTTTTGAGTAGTGCCACGGGATCATTTACATTTGCTTGAACAGGCAGATGCGGTCTTGATTTTAATATCGCATCCAAAAAAAGCACTTCTGACAATGTAGTAGCACTTGCTTAGTATTGCACTGAAGTGTTAGCCTAGGTTATATGGTGAAGTCGCTCTTATCAACAATTATGTGCTTCTGCCCTTAACGCTGTTAAGTTCTTCAGTAGCCATCTTTAGACAAAGTCCTGTGAATCTGAGCTGCTGCTTGATCCTGAGTTGTGTTTTCTTCCCCATATCAACTGTGTCACCAAGAGTGCCACCTTCAATCTTTGCAAGTTTGTCCACCTCTGCCTCCACTTCTACCTCTTCCCTGCTACTGCCAAGGCTCTAATCTGTGACTTTCTTACCGAGAGACTTGACGCCTCTAATGCACTTTCAGCAACCTTTACAAACTGCAACTAACTCAAAATGTTGCTACATGTTATTTCCCCACTCAAAGCCCCAGACTTCCATTAATCCAGTCCCCATCATGCTCCACTGTGTCCTGTGCCCTATGAATTATCCTCACTTTCAAATGCCTCCGTGGCCTTGCCTTAGCCTAGATCAGTGACTTCCTTAAGCCCCATGTCCCTATTTGCACGTTATGCTCCTGTGTCACTGGTCTACTCCTCATTTCCCTGGTCTCTTTGCTCCAACATTGGTGGTGGATGCACTTTCAGCCACCATGCCCCTGGAACTACCTCCTAAAACCTCTGACTTACTGCCTTCTTCCCCGCTTGTAAAAGACTACTGAAGACCTCTTCAACTGCTTTTTGTTTCCGCCTCTGAACTTAATTCTGTCTAATTTTTGCCTCCTGCTTGTTGTTCATTTCATTCTCTGATCTGTAAAGTGCTCAGAGATTCTTTCTTAAGGAGCACTATACAAATGCAAGTTGTTGATGGTTTCTGCCTCTGTACATGCAGAAATCTATGTTGAAATACAGTTCAAATTTTTATGACCCTTCAGGATGAAAGTGCCAAGAAGTCTAAAATGGATGATAGGATAGTGTCAATATATTGTACATTTCGCAAAGATATGCTATGGTATGGAAAATAGGTATGCTCACAGTAGAGGATTCATTCACACACACTAGAGAACAAAACTTAGTGGGGGAGAAATTTGGTTGATAGTGCCACCGATTAACGCCTAAAGAGGCCGAGAAGTGGGGCGCTAGCCAATTTCCGGGCGGGCGCAAGGCACCTAGCACCTCGCCCCATATTGAGCATGCATTTAGCGCCGGCGCTAAATCTTAGCGCCCGCTCATGGGCGCAGGCTGATTATGACGTCATTTGAGTGTGCAACGCCTTTTGGGTGCCCCGGACCGGAAATTCAGTGGCGCCCCCCCTCCGTATCGCCTGGCGCTAATAGCGACAGCTTACCTGGGCCTTACCAAGTCGCTCTCGGGCTGGAAGAGCGTTATTTAAAGGGGACTGGTGTGGTTTAAAAGCGGCAGCCATTTTTGGATCACAACTTCCTCGAGAGCTACAAAGAGTTGCTGAGCTGCACACTGAGAGCCATTTGACCACTGAGCCAGCGCAGGCAGATGATCTTCAGCCTTCTGACCATCACCTTGCTGTTGGTGAGCCTTGACAACGGGGAACCTTCCTGTGGGCATTTATTATGGGGGCTGCATTGGAGGGGAACGTCCTGCTGCTGAATCATCTGGAAAGGGCACTGAGACGCAGGGAGAGGGGGGCGGGCATGGCCAGATGGAGGAGGGCCTAGAGACGTCGCCACAGCAGACCTTACGCTGGCAGGGTTATCCGACAGCAGTTTTCCTACATGAACATGCCGGAGGAGCAGTGTGTCAGAAGGCTGTGATTTAGAAAGGAGGTGGTGACTGAGCTGTGCCAGCTGCTTCAGCCAGATCTGCAGCCTCAGATAAGGTGCAGGACATCTCTGTCGGCGGCTGAGAAGATGGCTGCTGGCCTGAACTTCTACGCGAGCGGCTCTTCTCAGGCTGTGCATCAGAGGCTGATCAGAAGTAGGTTCTAGGCCCCTCTCTCGGAATGCTTGCTGCCATTCCAAGAACAGGAATGGAACCGGTCTGATACCCCCAAGCCTGTGAAGGGCAAGATGCATGTAAATAGTAGGCATGGCCATTGTAAATGAAGAAAGTGTTTCATTACACAAAATGTGGTTCCTTCAAACATGAGAAAGCTTTGGCAACAGAAAGCAAAACTAATACACTGACACATAACTGCCTCTCACACCCGGGAGACTGTCCAAAACATAAATCACATTCCGACCATCTTCCTTGGCCTTGATTCCACTGCGCCAACCAAAGCATCCAATGCCCCATCAGTGAGGCGTTCCGTCCCCTGCCTCACCCTTTCCATGTCTTGCTAGGCTGGTGCGCCACAGGTAGGCTCCCACTGCTTTGAAGGCCTACAAGGCAGAGAGTGTGTCTGGTGATGCCAATTGACCTGCCCCTTTAAGAACTGGCTGGCGCCACTGTGTCTCCGGGAAAGTGATTATTGACAGCACCCTCGCTGCGCCCCGCCGCCGCGAAATTGGGTTGCGCCGCCGGGTTAGCGCCTTAAGAGTAGCGTGCAGTGCCTGATTTAGCGCCACAATCACCTCTAGGGGCGCTGCAACCCAATATCGCGCTAGGTGGTGTTAAATTGCGCCTGGCGCTAAACTTTGCGCATCGCCAGGACTAGCGCCCCAAACGCGGCTATACCGAATTTCTAGGCCAGTGTTTCTTAGTAGGCATCAACAGGTAGTAGTGGCAGGGAGGTGGGTGTGGCATAAGTCGACCATGACTCTGGATGGAGTGGGCTTGACAGGCCAACTGGCCTTTTCCTGCCCTGGACTTTATGTTCTTGTGTTTCCATGGTAGAACTACACCTGAACTTTAAAAAAAGTGAACCTGACGTTGTCATTCAAAGTCAGGTGGGATCTGAATAGAGTCTATGTTGTTTTTGATTCTAAACTGTAGGCCAATTATACTGCACAGTTTGGATTGCTGCAAAGCAATTGTGATGTTGCAACAATGCAAAACATGTAATATAACGAAACTCGGACTGCCATCAGTTTGCCTTTGGCTAACAGAGGTAAAGCAATCTCAAGAACTTTTTTATATCAGATGAGGTATAACTGTACCCAGTGCAAAGAAAACTTTTTCAACTTCATTTAAACATTTGAAAAGTTCCTAAGTGGCCTGTTATGCAGGCTGATTAAAAGCAATTCAGGATATCTCTTATCATGCATAGGTCTAGAAATGTTAAGGCATTTTTAAGCTAGCAATTGAATTGTTTTTAAAGTTAATAAGCCAAGAGAACAGTTGATTCTTCACTATCCTTTATTTTATTTTCTCATTAATTTTCTCCTCTGCCCCACCTACCTTGCTGGTACCTCGAAAAAGTGCCAATTATTCACATGTGAGTCTTGTCGGCAAGCTAGTTCATGGGGAGAGACATCACAGCTGAGCAGTTTGTTTTTATTATTCATTCATGGCATGTGGGTGTCGCTGGTAAGGCTAGCATTTATTGCCCATCCCTAATTGCCCTTGAGAAGATAGTGGTGAGCCACCTTCTTGAACCATTGCAGTTCATGTGGTAAAGGTACTTCCACAGTGCTGTTAGGGAGGGAGTTCCAGAATTTTGACCCAGCGACGGTGAAGGAACAGCGATATATTTCCAAGTCAAAATGGTGTGTGACTTGGAGGGGAAGTTGGAGGTGGTGGTGTTCCCATGCACCTGCTGCCCTTGTCCTTCCAGGTGGTAGAGGTCGCTGGTTTGGGAGGTGCTGCCGAAGAAGTCTTGGTGAGTTGCTGCAGTGCATCTTGTAGATGCTACACACTGCAGACACGATGCACTGGTGGTGGAGGAAGTGAATGTTTAAGGTAGTGGATGGGATGCCAATCAAGTGGGCTCCTTTGTCCTGGATGGTTTCGAGCTTCTGGAGTGTTGTTGGAGCTGCACTTATCCAGGCAAGTGGAGAGTATTCCATCACACTCCTGACTTGTGCCTTGCAGATGGTGGAAAGGGTGCTCTTGTAGCCACAGTATTTATGTGGCTGGTCCAGTTAAATTTCTGGTCAATGGAGTGAGTCAGGAAGGGACAGAGTGTAACAAAGGTAATAAGGCATCAGTGACTAAGGTGACATCAGGGAAAAAGAGAAATAAGTCAAAGCTAAAGGCACTATATCTGAATGCGCGAAGCATTCGCAACAAAATAGATGAATTAGTAGCGCAGATAGAAATTAACAGGTTTGATCTAATAGCTATAATGGAGACGTGGTTGCAAAGTGGCCAAGGTTGGGAACTAAATATTCCAGGATACAGAACTTTTAGAAGGGATAGGCAAAATGGAAAAGGAGGAGGGGTAACCCTGATAATAAAGGATGGGATAAAGACAGTAGAGACAAAAGATCTTAGCTCCGAAAATCAAGTACAAGAAACTTTGTGTTATCTGGAGGCTAAATGTCCAGCAAGCTCGAGCCACCGGCAAAAATCAGGAGTCGTTTTGTTAGGTTTTTTTTCTTCTTGTGGCTTTTTTTTCCAACAGTCAGGCTCTGCAAAGTCTCTGTAGCTTAGCAACAGCTTCAGAGAGTCGCTTTCAAGGTACGGGCCGACTGTTTAGAAGCTGTTGCTAAGCAACAGTGTTTGTTGTCAGATACGGAGATGAAAAGCTCCGTATGCTTCAACATTAACGCTGGTGTGTCCGGCAGTTTTGAGGGAACGGCAACAGCTCGGTCCCGTCGGTGCCGGATAGCGCAAAGTTTCCTGTAGTAGAATCAGTTTGGGTGCAGTTAAGAAACAGCATGGGGCAGAAAACATTGGTGGGAGTTGTTTATAGGCCCCCAAACAGTAGTTGTAATGTAGGGCTGAGTATAAATCAGGAAATTAGAGGCGCATGTAACAAGGGTAATACAGTAATCATGGGGGACTTTAATCTACATGTAGACTGGGCAAACCAAATTTGCAGTAATAGTGTGGAGGACGAATTCATGGAATGTATGCAAGATAGTTTTCTAGATCAGTGTGTTGAGGAACCAACTAGGAAACAGGCTATTTTAAATCTAATATTGTGCAACGAGAAAAGGTTAATTAATAATCTTGTCATAAAGGGGCCTTTAGGGAAGAGTGACCATATGATAGAATTGTATATTGAGTTTGAAAGTGACTTAGTTAAATCTGAAACTAGGGTCTTAAATCTATGTAGCTTTGAGGAGCGAGTTGGCTAAGGTAGATTGGGAAACTACATTAAAAGGTATGATAGTGGACGAGCAATGGCTAGCATTTAAAGAATTAATACATAATTTACAACAAATATACATTCCTTTAAGGCACAAAAACCCCACAGGAAAAGTGGTCCAACCAGTGGCTAACAAGAGAAGTTAAAGATAGTATTAGATCAAAGGAAGAGGCTTATAATGCTGCCAAAAAGAGTAGTAAGCCTGAGGATTGGGAGGATTTTAGAATTCAGCAAAGGAGGACCAAGAAATTGATAAAGAAAGGGAAAATAGAATGAGAGTAAACTAGCGAGAGACATAAAAACAGACTGTAAAAGCTTCTATAGGTATGTAAAAAGGAAAAGATTAGCGAAAGTAAATGTGGGTCCCTTACAGGCTGAGACAGGAGAAATTATAATGGGGAATAAGGAAATGGCAGAGAAATTGAACAACTACTTTGCGTCTGTCTTCAGAAGAAGACGCAAAAATCTTCCCGGAAATAGTGGAGAACCAAGGGTCTAGCAAGAATGAGGAACTGAAAGAAACTAGTATCAGTAAAAAAAAAAAAAAAAAGTAGTACTGGAGAAATTAATCGGACTGAAAGCTAATGAATCCCCTGGACCTGATGACCTACATCCTAGGGTTTTGAAAGAGTTGGCTATAGAGATAGTGGATGCATTGGTTGTCATTTTCCAAAATTCCATAGATTCTAGAATGGTTCCCGCAGATTGGAAGGTAGCATATGTAACTCCACTCTTTAAGAAACGAGGGAGAGAGAAAACGGGGAATTACAGACCAGTTAGCCTGACATCAGTATTAGGGAAAATGCTAGAATCTATTATTAAGGACGTGGTAACAGGGCACTTAGAAAATAATAATAGGATTGGGCAGAGTCAACACAGATTTATGAAAGGGAAATGGTGTTTGACAAATCTGAGAGAGCTTTTTGCGGTTGTAACTAGCAGAATAGATAAGGGGGAAACCAGTGGATGTGGTGTATTTGGATTTTCAGAAGGCATTCGATTATGTGCCACACAAGAGGTTATTAAACAAAATTGGGGCTCATGGAGATATACTAGCATGGATTGGTTAATGGACAGAAAACAAAGAGTAGGAATAAACAGGTCATTTTCAGATTGGCAGGCTGTAACTAGTGAGGTACCGCAAGGATCAGTGCTTGGGCCTCAGCTATTCACAATCTACACCAATGATTTGGATGAGGGGACCAAATGTAATATATCCAAGTTTGCTGATGATACAAAGCTGGGTGGGAATGTAATTTGTGAGGAGGATGCAAGGAGGCTTCAAGGGGATATAGACAGGCTAAGTGAGTGGGCAAGAACATGGCAAATGGAATACAATGTGGAGAAATGTGAAGTTATCCACTTTGGTAGGAAAAATAGAAAAGCAGAGTATTTTTTAAATGGTGAGAGATTGGGAAATGTTGGTGTTCAGAGGGATCTGGGTGTCCTTGTACACGAATCACTGAAAGTTAACATGCAGGTACAGCAAGCAATTAGGAAAGCAAATGGTATGTTGGCTTTTATTACAAGATGATTTGAGTATAAGAGTAAAGACATATTACTGCAATTATATAGGGCCCTGGTGAGACCACACCTGGAGTATTGTGTACAGTTCTGGTCTCCTTACCTAAGGAAGAATATACTTGCCATAGAGTGAGTGCAACGAAGGTTCACCAGACTGATTCCTAGGATGGGGAGATTGTCCTATGACGAGAGATTGAGTAGACTAGGCCTATATTCTCTAGAGTTTAGAAGAATAAGAGGTGATCTTATTGAAACATTCAAAATTCTTACAGGGCTTGACAGAGCAGATGCAAGGAGGATGTTTCCCCTGGCTGGGGAGTCTAGAACCAGGGGTCACAGTCTCAGAATAAGGGGTCGGCCATTTAGGACTGAGAAGAGGAGAAATTTCTTCACTCAAGAGGGTGGTGAATCTTTGGAATTCTCTACCCCAGAGGGCTGTGGCGGCTCAGTCGTTGAGTATATTCAAGACAGAGATCGATAGATTTTTGAATATTAAGGGAATCAATGGAAATGGGGATAGTGGAGGAAAGTGGAGATGAGGTAGAAGATCAGCCATGATCTTATTGAATGGCGGAGCAGGCTCGAAGGGCCAAATGGCCTACTCCTGCTCCTATTTCTTATGTAGAATAGAACCAATACAGCACAAGACCTGAAGACGCCAGTTCCGACCTTAACATTTACAAACCTGTGCATAATAAATATATTTTGCTTACATTCAGCACTGTATATTTCTCTTCCCACCCTGCCTTTCTTTAGAAGAATATTTGCATCCACAATGTGAAGTGGATAATTTTTAAAAATTAAAATTGATATGATTGATACTTAGACACTAAATGATACATTTTGCTTTCCGAAGGGAAGGTATGCTGCGTGACATCCAAACATGTAAACCAGTGAACTATTAACTTACCGTTAAAGCAGAAACAGCATTAATAACTTATAGGCCTGGAATTTCTGTGCTGATGCAACATGGAGGTTGCACGCGTAATTATGTCCATTTCCTTTGATATTCAACGGCATTACCATCACCGAATCCCCCACCATCAATATCCTGGGGGTCACCATTGACCAGAAACTTAACTTGACCAGCCACACAAATACTGTGGCAACAAGAGCAGGTCAGAGGCTAGGTATTCTGCAGCGAATGTCTCACCTCCTGACTCCCCAAAGCCTTTCCACCATCTACAAGGCACAATTCAGGAGTGTCATGGAATACTCCCCACTTGCCTGGATGAGTGCAGCTTCAACAACACTCAAGAAGCTCAACGCCATCCAAGACAAAGCAGCCGGCTTGATTGGCACCCCATCCACCACCTTAAACATTCACTCCCTCCACCACCGGCGAACCGTGGCTGCAGTGTGTACCATCCACAAGATGCACTGCAGCAACTTGCCAAGGCTTCTTCGGCAGCACCTCCCAAACCCTCGACGTCTTCTACCTAGAAGGACATAGGCAGCAGGTGCATGGGAACACCACCGCCTCCAAGTTCCCCCTCCAAGTCACACACCATCCTGACTTGGAAGTATATCACCGTTCCTTCATCGTCGCTGGGTCAAAATCCTGGAACTCCCTCCCCAACAGCACTGGGAATACCCTCACCACACAGCCTGAAGCGGTTCAAGAAGGTGGCTCCCAACCACCTTCTCAAGGGCAACTAGAGATGGGCAATAAATGCTGGCCTTGCCAGCGACGCCCACATCCCATGAATGAATTTTTTTTTTTTTATTCCACTCCCATTCTGCCAATGTTCAGTTACATTCGGATTTCCAGCAAATCTCATTAGCAGACGCCCAAACTTAAAAATGAGTGGAATTCAGTGTAAAGGAATTGAGCCCAAGGAAAGTGCCAAACTCTCTCCATTATATTCTTTTTTTAAGTGTGCAATTTAAAGTTTCAACTCACTTAACCAACATTCATGCACATTAGGCAAGCATGTTTAAAAACCTGCAATTGGCAAAGCTTTTCAATTTTTAACGTGTATTCTACTGATGCCATAAAAATGCATTCAAAGAAACAGAAAATACAGTGCAGGTCTCAGTGAGGATAAATTGTAAAAAAAAATATTTAAAACATTGCAGCAAAATATCAAACTAAATGGCTTTGTTTCCTCTGCTCCTGAAAATCTGTTCGTAATTTGGAGAGAGCCTCTGACCAAGCGCATTTGCAGGAAACTCATGTATAAGGCTGTGTAACTGGCAGCGGGGCCATTTCTATAGTTGTAGATACATTCAGACTTTACTGTATTTGCTTTATGCCCAGATTATGCTTGTCTCTGTGCACAAATATGCAGGAAATTCCAGACAATAAAGCTGTCACTGCTTATAGAAAAGCAGCTTAGTATTCTGCCACTCTTGAAAATGTACTTTTTAGGTTTGTTAGTCAATTAAAATTTTAACTTGCTTATGATTAAGTAGCTTTAGCAGAGTTAAAGGTTAGAATCAGTTTAATTTGAACAGCCAGTCATTTGAACAAACCTGCCTCAGTTGAACAAGATTGTTCAGTTCTAGGGTAATGTGTTGGACTAAATGCCGCTGAACTTCTTTTTGGAGGGGGCTGTCTGATCATATGGCAGCTTTAACAAGAGCTATAAACCTATCTTGCAGAGACAAATGGGAAGGTGGGTTATAATCCCCCCCTTGATCCTTCCTATTTTCTTGCTACTGGCAAATTCTTCAGAAGATGGTTGATCTCATACATTTAATAATAAATATATATTTGAGCGAAAAGAGCCCATATTTTTATCCAAACACGGGGCTTAAATGGCTAAATTATGAGGACAGGTTGCTTAAACATGGCTTGTATCCCCTTGAGTATAGAAGATTGAGGATCAGTCTAATCAAGGTGTTTAAACGATAGAAGAATTCAGAAGGGTAGATACTGAGCAACTATTTCCTATGGTGGGGGAATCCAGAACAAGTAGCATAATCTTAAAATTGCAGCTAGGCCATTCAGGAGTGAAATCAGGAAGCACTTCTTCACACAAAGGGTAGTAGAAGTATGGAACTCTTTTCCCCCCCCCCCCCAAAAGGCTGTGGCTGTGGGCACTATGTCAATTGAAAATTTCAAGACTGAGATTGATTGACTATTGTTAGGCAAGGGTATCAAAGGATATACAACAGAAAATGCTGGAAAAACTCAGCAGGCCAGGCAAAGGATATACAACAAAGGTAGGTAAATAGAGTTGAGATACAGATCAGGCATGATCTAATTGAATGGTGGAACAGGTTCAAATGGACTACTACAAAAGCACCAGAAAATGCTGGAAAAACTCAGCAGGCCAGGCAACATCGGTGGAGAGAAAATAGAGTCAATGTTTCGGGGCAAACCCTTTGTCAAGACTTTGCTATCATACTACAAAAGCACTGCAGGTGCTGGTAATCTGAAATAAAGCAAAAAATGCTGGAAATGCTCAGCAGGCCAGGCAGCATCTGTGGAGAGCGAAACAACTCTACATTGAGTTCAACAATTTCAGATCATAACCACTGCACCCATTTTATTTCCAGACAGCAGTTGCTGGTAATGGTTCTCCTGTTGTCATTTTCAGTTCCTCTAGACCCATCTTTTGTTTCTTGTCCCATTACCACTCCCTTTTGCCTCGCACCATCATCCCTTTTGTCATTTAATCACTCCTGCCTTCCACTCTATTACAGACCTTCCCTTTTGTTATTTCCTCCCCTCCCCCACCCCTTTCCCTGCCTCTCCACTTAAAACCTGTTACATCTCTAACTTTTTCCAGTTCTGGTGAAAGGTCCTTGACCTGAAACATTAACTGTTTCTCTCTCCAAAGATGCTGCCTGACCTGATGAGTATTTCCAGCATTTTCTGTTTTTATTTTGAATGGACTACTCTTGTCCCTATGTTCAAATGGTCAGCCCCAAACAAATCTAAATAACTTTAACTTTAGATAGTTGTAGTTCCAGAGAATGATAAAGCATGGATTTAAACTCAGAATTCCTTGCACAGTCCCACCTGGGAAGTCAATAAGAATTGTAATGCAGAGAGATGGGGGAGGAATTGGGGAGATCAGAAGCACTTGTGTATTTATTAGGGATGGAGACATTAAATTACATTGAAGTTTCTGCCTCAGGGACCTTGTGAATGGGGGCAAAGGCTATTGGCATTCTATAAATATCAAGATGTTAATGAGACTATATTATTGTTTTTCACCATAATGCACAGAAACTAAGCATGATAAAGACACACTGGCAGGTATATTTCCTTTTACAACTTTTAAGTTTTATACAACAATTCAGACTTCTTCAAATTTAAATAGCTTTTTGTTAAAACTTTCAAGGCATGCTCCAGAATAAGGTTCTTGGATTATTTATTATTTGTCACCAAACTACATGGTCATAACTTTTTTTAACCAGAAAATATAATTATTTTAAAGCCAAGCCACAAAGCAACACCCTGTATTTCTGAGGCTCATTGCTAAAACAAGAAATAGACAAATTTCCTATTTTAACAGAAGATGAGGGAATGCACTTTTTCTTGTAACAACCCATGAATGAATTCGATGTCCTGTTTCAAAACCACGTGTTCCTGCAATTTCGTTAGTAATTAATTCGAGAAAAACAGACGTTTCTATTAAAAGAGGAACCTCCCCATCCCACCCCATGTTTATATTTTCCTTTGGCTCCCATTACCTCTCACTGATTTCAGTAGAGAGTGCATTTTGAAGATGAATACTGTTGTTATTTTGAGTATTCATTTAAATCTAATGCAAGTTGCATCCAGTAAAGAACTTGTTACCATCCAGAATCTTTGATTTACAGAATTTCACCTACATTGATGACTTTAGCCCCAGTAGCACAAGTTCTGCTGATTTGAGTGGATTGGTTGCAGAACCAAATTCTACAGGGCGCTCCCACATATTGGCGCTCTCCTCTGATGAGGTAAGTAAATTGTGAATAGAAAAAGTAAAACTGAAGTACTTTGGTTTATTTTATTGTCAGTCTTTGTATGGGACCAACTTTGAGAATAAGGCACCCTCTTGTTGGAGAGGTGTTTTCTCCACCTTCCCTGTCCTTGCATCTCTTTGTGCCATCCACCGTTCCAGCTGAGAGTGGATGATTGATCTGCTTCCACTTCTCTGCCAATAATGCACTTTTAATGACGCTAAGAGTGCCTGGTGAGCTGAATTTCCTTCCATTCCTGTCAGGAAGTGCCTACCTTTGCCACCGCCTACTCTCTTATGAAGTAGCCGTGATGACTATCCCTGCATGATAGGTATTCCAATATGCTGCAATATCATTCTGCCAAAAGCTAAATTTATTCCTTAAGAATGCAGTACCTTTCCTCAAGGCCCTGTTTGTATTATTCCATTCAATGCAATTAAATATTAATGAGGCAAAAAGAATCAATTCTCAGGATGCTTTCACACTATACTGGAATTGTAAATGACTGTCAGGCTAGAAATAGCCTTGTATGATGCATTACAGATGCTGTGGCATTTCCTCCCCACCAATGAAATTAACATGTTACTTATACAGTATTGGTTAAAAAAAAAACCTGACCTACTGAGGTTAAATTTGACTGGGAAGTGAGTAGTGCCTTAGCTTACAACACTATTTTTACCTCTGAGGCCTGAGTTTGATTCCAGACAGACTGATGACGTGAAAGGGTCCTTAGTGAAATGATTTTGCATGTTCTCCATTCTGCTTAAGTGGTCACAAGTCCACAGTATATAAAACATTTCAAATTGGCACTAAATGAGCTTGTGAGGATGATTGGTGTGTAAAATGGAAAATTTCACACTGATACAGGAAGGAGTGCAGCAGTTCAGACACATTGGGGGGAATTTTACCCCCCCCCGCACCACCCAACCCCCACCCCCCCCCGCCCCAATGGCTGGGTGGTAGGGGGGTTAAATTCAGAACAATCTGAATCCCAACCCGCCACAAATGCGCCTACTACCAGTTTAACCAGGGCGGGTTGGGGACCAAGTAACCTGCTCTCAAGACACGGGTCTGTAATTTAAATATGCTAATGAGGCTGCGTGCCTCAGGTTGTAACCAACTTTTACATTTAATGTCTGCAGTCTATGTTTCCCAAGACTCGCAGCTAAAGAGAAGCAAAAACAGTCGGATCCAGCATAAATGTGCCTTTCCAGTACTGCTTGTGGGCTAGGAGGAGCAGGAGTGCTTCCTCCGGCCCCCCAAGCTAATCTGCCGTGATCGTCCTCCCTCCCCGCTATCCGATTTCCCCCCCCCGCACGACTCGCAATCCAAAGCCCTTCCCCACGATCTCCCGTAATCCGAAGCCCCCCCACCCCCCCCCCCCCAAACTCTAGGCCAACCCGCAATCTCCCACCCTGTCCCAGCACCCACCCCCGATATCGCACTCCCTCCTTTCCACTCCCTGGCTGTGGCCTTCCAGCCAGCCAGCCAGCCTCTCAATCTGCCAGCCGGGAAACTGAGAAAAAAATTCCAAATGAAGTCCTGCCATTAAATTTGGCAGGACCTCCGTGTTACCCGCATTTCCATATTCCAGAATCCATAAGAAGTTTCGCTCTACATTTGGTCTGTGCTGTGCTCAACTTGGGACTGATTTATGGTGTATAATATGGAAGAGTGTTCCATTCCCAGCACTGACATCAGTTGTTCATCACATTATACCTGCACAGCCTCAGTCCTGTCCATAATAAAAATAAGATGATGACTAGAATAAAACACAAAATAACAAGATAGGTTTGGTTAAAGGCTCTATGACCTATTTGATGTCATCCTTCTAGAATACCAACCTTGACATCTTCCCATCATATAATGTAATTGCTTAAATAAATTCAGTATCCTGGACCCATTTAAGAAACAGTTAGATGCTATAACATGAAGGTAGTAGGGTTGGTATTCTGGAATGAAAGTAAAATGATTTGAGCTACAGCAAAATAAGTTTTTCCCACAACTCAATGCAACAGATTGTTCTTCATCCGCTTTTGTTGTTGTATAACAAAAAAGATTCCAAAATGGGGGGTTACCTCTATTAGTCATTTGAAAACTAATGATTTACGTTAATGTATTTGCTTGCATTGCTTTTTGTGTTCTGAAATATTCTTCCTTCGTTTCTCTTGATGCTATCTTGGCAGAGCCTGGATATGATAGATGATAAGGTGAGATGCTTGAAAACATGTCCAGCATGTTATATTTTAATTTTGCCATCTCATCATTAACCTTGTACAAAGAACCTTATGTGTTGTGTCCCTATCAAAATGTAATCTGATATTGTCAGATATTCTACATAATGTGTAGGTCATGTGGTTTTACTCTTAGGACTATGCATATGTGAGAAGAATTATAAATTAATTGTGGATCGGTGAATTTCTTTTAGCACAAACTCCTTATTGACAAAATTTTTGTTTGCAAATTAGTTTTTAATTTAATTGTACATATGACCAAAGATTTTGTAAAGCCCTAGCACTACTATTTTTTAATCAATAGAAAACTTAATTCTATTTATAACATTTAAAAATGAAATCATGGGCAAGTCTTGACAGCAGAACAAGAAATCCCTGCAAAGAACTATTGAAATCCTAATTTCTTGTTCTGCAGTCAAGTCTTGCGCAAGTTAAATAAATTAATATATTTGAAATAATTTGTCGTCAATTGATATTCAATGTTTAATTAGCTTGTAATGTATTGGGCCGGATTTTGCTCTCAGTGATGAATGAACAGTGCCAGCGGCCTCTACAGGGAATCTGGGACCTATGTGAACAGGGCAAGCAACTATGTATCTCTTTAACCAGTCAGATTGAAGAATCATTGATGAGCAATGTCTGAAACAGGAAATGTCAGTTAGAATATTTAATTCCATGTCAAATCAGGTACAGAAAGCAAAATAAAGATGGGGGGGGGGGGGGGGAGATGGGATTAAGAGAGAGAAATAAAAGAGACAGAAGAAAAAGTAAAAAAAAAAATTAAATGTTTTTAATTTTGTTAATTTAAAACAATAATTAAACCTGAAGGACTGAGACTCCATACTTGTAAAAGTTGAATTTCAGTGCCAGAGAAGTTTGGCAGTAATTAAGACTTATCACACCATTAAAAATGTACTTACACTCGAATGGACAAGCCCACTTGTCAGGATTAGATTCAAGCTCCACCCTAGGACTTAAGCATAATAGCAAAATACTGCGGATGCTGGAAATCTGAAATAACAACAGGAAATGCTGGAAATACTCAGCAGGCCAGGCAGCATCCGTGGAGAGAGAAACAGAGTTAACGTTTCAGGTCTGGGTCCCTTCATCAGAATGATTTCTCTGAGAGGGTATTTCCAGCATTTTCTGTTGTTATCTAGGACTTAAGCACATTGTCTAGGTTTATATTCTAGCACTGAGGGAGTACTGCATAGTCAGAGGTGCTATCCTTTGTATGAGCCATTAAACTGAGCCTCCAGGTGCCTGATAAAGTTGATGTTAAAAAAGGACCTATGGCATTATTCAAAGAGAAAGACCAAATTCTCCTAGGCGTAGAATTTCAGGGGTTGAGTGCTGGCCATTAAGGCCCATTTTGAAGGAAAAATTTTGGGCAGGCCGGCAGCGATGGGCTGAACTGGGATGAACTACAGAATTTGTTCATCCCAGTTTGGCATAAAAATAAAACAAAAAAGGTGACTCATGGCTAACAAGGGAAATTAGAGATAGCATAAGATCCAAGGAGAGGACATATAAATTTGCCAGAAAAAGCAGTAAACCTGAGGATTGGGAGCAGTTTAGGATTCAACAAAGGAGGACAACGGGATTAATTAAGAGGGGGAAAATAGAGTATGAGAGTAAGCTTGCAGGGAACATAAAAACTGACTGTAAAAGCTTTTATAGATATGTAAAGAGAAAAAGATTGGTGAAGTCAAGCGTAGGTCCCTTGCAGTCAGAATCAGGGGAATTTATAATGGGGAACAAAGAAATAGCCGACCAATTAAATACATACTTTGGTTCTGTCTTCACAAAGGAGGACACAAATAACCTCCCAGAGATGTCGGGGAACATAGGGTCTGATGAAAGGGAGGAACTGAAAGAAATCAGTATTTGTAGGGAAATGGTGTTAGAGAAATTGACGGGATTGAAGGCCGATAAATCCCCAGGGCCTGATAATCTACATCCTAGGGTACTTAAGGAAGTGGCCCTAGAAATACTGGATGTATTGCTGGTCATCTTCTAAAATTCGATAGACTCTGGAACAGTACCCATGGATTGGCGGGTAGCTAATGTTACCCCACTGTTCAAAAAAGGTGGTAGAGAGAAAACGGGGAATTACAGACCGGTAAGCCTGACATGGGTAGTGGGGAAAATGCTAGAGTCCATTATAAAAGATGTAATAGCAGAGCACTTGGAAAAAAATGACCGGATCAGACAAAGTCAACATGGATTTACAAAAGGTAAATTGTGCTTGACTAATCTACTGGAATTTTTTGAGGATGTAACTGGTAAAATAGATAAGGGAGAACCAGTGGATGTGGTGTATTTGGACTTTCAAAAGGCTTTCAATAAGATCCCGCATAAGAGATTAGCGTGTAAAGTTAAGGCACATGGGATTGGGGGCAAGGTATTGACTTGGATAGAGAACTGGTTGGCAGACAGAAAGCAAAGAGTTGGAATAAACGGCTCTTTTTCTGAGTGGCAGGCAGTGACTAGTGGGGTACCGCAGGGATCGGTCCTTGGACCCCAGCTATTCACAATATATATTAATGATCTGGACGAGGGAACTAGATGTAATATCTCCAAGTTTGCAGATGACACAAAGCTGGGTGGGTGTGTGTGCTGTGAGGAGTATGCCAAGAAACTCCAGTATGATTTGGACAGGTTGGATGATATGGCAGATGCAATATAACATGGATAAATGCGAGGTTATCCACTTTGGTGTCAAAAACAAGAAGGCAGATTATTATCTGAATGGCAATAGATTGGGAGAAGGGGAAGTGCAACGAGACCTGGGCGTCCTTGTGCACCAGTCGCTGAAGGTAAGCATGCAGGTGCAGCAGGCGGTTAAGAAGGCAAATGGTATGTTGGCCTTCGTAGCGAGAGGGTTTGAGTACAGGAACAAGGATGTCTTGCTGCAGTTGTACAGGGCCTTGGTGAGACCACATCTCAAGTATTGTGTGCAGTTTTGGTCGCCTTATCTGAGGAAGGATGTTCTTGCCATGGAAGGAGTGCAGCGGAGTTTCACCAGGCTGATACCTGGGATGGCAGGAATGATGTATGAGGAGAGATTGGGTCGATTGGGCTTGTACTCGCTGGAGCTTAGAAGAATGAGAGGGGATCTCATTGAAACTTATAAAATTCTAACAGGACTAGACAGACTAGATGCAGGAAGGATGTTCCCGATGATTGGGGAGTCCAGAACCAGGGGTCAGTCTAAGGATAAGGGATAAGCCATTTAGGACAGAGATGAGGAATTTCTTCACCCAGAGAGTGGTGAACCTGTGGAATTCTCTACCACAGAAGGCAGTAGAGGCCAATTCATTAAATATATTCAAGAAGGAGTTGGATATATTTCTTAAGGCTAAAGGGATCAAGGGATATGGGGAGAAAGCAGGGACAGGGTACTGAATTTGGATGATCAGCCATGATTGCATTGAATGGCGGAGCAGGCTCGAGGGGCCGAATGGCCTACTCCTGCTCCTATCTTCTATGTTTCTATGCCTGCACTCACTGTAGATATTTAGATTATGCAGATCGTGACGTCAGTGAGTGTGCAACGTTCATTTGATGCCTGATCTGCCATTTTCGCCGTCGCCACTCCACTTGCCTGTGTTAATCACGACCAGCTGACCAAGCATACACTAGCAGGAAAGAGCCTCCAAAAGCGCAATTTAAAGGGATCAACAGCAACAGCAGCTGACATGGTTTCTCAGTTTGACTGGCTCTATGTAACTTTCTGCAACTCTTGCAGCTTTCTAAACTTGTTCCAAGTTCCTGAGGTGACGGGGGTGTTGGTGCAAGTGGAGAACATCTTCATTCTCGTATAAAGGCTACTGCTCACAACACCTGCTCACAGTCATGGGGGCTCTACTTGCAGTCCCCCTCGTGCTCAAGTATCTTCGGGAGAGGGAGCGGAGGCAGCGAAGAAGAGAAGATGCGTGCTGAGGGAGGGGGTCTCTCAAACAGGAGGCCTTTCCCAACTAGGGTCTTCTGAGAGCACTTTTCTTACACTGCTTCTCGCTTAAGTGGAGGTATTAGGAGGCTCTGCTTCAGCAAGGAGGTGGTGACAGAACTCTGCAACCAAACCTGTAGCCTCAGAGCACGGCAAACACGGCTCTCCCGGTAGCCCTCAAGGTTACCGTGGCCCTCAATTTTTTCGCCAGCGGATCCTTCCAGTCTGCAGCAGGAGACATAGCTAACATCTCCCAGTTCGCTGTCCATCACTGCATCCGGGAGGTCACAGAGGCGCTCTACATCAGGAGAAGGGACTATATTGTCTTCTCTCTGAACAGAGAGAAGCAGGAGGAATGCGCATGTGGCTTTGCCAGGATAGCGGGCTTCCCCGTGGTGCAGAACACCATCAACTGCACCCATGTGGCTTTCTGGGCACCGCATACCAATCGTGAGATGTTCTGTAACCGCAAAGGCTACCACTCACTTAATGTGCAGTTGTGCTACCACACTCAGCTCATCATGATGGTCAATACGCGCTATCCTGGCAGCAGTCCTGATGCCTTCATCCTGCATCAGTCTGGTGTGCCAGCAATCTTCCAGCCACCACGTCAAACCCGAGATTGGCTGCTCGGAGACCAGAGCTGTCCACTCTACACCTGGCTGTTGACTCCCCTCCGCAACCCCATCACTCGTGCCAAGCACTCATATAATGACAGCCATGCTGCCACCAGGAACGTCATCGAGCAGACCATCGGGCTGCTGAAGCAACAGTTCCACTGCCTTGACTGCTTGCGAGGTGTCCTCCAGTACTCACTGGAGCAGGTGTACCATTTTGTGGTGGCCTGTTGCATGCTTTACAACTTGGCCATCATGAGGGCACAGCCCTTGCCACCAGGGGTTGCAGGGCCACCTCAGGAGGAAGAAGGGAGGAGGCAGGTAGCAGATCCAGTTCCGGACAAGCTATCTATGAAGGCCTCATCAGACTCTGATTCCAGTGAATAAAATCCCAGAGCGCTGTTGCTCAACACATCCCCATCATACCATCCCTCTGTCATGGGACATCACAGCGTCCTCCTGGGCACAAAGCTGAAATGAGAGCCACCACAAAACAAACATTCCCAACAAAATTTATAAATTTATCACAATACAATCAACATTACAATATCAACTTGCGCAATCCCTTGGTGCCTGTCATTCGTGTGCCTTTTCCTACTCTTGTGCTCCCACAAAGTGCTCCTCCAGTGACTGCAGTACTGCTGGTGGAAGGCTGCTGACTTTCCGTGGGGGAAGACTACAAGATGGCCTTGCAGGACGACCTCGACCAGCTGTGGACTCGGAAGGCCCGGCTGTAGACTTCACCACCTCGTCATAGGCGGCAGCAGTCTGGGCTGGCTGGCTGACTGGCAATGGCAAGGGCAATGGCGGAGTGGCAATGGTGGGAGCAGGAATGCTGAGAGGGACCAGCAGGTTCTTGCTCTACAGAACCAGTGCCACTCCCCCGGGGTGGTGCCTAAGCATTCCAAGCAATCTGTTGGAGAACAGATTGCTAGTCTGCTGCGTCACGCTGCAAGCCTCTTTCATAAACCCAGCCACGATGGCAACAGTCTGAGCTTGGGTGGCAGCAAGCTGAAACTGCATGAGAGCAGTCTGAGCTTGTGTGACAGCAAGCTGAGCCTGTAGGAGAGCAGTCTGAGCTTCCACTGCAGCACTGAGACGTTGGGTCACTTCCACCTGTGTAGCAGTTGAAGCCACGACATCACACGCAGCATCATGGCTGGGTCACAAGGTCTCTCCTGGAGTTGTCCATCATTTCCATTTTGGAAATCATGGGCTCTAAGCTCTGTGCAAAGCCCCGTATAATGTTGGAGCAATGTGGTTGATGCTTAGCTGCCCTCTGAAATTGCCGAGCAAGCCACTCAGTTGTACCAAATCGCTACGAAGGAGTATACAAAGAATAAAACCGGACGGAACACCCGGCATCAATCTAGGCACCGGATGCATCAAAGACACACCGTGCTAAATGGGATAGATTCAGAACAGATCTAGCAGCTCAAAAACTGGGTATCCATGAAGCACTGTGGACCATCAGCAGCAGCAGAATTGTATTCCACCACAATCTGTAACCTTATGGCCCGGCATATCTCTCACTCTACTATTACCATAAAGCCAGGGGACCAACCCTGGTTCAATGAGGAGTGCAGAGGAGTGTCAGGAGTACCTAAAAAAAAAAGAGAAGTGCCAACCTACTGAAGCTACAATACATGACTACATACATGCTAAACAGTGGAAACAGCAAGCTATAAAGAGAGCTAAGCGATCCCACAACCAACGGATCAGATCAAAGCTCTGCAGTCCTGCCACACCCAGTCGTGAATGGTGCTAGACAATTAAACAACTAACGGAAGGAGGAGGCTCCATGAACATCCCCATTCTCAATGATGGTAGAGCCCAGCATGTGAATGCAAAAGACAAGGCTTGAAGCGTTTGCAATCACCTTCAGCCAGAAGTGCCGAGTGGTTGATCCATCTCGGCCTCCTCCAGAGGTCCTCACTATCACAGAAGCTAGTATTCAGCCAATTCGATTCACTCTACATAATATCAAGAAACGGCTGAGAACACTGGATACAGCAAAGGCTATGGATCCTGACAATATTCCAGATATCGTGCTGAAGAATTGTGCTCCAGAACTAGCAGAATCCAGCCAATTACCACCCCATCAGTCTACTTTCAATCTGACCAAGCAGCAATCAAGCGGCACTTACTCACCAATAATCTGCTCACCGATGCTCAGTTTGGGTTCTGCCAGGATCGTTTGGCTCCCGCCCTCATTACAGCCTTGGTCCACATATGGACAAAAGAGCTGAATTGCAGAGGTGAGGTGAGAGTGACTGCCCTTGACATCAAGGCAGCATTTGACCAAGTGTGGCATCAAGGAGCCCTAGTAAAATTGAAGCCAATGGGAATCTAGGGGAAAACTCTCCACTGGCTGGAGTCAAACCTAGCACAAAGGAAGATGGTAGTGGTTGTTGGAGGTCAATCATCTCGGGGCCCAGGACATTGCTGCAGGAGTTCCTCAGGGCAGTGTCCTAGGCCCAACCATCTTCAGCTGCCTCATCAATGACCTTCCCTCCATCATAAGGTCAGAAGTGGAGATGTTTGCTGATGATTGCACAATGTTCAGTTTCATTCGCAACTGTTCAAATAATGAAGCAGTCCGTGCCCGGACTGCTTCAAGATTCAGGCTTGGCTGATAAATGGCAAGTAACATTTGCGCCACACAAGTGCCAGGCAATGCCTTTCTCCAACAAGAGTGAGTCTAAACACCTCCCCTTGACATTCAATGGGATTACCATCACCAAATCTTGCCACCATCAGCATCTTGGGCACTACCATTGACCAGAAACCTAACTGGACCAGCGACATAGATACTGTGGCTACAAGAGCAGGTCAGAGGCTGGGTATTCTGCTGTGAGTGCCTCACCTCCTGACTCACTTAAAACCTTTCCACCATCTACAAGGCACAAGTCAGTAGTGTGATGGAATACTCTCCACTTGCCTGGATGAGTCCAGCTCCAACAACACTCAAGAAGCTTGACACCATCCAGGACAAAGCAGTCTGCTTGATTTTCACCCCATCCATCACCTTAAACATTAAGGGGGAAAATTTGGTACCTTAGTGCCTCTCATTAGCGCCAGCAGATGGCGCTAGAGCATTATCGCCGGGATGAGGTGAAAGCAGCGCCGCCACGAACATTTATCGCCGGGTGGATCGTGACGTCAGTGAGTGTGCAATGCTCGCTGGCCGCCCGATCTGCGAAATTGATTGTCGCCAATTACCTTAGCGCCTGGAGTCAAGAGTTGGCATGAAGCTGCTCCAGGGAGGTGATTTACCATGATCATGAGTAATGAGTAACAGCTGTAGGTTAGTGGAGTTTCAGTACTTTCTTGTCAGTTTTACATAGTGCAGCAGTCTCATTCCATAATTTCAACGTTCTATTGTATGAGGAGTGTTGTGGCAACTAAAAAGTTGCTACATTTATTCTTTAAAATAAATCAAACTGCTACACTTGGTTACATTAATGGGCGCTGTACTGGCAGTCAACCTCGCCCTCCAGGATCTACAGAGGAGGCAGCGAGAAAGACTGGAACATGTAGCCAGAGGGTGGAGGAGAGCCATCAGGGCTCTCAGCAGGAGGCCTTACCCTCCGAGGGTATTCCGAGAGCACGTCTCTCCAATTAAGCGAGGAGCAATATATTAGAAGGCTCCACTTCACTAAGGAGATGGTCACAGAACTCTGCCACCTCCTGCAACCAAACCTCCAGCCTCATATCAGGGTGACCACGGCTCTCTCAGTGGCAGTCAAGGTCACCATCGCCCTCAATTTCTTCGCCAGCGGATCCTTCCAGTCTGCAACAGGAGATATAGCTAACATCTCGCAGTCCATCGCTGCATCCAGGAGGTCACAGAGGCTCTCTACATTAGGAGAAGGGACTACATTTCCTTCTCCATCACCAGCAGGACAAGCGTGTATGCGGCTTTGCCAGTACAGCGGGATTCCCCATGGTGTAGGGCACCATTGACTACACCCACATGGCTTTGCGGGCACTGCGTAACAATCCTGCGGTCTACCATAACCACAAAGACTATCACTCACTTAATGTGCAGTTGGTGTGCGACCACAGACGGCGAATCCTCGGTGTCAATACCCGCTATCCTGGCAGCAGCCACGATGCCTTCATCCTGCGCCAGACCGGTGTGCCAGCACTCTTCCAGCCACCACGTCAAACTCACGGCTGGCTGGTCGGAGACCAGGGCTATCCGCGCTCCACCTGGCTCATGACTCCCCTCCGCAACCCCAACACTCCTGCCCAGCACTCATATAATGAGAGCCATGCTGCCACCAGGAACATCATCGAGCAGACCATCGGCCTGCTGAAACGACGGTTTTACTGCCTTGACCTTTCAGGAGGAGCTCTCCAGTACTCACCGGAGCGGGTGTCCCATTTTGTGGTGGTCTGCTGCATGCTCCACAACTTGTCCATCATGAGGGCCCAGCCCTTGCCACCAGGGAATGCAGATCACTTCCAGGAGGAGGAGGAGGAGGAGGAGGAACAAGAGCGAGGGAGGAGGCAACCACTCAATCGGCCTTCCGGAAGGGGTCCGTGACCGCCTCATCAGACTGGTTCCAATGAATTAAACCCCAGATCCCCATTCTTTCATTCCGGTCGCAGGCCATATCATAGTGCAAAGCTGAAATCAGACACACCACACAAGAATCCAAACTGAATTAATAAATTTATCAAAAAACAGTGAACACATAAATTTGTCAAAAATCAGTGAACACATTTACAACAACAATATTAACAATTGACCCTTGTGCAATCCCTTGGTGCCTGTCGTCACTGTGCCTTTGCCTACTCGAGTGCTCCTCCGAAGTGTTGGCCCAGTGGCTGCAGCAGGGCTGGTGGAAAGTTGCTGAGTGTCCATGCGGGAGATTTCAGATGGCCTTGCAGGACACTCTTGACCAACCCTGGGCCTGGAAGGCCCGGCTACAGACTGCACCACCTCAGCATGGGTGGCAGCAGTATGGGCTGGCTGGATGACGGGCAGCGACAAGGGCAATGGCGGAGTGGCAGTGGTGAGCGAGGACAGCAGGTTCCTGCTTCACTGACCCACTGCCACTCCCCCGGAGCAGCAACTCTGCATCCCCAGCAATCTGTGCTGCAACACCATGAAAGCCCTGGTCGACGATGGTAGACCCAAGCTGAGACTGCATGAGAGCAGTCTGAGATTGGATGCCTCCAAGCATAAACTGCATTACAGCACTAAGATGTTACGTTGCTTCCGCCTGTGCTACTTTTTTTTAAATTTGTTTATGGGATGTGGGGTGTTGCTAGCAAGGCCAGCATTTATTGCCTATCCCTAATTGCCCTCGAAGGTGGTGGTGAGCTGCCTTCTTGAACTGCTGCCATCTGTGTGGTGAAGGAGGACAGCTGCTTCAGTCCTCCGGCTCTTTCTCCTTGACCTGCTGCTGCTAGCTAAGGCAGCTGCACAGCCAGCAATGCTGAGAATGAGTTTCTGCAGCATCAATGAACCTCCCTTTTAAGAACTGAAAAACTCCTGTGGCAATCATGATTTGCGATTAGACTGCACCTGATATTGGTTCACCTTTTGAGTGTATCACCAATGAGCTTGGGCATAAAGACTTGAATTAGTGCTCCAATCATTTCTTTGAGCAGTGAGCACGAATTTTGCATGCAGTCTAAAGCATTAGTGCCTGGCGCTAATTCTCCAACTTTTCTAATTTTACCGCCCATTCCTGGGCTATAATGAATTTCTAGGCCTAACTCCCTCCACCACCGACACACCATGGCTGCAGTGTGTTCTACAAGATGCACTGCAGCAGCTCACCAACGCTTCTTCGACAGCACCTCCCAAATCTGCGACCTGTATCATCTAGAAGGATACGGGCAGCAGGCGCATGGGAATACCATCACCTCCAAGTCGCACACTATCCTGACTTGGAAATATATTGCCGTTCCTTCATCGTCGCTGGGTCAAAATTCTGGAACTCCCTAACAGCACTGTGGGAGTACCTTCACCTCACGGACTGCAGCGGTTCAAGATGGTGGCTCACCACCACCTTCTCAAGGGCAATTAGGGATGGGCAGTAAATGCTGGCCTTGTTGGCGACGCCCACATCCCATGAGCAAATATTTAAAAAAATTCCTCCATGCTCCTTGACATTGACAAGAGGCTCTCTGACTGGCTTGCCATTGCACCTAGCATTTCGGTGTGCATGGCCATCACCCATCTTCTGAAGGCTGCCCCATTTAGGTCATCATCTCAGTCGTGTGTAGCAGAGCTCATGTGCGAACTTGCCCTCTGGGGAACTGTCCCCCGAGCAGCCCTTCCCCCAGTCTTGCTGCAGCCCGCTCGTGCCTGGTGCCTCACCATGTGCGGATCCTGCCTCCATACTACCCTGTACATTCCGCGCAGTGCCAGTTTCTGAGCTGGTGTCTGCGAGTGTCAGATGCAGTGATGGTGTGTCGTCATCGTCTTCTCCATCACTCTCCTCCACAGCATAAGCTACAGGCTGGCCTGCTGGCAGTTCATGGGTATCTGTGATGCGCTATCAATTACTGAGAAAGACTGGAAGTTAAGAGAGTAACAAACAGGCTTTTATTAGCTAAAGAACGAAGGCATGCCTCTAGTGGTCGACCGGTCCTGAATGCCTGGGGAACTGCAGAGCAGCCGCCTTTATACCAGGGCATATGGGTGGAGCCAGGGGCGGAGCCAGCTGAGGCATGTACAGACAGGTACAACAATGGGCAAGAGTGAACAACAGTGAAGTGAACAACCGTGAACAACAGTGAAGTGAACAACAGTGGTTTACCACATTCACCCCTTGCTTAAAAAATGAGTCCGACGGGGTGAAGTGTATTAAAAGTTCGTATAATTAAGTCTTTCTGGGGGTCTTGTATGCCGTCGTGATCGTCGTGGCGACGGCTGAGGTGGTGCAGCTTCCGACGCCGAGTCCCGCGTGGGCCGGAGCACTGGCGTGTCGTCCTCCTGGGTGTTGAGTTGGTTGGTGATCAATGGCGGGTCACGGGGCCACGGCGTGCCGTCTACAGGGGTTAGGTATGGGTCCCTTGCCGCCGGTACATTGTGGGTAGCGGTGGTGTTGGTTTCGGGGCCCCCGAGGGTGCGAGGTCTCGTATGGAGACTGTGTCCTCCCGCCCGTCCGGGTACGCAATGTAAGCATACTGGGGGTTGGCGTGGAGGAGGTCGACCCTCTCGACCAGGGGGTCCGTTTTATGGGTCCTCACGTGCCTTCTCAGTAGGACCGGCCCTGGGGACGTCAGCCATGGCGGTAGCGATGTCCCCGATGTGGACTTCCTTGGGAAGACAAACATTTTCTCATGAGGGGTGGAGTTAGTGGCAGTGCAGAGCAGTGACCGAATAGAGTGGAGCGCATCGGGGAGCACATCCTGCCAGCGGGAGGTCGGAAGGCTCCTAGACTTTAAGGCTAGCAGGGCGGCCTTCCAAACTGTCGCATTCTCTCTTTCCACCTGTCCGTTCCCCCGGGGGTTGTAACTGGTGGTCCTGCTTGTGGCAATACCCCTAGCGAGCAGGTATTGACGGAGTTCGTCGCTCATAAACGATGAGCCCCGGTCGCTATGGATATAGCTGGGGAAACCGAACAGGGTGAAGAGGTCATTCAGACATTTAATGACCGTGGCACTGGTCATGTCCGGGCAGGGGATGGCGAACGGGAAACGGGAGTACTCATCAATAATGTTGAGGAAGTACACATTGCGGTCGGAGGAGGGGAAAGGCCCTTTAAAATCAACGCTCAGGCGCTCGAAGGGGCGAGTGGCTTTTATCAGGTGAGCCCTGTCTGGTCTGTAAAAGTGCGGTTTGCACTCAGCGCAGACTTGGCAGTTCCTGGTCATGGTCCTGACCTACTCAATGGAGTAAGGCAGGTTGCGGGCCTTGATGAAATGGAAGAACCTGGTGACCCCCGGGTGGCAGAGGTCATTGTGGAGGGCCCGCAGTCTATCAACCTGTGCGTTGGCGCAGGTGCCACGCGATAGCGCATCCGGGGGCTCATTGAGTTTCCCGGGCCGGTACAAGATATCGTAATTGTAGGTGGAAAGTTCAAATCTCCACCTCAAAATCTTGTCATTTTTGATTTTGCCCCTCTGCTTGTTATTAAACATAAAAGCAACTGACCGCTGGTCAGTGAGTAGGGTGAATCGTTTTCCAGCTAGGTAATGCCTCCAATGTCGCACAGCTTCCACAATGGCCTGGGCCTCCTTTTCGACAGAGGAGTGTCTGATTTCGGAGCCTTGGAGGGTTCGTGAAAAGAAGGCCACGGGCCTTCCCGCCTGGTTAAGGGTAGCGGCCAGGGCAAAGTCGGACGCATCGCTCTCTACCTGGAAAGGGATGGACTCGTCCACCGCGTGCATGGTGGCTTTAGCAATGTCCTCTTTGATGCGGTGGAAGGCTAAGCCGGCCTCTGCCGCCAGGGGAAAAGAGGTGGACTTGATAAGTGGATGGGCTTTGTCCGCATAATTAGGGACCCACTGGGCGTAGTAGGAGAAAAAACCCCAGGCATCTCTTCAGGGCCTTGAGGCAGTGGGGCAGGGGAAGGTCCATAAGGGGACGCATCCGGTCGGGGTCGGGGCCGATGACTCCGTGTTCCACAACACAGCCAAGGATAGCGAGGCGGGTTGTGCGGAATATGCACTTCTCCTTGTTATACGTAAGGTTTAGGAGTTGGGCAGTGCGGAGGAATTTGTTGAGGTTGGCGTCATGGTCCTGCAGGTCATGGCCGCAGATGGCCACATTGTCCAGGTAGGGAAAAGTGGCCTGCAACGCATTCTGGTCGACCATCCGGTCCATCTCCCTTTGGAAAACGGAGACCCCGTTGGTGACGCCGAAGGGAACCCGAAGGAAGTGGTAGAGGCGGCCGTTTGCCTCGAAGGCAGTATACTGGCGGTCCTCATAGCGGATAGGGAGTTGGTGATATGCTGACTTAAGGTCAATGGTGGAGAATACGCGGTATTGTGCGATCTGATTGACCATATCAGTTATGCGGGGGAGGGGGTATACGTCCAGTTGGGTATATCGATTTATTGTTTGGCTGTAGTCAATGACCAGGCGCTGCTTCTCGCCGGTCTTGACGACCACAACCTGGGCTCGCCAGGGGCTGGTGCTAGCCTCAATAATCCCCTCCTTCAGGAGCCGCTCCACTTCAGATTTAATAAAAGCTCTGTCACCAGCGCTGTATCGCCTGCTTTTGGTGGCGATGGGCTTACAGTCGTGGGCGAGGTTGGCGAACAACGGGGCGGGGGGGGTGACTTTAAGCGTGGAGAGGCTGCAAAAGGTGCGCGGCGGGCAATTTGAAAACTGCTGGTTGCAGACTGCGAGTGGGGGGAGGGGTCCACCGTACGCCATCGTGACACTCTTAAGGTGGCACTGAAAATCCAACCCCAGTAGAACGGCAGCGCAGAGATGGGGCAGGACAAGCAGTTTAAAGTTTCTGTACTCTGTGCCCCTCACCGAAAGGGTCACCACGCAGTAGCCGCCGACGTCCGCTGAATGGGACTTGGCGGCCATAGAGACCCGGTGGCGCGCTGGCAGGACCGGGAGAGAGTAACGCCGCACCGTGTCGGGGTGGATAAAGCTCTCTGTGCTCCCGCAGTCGAAGAGGCAGGTCGTGGCGCGGCCGTTTACCTTAATGTCCATCATGGACCTGGCTAGTTGGTGAGGTCTAGATTGGTCCAGTGTAACGGAGGCCAGCGTAGGGTCAGGCGTGTCGCTGCAGTCATCAGGTGAGGCGGTGGGTGAGTCGGGGGCCCGTTGCAAAAATGGCGGCCGGAACGGATCACCCATGGTCGAAGGCGTCCAAGATGGTGGCGCCCATGATCCACACGCGACTGGAGGCGTACAAGATGGCGTCCAAGATGGCGGCGTCCAAGATGGCGGCCCGCTCGGCCCACACGCAGCACTGCTGGAGTTTGGGGTAGGTTTAGCCTTGCAGACGCTGGCGTAGTGCCCTTTCTTCCCACAACCAGAGCAAGTAGCGTTTTTCGCCGGGCAGCGCGCTCTGGGGTGTTTGGCTTGGCCACAGCAGTAACACTTCGGGCCCCGGGACATCGCTGCAGAAGTTGGGCCGTTGGCGGGATGTGACGGGGGTGGCGCAGCGCAGAGTGGCGGTCCTACCGTGTCCCAGGATGGCGGCGCCCGCGCCATCCACGATGCGGCCGCGCGGTCAGGGGAGTAGGCGTCCATATTCCGGTGGGCCACGTCTAGCGAGAGTGCGAGGGCCGTGGCCTTCTTCAAGTCGAGTTCGTCCTGCTCCAACAGTCTCTGCCGGGTGTAGTTTGACCTGAGGCCCGCGACGAAGGCGTCCCGGACAAGTTCCTCCGTGTACACCGCGTCCGACACCTCTTTACATTTGCAGGCCCGGCCGAGCACCTTCAGCGCCCGTAGGTATACCTCCATCGATTCCCCGGGTTGCTGTTTGCGGGACCCCAGGAGGTGTCTGGCGTAAACCTCATTTACCGGGCGTGCGTACTGTTCTTTAAGGAGGTCGAGAGCACCCTTGTAGGTAGTCGCATCTTGGATGAGCGAATAAGCTTGGTGGTTCACCTTGGAGGTCAGAACCCTTAGTTTGTCGCCATCGTTTTGAACAGTTTCGACGGAGGCTTCTAGGAAAAATTCGAAGCATCGCAGCCAGTGTGCGAACTTGGTAGATGAATCCGCCTCTTGAGGGTCTAGTTCCAGGCGTGCTGGTTTGAGGATTTGCTCCATCGAAAAAAAAGTTTAGCTAATAAAATTGATGCGCTATCAATTACTGAGAAAGACTGGAAGTTAAGAGAGTAACAAACAGGCTTTTATTAGCTAAAGAACGAAGGCATGCCTCTAGTGGTCGACCGGTCCTGAATGCCTGGGGAACTGCAGAGCAGCCGCCTTTATACCAGGGCATATGGGTGGAGCCAGGGGCGGAGCCAGCTGAGGCATGCACAGACAGGTACAACAATGGGCAAGAGTGAACAACAGTGAAGTGAACAACAGTGGTTTACCACAATCTGCAAGCAGAAAGACACAAGAGTCGGATTGTGGTGAGGGGAGTGGGGGGAAAGCAAGTTATCCATGCAAACACCATCAGCAGCTTGTAAGTGAGGGGTCGGGAGAGCAGGTTTCCCGCAGGTCCTGCTGAATTTAAAGGCAGGTCCTGATTTGAATTTGAAACCTCTGTTTCCCACCCGCAGCCAGCCAGGCTGGCTGGCTGCGGCACTAGGCCGAGGAGGGAGGGAGGGATCGGGTGGGGGATAGTCGGGGACCCGACTCGAGCATCAAGGGGCCAGAGTGTGATAGGGGTGGGGGGGGGTGGGTGGACTCGAGCATCGGGGGTGTTGGAGGATGATTGGGGTAGGGGGGGTAGGTAGAGAACTTCCAGGGGCCGGAGGATGATCGGAGGGGAGGCAAAGAACATCCAGAGGCCGGAGGATGCTCGGGTGGGGGGGAGGCATAGAACATTGGGGGGGGCGGAGGATCATCATTGTGAGGGGGGCAGGGCTGAGGCAGAGATCATCAGGGGGCCGGAGGATGATCAGGGGGGTGGTGGGAGGGGCGGGTAGAGAACATCGGAGGTGGCCTGAAGATCATCGGTGGGTGTGGGGGGTGGAGGCCGGGAAGGTGATCAGAGGCCTGCCGGGGGGAATCTGAGGCCTGGGGAGGGGGATCGGAGGCCTCATCGGAGGTCTCCGATCACGGCGGGTGTGTGAGGCAGGGACGCTAGAGCCAGAAAGTAAGTGTAAAGGCACTTGCCTCTTGGGTCCAGCAGTCCTCGCCTTCCATTAGCTGTCGGGTTTCCCGAGGCCTGCTAAAACCAACCAGCCACTGTCAAATTTAAAATGGTGGTTAAATAAGAACATAAGACGTAGGAGCAGGAGTAGGTCATTTGGCCCCTTTAGCCTGCTCTGCCATTCAATAAGATCATGACTGATCTGATCTTGGCCTCAACTCCACTTCCCTGCCCGCTCCCCATAACCCTTGACTCCCTTATTGTTCAAATATCTGTCTATCTCCACCTTAAATATATTCAATGACCCAGCCTCCACAGCTCTCTGGGAAAGAGAATTCCAAAGATTCACGACCCTCTGAGAGAAGAAATTCCTCCTCATTTCCGATTTAAAAAGCTGCCCCTTTATTTTGAAATTATGCCCCCTAGTTCTAGATTCCCCCACGAGGGGAAACATCCTCTCTGCATCTACCCTGTCAAGCCCCTTCAGAATCTTATATGTTTCAATAAGATCCCCTCTCATTCTTCTAAACTTCAATGAGTATAGGCCCAACCTGCTCAACCTTTCTTCATAAGACAACCCCTTCATCTCTGGAATCAACCTCGTGAACCTTCTCTGAACTGCCTCCAATGCAAGAATATCATTCCTTAAATAAGGAGACCAAAATTGTATGCAGTACTCCAGGTGTGGTCTCACCAACGCCCTGTACAGTTGTAACAGGACTTCCCTACTTTTATACTCCATTCCCTTTGCAATAAAGGCCAACATTCCATTTGCCTTCCTAATTACTTGCTGTACCTGCATGCTAACTTTTTGTGATTCATGTACAAGGACCCCAGATCCCTCTGTACCTCAGCATTTTGTAATCTCTCCCCATTTAAATAATAATTTGCTTTTTTATTTTTCCTACCAAAGTGGATAACCTCGCATTTTCCCACATTAAACTCCATCTGCCAGATTTTTGCCCACTCACTTAGCCTATCTATATCCCTTTGGAGATTCTTTGCGTCCTCCACACAATTTGCTTTCCCACCTATCTTTGTATCATCAGCAAATTTGGCTACATTACACTCAGTCCCTTCATTCAAGTCATAACATAGATTATAAATAGTTAAGGCCCCAACACTGATCCCTGCGGCACCCCACTAGTTACAGTTTGCCAACCTAAAAATGACCCATTTATCCCGACACTGTTTTCTGTTAGATAGCCAATCCTCTGTCCATGCTAATATATTACCCCCAACCCCGTGAGCTTTTATCTTGTGTAGTAACCTTTTATATGGCACCTTATCAAATGCCTTCTGGAAATCCAAATACAAAACATCTCCTGGTTCCCCTTTATCCACCCTGCTCGTTACATCCTCAAAGAACTCCAGCAAATTTGTCAAACATGATTTCCCTTCATAAAACCATGCTGACTCTGCTTGACTATATTATGATTTTCTAAATGTCCTGTTATCACTTCCTTAATGATGGACTCCAGCATTTTCCCAATGACAGATGTTAGGCTAACTGGTCGATAGTTGCCTGCTTTCTGTCCCTCCTTTCTTAAATAGGGGCGTTACATTTGCGGTTTTCCAGTCCGCTGGGACCTCTCCAAAATCCACGGAATTTTGGTAGATTACAACCAATTCATCCACTATCTCTGCAGCCACCTCTTTTAACACTCTAGGATGCAGGCCATCGGGTCATGGGGACTTGTCCACCTTTAGTCCCATTAGTTTGCCTAGTACTTTCTCTCTAGTGATAGTGATTGTTTTAAGTTCTCCCCCACCCCACCCAATAACCCCTTGATTATCCATTATTGGGATGCTTTTAGTGTCTTCTACCGTGAAGACCGACACAAGATATTTGTTCAGAGTCTCTGCCATTTCCCTGTTTCCCATTACAGGAAACTTTGTTATATCCGGCACTGACGGGACCGAGCTGTTGCCGATCTATCAAAACTGCCGGACATACAAAGTTAATGTTGAAGCATACATCTCCGTATCTGACAACAAACACTGTTGCTTAGCAACAGCTTCAAACAGTCGGCCCGTACCTTGGAAGCGTCTCTGTAGCTTAGCAACAGCTTCAGAGAGACTTTCCAAAGCCTGACTATTGGGGAAAAAAAAGCCACGAGAAGAAAAACAACCTAACAGAATGGCTCCTGATTTCTGCCGGTAGATCGAGGTTTCCGGACATACAACCTCCAGATAAACCAAAGTCTCCTGTATTAATTCCCCAGACTCATCCTCTAGGGGACCAATGTTTACTTTAGCTACTCCCTTCCTTTTTATATACCTGTAGAAGCTCTTGCTATCTGTTTTTATATTTCTTGCTAGCTTACTTTCATAAGCTATCTTCTCTCTCTAATTTTTTTAGTCGTCCTTTGCTGGTTTTTAAGGGGGACAAATTGAGTCGCTACATTTAGCGCCCCAAAAGAATTAGCGCCCCCCGCAGCCGAAATTCATGGGAAGCAGGGCGCTACTGGAAGCGTCCCGCCTCCCTCGTGGGGCGTCACGCCACGGTTCACAGAAATCACAGAAACCCCACAGTGCAGATAGAGGCCATTTCGGCCCATTGAGCCTGCACCGACACATATCCCACCCGATCACCGTAACCTCTGCACCAACACATATCCCACCCTATCCCCGTAACCCCACGTATTTAACCCCCCTAACACTAAGGGTCAATTTATCATAGCCAATCAACCTAACCCGCACATCTTTGGACTGTGGGAGGAAACCGGAGCACCCGGAGGAAACCCACGCAAACACGGGGAGAATGTGCAAACTCCACACAGACAGTCACCCGAGGCCGGATTCGAACCCGGGTCCCTGGCGCTGTGAGGCAACAGTGAGGCAACAAGGGAGGGGCCTTGCGCAGCGCGGCCTTGGCCCAGCTGGGCCACCAGGGATCGGAGTGCTGGCAAAAGAGCCCGGCACTCGAGAAGTGCTGGGCTCAAGAGTGCAGCCGGCACTCCACGGGGGAGCTTCAGAGGAGGCCGGCAACAAAAATGGGGGCAGGTGCTGGCAGCTGGCCAGCAACAAAAATGGGCGCCTGGTGCCTTCCCTTTATTTAGCGCCGCCCCGGCCGCAGGTAGGCCCCCCTGACCCCATCAGACATAGCATCCGGCGGTAAGTCGGGGGCGCTACCGAAGATCGCGAGTGGGGCGCTGTGCACGACAATGACGTCATTGCCGGTGGCGCAGCACCGCGGGGCACTAGCGGTTAACACCACTGCTAACCTCACACTGAATTTCACGGGAGGCGTTGGCGGCGCCGCGCCCGGGCGCTAATTGCTTTGCGCCCCGTTAGCGCCCTCTAAGGGCGCTAATGGGAGGCACAAAGCAACCGAAAAATTTCCCAATTCTCTGGCCTTTCACTATTCTTTGCAACATTGCATGCTTTTGTTTTCAATTTGATACCATCCTTTACTTCCTTAGTTAGCCACAGATGGTTCATCCTTCTCTTAGAGTCTTTCTTTCTGAGACACGCCAGCCTCATTATATTTAAATAGGAGACCCGCCTCCTGGGAGTAGATTGGCTGCCCGTTCTCTTTCTCCCCCCCCCCCCCCCCGCGTGCCCCGCCTCTATTAAAACTGGAATTGGGTGGTTGGAGGCGGGTTCTGGTCAGGATTCAGATTTTTAACACTTTATAACTTCCCATCCGACCCCAACCCACTCATTTTTTGGGATTAAAATTCCCCCCACAGCGTCTAAACCATAATGTGTAAGTTAGAATATATAATTCTATGTCAAATCAGGTACAGAAAGCGAAGTAAAGAGAGGGAAAGAAAGATGGGATTAAGAGAGAGAGATTAAAGAGACAAAGAAAAGTAAAAGAAAATGATTTTTTATTTTTTTAAATTTAAAACAATAATTAAAATATGAAGGAATGAGACTCGATGCTTGTAAAAGTTAATATTCAGTGCCAGAGAGGTTTGGCAGTAATTAAGACTCATCATGCTGTTAAAAATTTACTTACACTGGAATGGACAAGCCCTAACTTTTTCTGATGAGTTTAGTGTGTATATATCATGTAAGTACCGAAACTTCACGCTGTTCCATGTATTTCATTGCCGAGTGTCTCGGCGAGATATCATTCTCGCGTAGCTTTTGGAGGAGCAGAGCAACTTGGACAGCAACTTCCTGATTTACGCATTTAACTGCAAATGTGCAGTTGCCGGAAGTTGTTGTCTGATTTACTCTTTAATAACGGTGAGTACTGTTAGTCTCACTGTTATTTCTACAGCAAAATCCAGCCCAATGCGTTCTTGTGATAGGCAATGTATTTTTTTTAGAGGCTTGATTCTGCCAAATTGATCAGAAGTGGATGTATTGGCAGTAGTAAATCAGCATCCTAATTGTCCGCACAGTGATGGCAAGGGGACGAATCTGAAACCTGGCAGTGCAGGCTAAAAAGTGGATTAAAACCAATGGGAAATGTGATTACTGCGGACAGTAGTACTACTTTGGCCTATCGGGATATCATCGGGTCCCAATCTGCATATTTAGAGAAGGACCCCGCTGCCTTCCTACGGATGTCCTGCATGCCTGCTCAGAAGAGCAGGTAAATATCAGGACACAATGAGAAGGCAATGGGATCACATTGGAATGTCCCTGCCCTTATTTTCACTCTCCCCTCCACCCCCCCCCCCCCCCCCCCCACCACCAATTGATTTCTGCCAGGCGGGGGTAATTAAAATCGGGGCCTGTAGCACAGAAAAGTGTCACACAATTAACCCTGGTGATTATTGAGGGTGCATAAAGACTTGAAAAAATTATACTGCAGTACCAAGAGGCCCATTACAGATTTTCTATAGTCTAATACCTACTTCAGCAAGTGATGGTTAATTCACACTTGAGTTTCTGTCTACAAGAAGGTTCCAGGTGACAACGTTGTCTTAGAAAGAACAGAAAATGTCAAGAAGTTGTAGTGAACTCAATTAGTGAACTAAAGTTTAATGATACTATGCATCACTGCTGTGAATTTCTTTTTAATTTCTGAAAGATCCTCGATGAAGGGCAATCCCCTAAACACAATCAATGGAAGACTCGTGCTGTTTTGGATTGGAGTACCCATCAGGTTTCTCATTGGCTTATGGGACTAAACATGGAACAATATATTCCACAATTTACTGCCAAAAGCATTGATGGAGAACAGCTACTGCAGCTGGATGGACGCAGACTGAAGGTAAGGAAATTCTTTTTTTTTTTAAATATATACTTTGTTATTTATTGGCTAAACTCACATTAAAATGCGAGGTGATCTCATTGAAACATACTAGATTCTGAGGGGGATTGACGGTAGATGCTGAGTGGTTGTTTCCCCTGGCTGGAGAGTCTAGAACTGGGGGGCATAGTCTCAGGATACGAGGTCAGCCATTTAAGACTGCGATGAGGAGGAATTTGTTCTGAGAGTCCTTCTACACGAATCACAGAGAGGTCACATGCAGGTACAGCAAGCAATTAGGAAAGCAAATGGTATGTTAGCCTTTATTACAAAAAGGATTGGAGTACAAGAGTAAAGAAGTCTTACTTACAAGTATATAGGGCCTTGGTGAGACAACACCTGCAGTACTATGTACAGTTTTGGTCTCCTTAACTAAGGAAGGATATACTTGCCTTAGAGGGAGTTCAACGAAGGTTCACGAGACTGATTCCTGGGTTGGGGGGATTGTCCTATGAGTAGACTAGGCCTATATTCCCTAGAATTTAGAAGAATGAGAGGTGCTCTCATTGAAACGTAGAAAATTCGTAAGGGGCTTAAAAGGGTAGATGCTGGGTTCCCCTGGCTCGGGAGTCTCGAACTAGGGGCCACAGTCTCGGAATAAGAACTGAGATGAGGAGAAATTTCTTCACTAAGGGCTATGAATCTTTGGAATTCTCTACCCCAAAGGGCTGAGGATGCTCAGTTATTGGGTATATTCAAGGCTGAGATAGATAAGATTTTTGGACTCTTAGGGAATCAAGGGATATGAGAATCAAGTGGGAAAGTGGGGTTGAGGTCGAAGATCAGCCATGATCTTATTGAATGGCGGAGCAGGCTCGAGTGGCCACATGGCCTACTCCTGCTCGTAATTCTGATGTTCATATGTAAAATATATCCATAGCCCAACCTTTAGAAATGGTATCCTGCATCTTGTCAATGCCAGCCATGGAGAAGTCCACAACCGAAGTAGCCCCGGAAAGGTAGCACAAAAATAGGGTCACAGATTAGGTACAAATGTAAAGAAATTAATTATCAAAATAAGAATTCAATAATACGTTTTGTATGTTTTTTTTGTTGCTACACACTCAACTGCCAAAACATTTGTGCGAGAAGTGTTTCTGCCAGTTCTAAAATTGATGCTGTGAGCAATTTGAATGCACCAGAACCCATGGCTGTGAGAAATAATTAATAATATAATGATATATAAAAATTCTGGCATCTGCAAGCCCTTTGTATTAAATTTTACATTCTAAATTCCTATGTCCCGTTTATAATGGTAACTGCCCATCAAAATGCCGCCCTGTAATTTCACCCTCCCACCAGTAGTGGTGCTGTAGCACTTCTATTTTACATTTCCCATCTCCTCGGTCGATACTGCAGAGAAACGCCTATGCTTCCAGCAACTCTACTTCTCTGGCATATCTATATATATAAAGCGGCTCTTCTGTCTGTCTGTCTGTCCGCCTGGTCTCAATGCGTTTGGAAGTTACAGAGCGTACCGACGCGCGCGTCGCTCAAAAGAAAGCTTGCGAATTCCGGACCGGTTATAGGCCTATTTACGTTTCGGCCGGACAAAAATCCCGCCCGCGGTATCCCAAAAACGTTCAGCGTTCCGCTCTCATTAGCGACCGTCTGACGTCGAGGTCTTCCTACAGTTGAGTGTCGCGTGTCGAGTGACTCGACCATTGACCAATCCTACGCTTCGGTGACCTGACCGGTCGGCCAATCGGTGCGTGTGTGGGCGGGCCTTATCCTTCTGAACCGAGGTGAGTGGCCGCCATCTTGATTTTTCACGATTTTTTCCCCCACACTTTCTGTGTGTTAGGGAACTAAGGTAAATATTTGAATTATGTGTTAGGGATTAATTAACAATTTATTTCAGTTTTATATTGTGTTTAGCAACCCCCCCCCCCTCCTCCTCCTCACCCTCGTGCAGGGGGACTCGGTGCTGGTCTCCAGGCCCGCTGCAGGCAGGCCTGAAGCTCCAAAAATTTCTCTATCTCTCTTCCCTCTCTCTCTCTCCTTCTCCTCTTCCCTCTCTCTCCTTCTCCTCTTCCTCTCTGTCTCTCTCTACTTCCCCCTCTCAGGTTTGACGGTGTCGGGGCCCGAAGTGAGCCGCTCTAACGGCCGCCAGCCCGCGGGGTTTCCCTGCCTACTCCCGCTCTAACGGCCGCCAGCCCGCGGAGTTTCCCTGCCTACTCCCTGCGGGCCGCCTCGCCCGCGCATGCGCCGCCCGCCCGCGACAGCCCGCTCTGGCTTTTTTTTTTAAACGGCAACCACGCATGCGCACGGCCGTTGCGCAGCCGCCTTGACGCCGGCACGCATGCGCACGGCCCCCGTGACGCCAGCACACAGCCTCGTGAGATCGCGGGGGGTGCGAGCCTCGGGAAATCGCGGGGGGCGGGGGAAGAGAGCCTCGGGAAATCGCGGGGGGGGGGGAGAGCCTCGGGAAATCGCGGGGGGCGGGGGGGGGAGAGAGCCTCGGGAAATCGCGGGGGGGTGCAAGCCTCGGGAAATCGCGGGGGGGCGGGGGGGGGGAGAGAGCCTCGGGAAATCGCGGGGGGCGGGGGGGGAGAGAGCCTCGGGAAATCGCGGGTGGGGAGTGCTTCGGGAAATCGCGGGGGGGGGTGGAGAGAGCCTCGGAAATCGCGGGGGTGGAGAGCCTCGTGAAATCGCAGGGGGCGGGGGGGAGAGAGCCGCGGGGGGGAGAGCCTCGGGAAATCGCGGGGGGAGAGCCTCGGGAAATCGCGGGGGGGGGGAGAGCCTCGGGAAATCGCGGGGGGCAGAGCCTCGGGAAATCGCGGGTGGGGGGGGGAGAGCCTCGGGAAATCGCGGGGGGGGGGCAGAGCCTCAGGAAATCGCGGGGGGGAGAGCCTCGGGAAATCGCGGGGGGGGGGAGAGCCTCGGGAAATCGCGGGGGGGGGGGGGGGGGGGGGGGGGGGGGGGGGGGGGGGGAGAGCCTCGGGAATCGCGGGGGGGGGGGGAGAGCCTCGGGAAATCGCGGGGGGGAGAGCCTCGGGAATCGCGGGTGGGGGGGGGAGAGCCTCGGGAAATCGCGGGGGGGGGAGG